>NC_092420.1:86246025-86554525 GCF_040894005.1 Engystomops pustulosus | reverse complement strand
ATATTTGCGTTTCCGCTCCAGCGTCTGGGGTATGGAGAGCTGAACGCTGGTGGATGCTGTGGAGGATCGTGGAGGCGACGATGAGGTTTTTGTGGCAGGGTCCTGGGCAGGGGGCTGACTATCAGCTGACACAGGGGAAGGAGCAGTGGTGTGCACGGCCGGAGGTGAACGGGCTTGTTGCCACTGAGTGGGGTGTTTAGCATTCATATGCCTGCGCATACTGGTGGTAGTTAAGCTAGTAGTGGTGGAACCCCTGCTGAGCCTGGTTTGGCAAATGTTGCACACCACAGTCCGTCGGTCATCCGGTGTTTCCTTAAAGAACCTCCAGACTTCTGAAGATCTAGCCCTCGCCGCAAGAGCCCTCACCACGGGAGCTTCACTAGTTGACACATTTGGCGCTGATGCACCAGCTCTGGCCCTGCCTCTCCGTCTGGCCCCACCACTGCCTCTTCCAACCTGTTCTGGTCGAGGACTCTCCTCCGTCTCAGAAGCACTGTGTTCACCCGGCCTCTCAACCCAGCTTGGGTCTGTCACCTCATCATCCTCCGATCCCTCAGTCTGCTCCCCCCTCGGACTTCCTGCCCTGACAACAACTTCCCCACTGTCTGACAACCGTGTCTCCTCTCCTCTTTACACACTTCCACTACGTCAAGAAGGTCATCATCACCCACAGACTGTGACTGGTGGAAAACCTGGGCATCGGAAAATTGCTCAGCAGCAACCGGACAAGTGGTTTGTGACTGTGGGAAGGGTCCAGAAAACAGTTCCTCAGAGTATGCCGGTTCAAATGCCAAATTTTCCTGGGAGGGGGCAGACTGGGGGGGAGGAGGCTGAGGTGCAGGAGCTGGAGGAGTGGCGATTTCGGTGACATGGGTGGACTGCGTGGAAGACTGACTGGTGGACAAATTGCTCGAAGCATTGTCAGCAATCCACGACATCACCTGTTCGCACTGTTCTGGCCTCAACAGTGCTCTACCACGAGTCCCAGTAACTTCAGACATGAACCTAGGGAGTGTAGCTCTGCGGCGTTCCCCTGCTCCCTCATAAGCAGGTGGTGTCTCACCCCGGCCAGGACCACGGCCTCTGACCCCTGCAGTAGTTGGACGCCCACGTCCCCGCCCTCGTCCTCTACCCCTAGCCCTCGGGTTAAACATTTTTAAAATGAGAGTTATAGCTTTAATTTTTTTTTAACTTTTTTTGTGTTTTTTTTTTTTTTTTGTGTTTTTGAGTTTTTAAAACCAAACAATGCTATCCTATTGCTATGGCTATTTTCTAGCCAAGTATGAAAGCACACTACTATGCCAGATGAGATGACACTGAGTTATTAAACAAAATAAACGTAAAATAAAAAAGGACAAATGGCAGACTGTGCCTAATTGAAATCCAACCCCTACTAAATTTTCCCACTTCGGTCTTTGCAATGGATATGTGCGTCACTAAGCGCAAAACACAGCGGTCGCAAGTCTCACTACAAATTGCTCACAATTGGCTAGTAGATGCACTGCAGCAAGTACAGCCACCAGCAGATCAACCAGAAATCAAATATATAACGCTACTGTAGGCGTAAGCCGTTTGGATTCTCCTATGGCTATTTTCTAGCCAAGTATGAAAGCACACTACTATGCCAGATGAGATGACACTGAGTTATTAAACAAAATAAACGTAAAATAAAAAAGGACAAATGGCAGACTGTGCCTAATTGAAATCCAACCCCTACTAAATTTTCCCACTTTGGTGTTTGAGGTGGATATGTGTGCCACTAAGAGCTAAACACAACGGTAGCAAGTCCCCCTGCTAATTCCTCACAAAATGGTACTAGATGCAAATAAAAAAAAAAAAAGTATAACGTTATTGTAGCCCTAAGAAGGGCTGTTGGGTTCTTGGAGAATCACTCCTGCCTAACAGTAAGCTAATAGAACACCCTAACGCTTTCCCTGACCAGCAGCAGCTCTCTCCCTAGCGGCATCCAGAGACAGAATGATCCGAGCAGCGCGGGCAGCGGCTAGTCTATCCCAGGGTCACCTGATCTGGCCAGCCAACCACTGCTATCGACGTGTAAGGGTACCACGTCATGCTGGGTGGAGTGCAGAGTCTCCTGGCTTGTGATTGGCTCTGTTTCTGGCCGCCAAAAAGCAAAACGGCGGGAGCTGCCATTTTCTCGAGCGGGCGAAGTATTCGTCCGAGCAACGAGCAGTTTCGAGTACGCTAATGCTCGACCGAGCATCAAGCTCGGACGAGTATGTTCGCTCATCTCTATTCGCCATCACTGGTCTATAACTTTGTTAGGGTTAAAAATTAAAAAATAAAAAAAGTTACAAAAAAATCCAGAATATTCAACAATCCGCCCATCATCAATCTCTCCATCATCCTCCTGTTTCGGGGGTCAACAGCGGGAAAGAGAAACTACAAAGTTTTAGCGAAAAATGTGGAGTAGCTGAGCGTTGGCGGTAATTACAGCTAAACCAGTACAAATGATCAGTGTCTAACAAGAAGATATTAGCGGGAGAGCTCGCTGAGCTCTGAAATTTGATTCTCATGTCGGCTTTTACAAATGTTCGGCTGCCGTGGGAGTTTAAAGGCATGAGCAGTGAATGGCAAGCACCAGCGATTTCAAGGCCTCCGTAGATGCCCTCAAATATATAACCCACAGGAATTTTCTTTCCTTCTCTCAATTCCGTAACATTTAATTAAAAATATTCATCAATTTGTGGCTCATTACTTCACATATTTTTTTTTTTTTTCCTTTGGCTTCTCCGATTCCCTAAGACTCTGTGGAAATCCAAGTGTGCGCGTGTCAAGGACGGGAGGACGTTCATGAGATTAGAGACGAAATAAAGTACTGTAATGGATAGGACATCTTGATTTATAGTATCTGAGCTTCTGTCTCTTACTACGGAGGAAGAACCTGATTGACGGAGGAATTATTACAAAACTCAAATCAATTTGGTTACTTCTGCTGATGTACGGAATCGTAAAAAAAACCTGAATATTAATTGGTAAACAAAATGGCCGTCATCTAATGCAGTGCTTGTGTATAATGTAGGGTTCAAAATGGCTGACACCTAGTGTAATGCTTCTGTGTTATGTAGGGTTCAAAATGGCTGACATCTAGTGTAATGCTTATGTGTAATTTAGGGTTCAAAATGGCCGCAATTTAATGTAATGCTTATTTGTAATGAGGGGTTCAATATGTCCGCCATGTAATGTAACGCATATGTGTAATGTAGGGTTCAAAATGTCCGTAATGTAATTCGTATATGTAATATAGGGTTCAAAATGGCCGCTCTTTTATGTAATGCATAAAAAATCGGGTTCCAAATGGTTGACATCTAATGTAATGCTTATGTGTAATAGGAGGTTCAAAATGGCTGCCATGCAATGTAGGGTGCAAGATGGCAGCTACGCAATGTCTGCATTGTTTTCTGTAGCACAAAATGGCCACCGTACGATTCAATCTGGTAAAATGGCTGACACTTAATCAATAACACAAGGTACAACATTCTTACGTGTTACCCAGAGAACAAAATGGCTGCCATTTAATTTAGTGTTCAAAATGCCAGTCATGTAATCTATAGGACAGAAGGGTTGGCACCAGATGGCTTCATGTGGCTGCAAAATGGCTGCCCTGTAAAATGGCCGTTCTACAGGATGAATCCAAAGACTGAAATGAATGGGAAAATGACATATCTGATCTCCCAGCAAGTAATGGCTGAGGGGGTCTATCTTTTAGGTTATGTCCAGAACATGGCCGCCATCCTGAAAGACACCATATTGGATCATGTGTAAAATTTTCCAACAGGAAGGAGGTCCATGTAGCAGATCACAGACACGGCTGTGCTTCGACGGTTATCGACACAGAGATTCTCCACAGATTGTCTCTGTATAATATCCCTTCTCTCCTCATTAATTTGGTAGGATAAGAACGTGTCCTGGAAGGAATCGGATCGCAGTAATGAGGAGGGACTGCACACCCGAGAGCTGCGGGACAGGTGAGGGGTCACTTACTTCTGAGCTGTGACCGATGCTGCCCTTGCCAAGCTTTGTGATCATATAAAAGTGGATGAATATGCCGGGCCTGTAGCTCCGAAAAAGGTCTGGGTTCTATTTTAAAGTACGGAGGGTCAAGCCGATGTTCTGTCTCTCCCCCTGCTTCAAATTGGTAAAGGCAACACTAATGTGTTCCTACATTTCCCAGAGGATTTACAGAGGGACAGTGCCAGGGTAGTGCAGATCAGCTTCTATTCATCTCAATGAGAGCTGCAGTACCTCTGTACGGCCACCGCACTCTGTGTAGAGTTGCTGACCCTTCACTCCTTTCCATATTTATTAGCTGGAAAATCCCTGTAAACTCGTACCCCCTCCATGCTTATTGTAATTAGGGATTTTACTTGCTTATTTTTGCTTCCCTTGATGTGGACTTTGCGTTAACCCTCTGTCTGCCTGCTCCCCGGAGCAAGACTTGCGCTGTGAGCCGGATCTCGCGTGGTGACGCGCTACCTCTTTATCTAGTCAGTCCGCCTGTGGGCACAGTATTTGTGTAATGGGACAGGACGTTAACAGTCCTTAGAGAGCCGTTCCCGCTTGTGCTCGTCTATTTAGGTAGCGACTCCTTTTAATTAAATCCACTGGTAGTAAAAATGTATTTCGTTACCAGGAGGTCGGATGCTGCAGAGCTGCGCTCCGTAAGAGCCCGCGCACATCAGCGCCCGCAGGCCAGTCCCTGGTAGGGACTGTAGGCTTCTCAACATACCTCACTTGGGTTTGGTGTAACCTTCATAATACAATTAAAGGGAATGTCTCAAGTGTTTAATTTAGAGTTTCATGAAATACTGATTTTTATTTAATTATTTTTCTCTTTTAATGGTTATTTGGTTATAAATCTTCTAAAATGTACTCGGAGCGGCCATATTGAACGCAGTCAAACTTATTGTTATTTTGCAGCAGTGTATCTATGCTTTATGGCAGATACAAATCAATGTGATCTATTTCTAATGTCTGGTAGCTGGGACCCCCACCGTACACTAGAACAAGGGGTGGGGAGAGGCTACCATATTTTGAAGGTAAAGGCACCATACTTGACTGTCTTTAGATTGTATATCCCCTTAGACTATGAGCTGTTTCCATCAGCCCTAAAGACATATGGGGGGACATTTATCATCAAGTTTCTGAGGTAAAACTTTTTTAGTTGCCCATGGAAACCAATCAGAGGTCAGCTGTAATTTTATAAACGGCTGATCCAATCTGATCTCTGATTGGTTGCCATGGTCAACCAGTTCTATTTTAAGAGACTTATGATAAATCTCCCTAATAGTGAAGATTTATAAGAAATGTATGAGGTAAAACTTTTCCAAATTGCCCATGGCAACCAATCAGAGCTCAGCTTTCATTTTCCCACAGCTGTTTATAACATTAAAGCTGAGCTCTGATTGGTTTCCATGGGCAACTAGAACAGTTTTACCTCAGACCCCAATATTATGTTAAAGTACGATTACATTAAAGACATGAGGCAAGTAAGATTGTTATCCCCTATCCTATAACCCTTGCGGGACCTAATGCTTGAGAGGGGTCCTGTTTTTACGAATCAATGAAGCAATAGGTCAAGCTTTCATCCTGCTTTCCTCTTGCAGAAATCGGCAATTTCCAGAGTTCCCATTGTAGTAAATTATGCCACGGGATACATATTTGACTTGACCCCCATAAATCGGTGAGAATGGGACCCCCACCAATCACGAAAGGGGTCAGACCCTCACTGATCAAATTTTTAACCCCTATTAAATTTGGTACAACCCTTTAAAGTGCAGGAACGGGGCCTGAGCAGGAGGCCCTGGTGTAAGGAGGCCATGGACCTGAGCTGCGTTTCAGTTGGGCTAAATTTTTCCTTTCCCCTCTTTCATCCGCAGCCTCTCGTTCCCTCAGGATAAGTCAGTTCATTTGGACGACGGGGAGTTCTGGTGCAGTAAAGCAGCCGCTTACAAAGGAAAGAGCCATAGGATGGTATTCGAGGAGACCATGGAGAAGATCTACAAGAACATGTACAGGAATGCTGCAAGCCCCGGTGCCTATAGGAAATCCTCACACTCCGAGGGGCTTATATGAAATAAAATAACACTCGACGTATGGGGTGGTGCATGACACAGGAGTGTCCTTCTTTCCGGATACCCCAAAGGATTGTTCCACATACTATTCTGGGGAGAAGTTTGTAGGGTGAGACAAACCCTTTAAAGGGCATCTACCACCAGGATGAAGGTCTGTATGCAAATGTGCCTGAGGGGCTCCAGGCTCCATAGGTTTTAATGGAGCCTGGAGCCCCTCAGGCTCATTTGCATACAGCCTTTCATCCACGTGGTGATGTCCTTTAAGACTGTGCACCATGCAGATCATATTATATTAAAAAGGGGGTCAACTTTGTCCAAAATATCTTCTAAACCAATTATCGTTTATGGTCACGAACCAATAAAGCAATGCAGAGATAATGACTTTTTCTAAATATGCAAATCGGCCTGCAAGTACATCAAGGGGGTGGGGGGTGAGATTTGCTTACACGTAACGGGAAGTCACCCCTTTAGTTGTGGGTGACATTTCTAGCCTCTGCTTGAGTCATAGCTGTCTTTAGGCAAATCTTGTCGATCAAGCCCGGCCCCTTGTGCACTTGCGAAATAATTTGCATATCCAGAAAAATAGAATTATCTTTGCATTGCTTCATCGGTTTGTGTCCAGAAAGGTCAGTTTCTTCTCCTATCAAAGGCCACTACGTTGCGGTGACCTTGGTTAGGGAGGCATTTTGGACCTTACAGACCCCCATAGTGGTTCTATGGTAAATGTGGAGGAAGAGATCCCGGAGATTGTGTTACATTTTCTATGTTCTGTATAATATTCCTGAGCCGCACTTGCAGTATGGAGCATGCTAAGGGGAACACGACCTTAATAAGTCTTCTGACACATCCCAGGGAGCTGCCATAGGATGCTGTGAGTGAAGGGTCCCCTGATTCCCGAATACCAGGACCCATCGCATAGAGCACGGCCCGTTACTGGGAATCTGTCACAAAGCTCATAAAGGCATTGGAATCAATAGTGTGAGAGCGTGCGCCTCTGCTGACAGTCTCTGGGACCTGTCACACGCAGTATTAAGGAGGATTTCCCATTTATAATAGGAATATATTGGACCAAAGCCGGTTATTAAGACTTGTGGTGCTTCTTGAAGTTTAGTATGTGACATATCGCGTCTGATGGCCTTAAAAAAACCTGTATTCCATTATTTCCAGCCTGTCATTGAGAGACTTCTACCGAAACGGTGAGGAAGCTGCAGCAATTGCCCATTGGACCGGTGGCTCCATAATGTTCAATATTTAGAGCCTGCAAATGACACTGAGTGACCATATGTGTAGGGGTCTGATTTCAGGGGGTCTGTTATTACAAGAACAAGGGCCTCAAAGTATCCCGGGATCCTCCATTAAGCAGCTGCACCTTCCCGGGACATGTTGCTTTGTAGAGCGCCCGAACCTAAAGTTCAGGACCGCTCATCTCTAGTCACTGGTGCCCCTTGCCCATCTAGTTCTCCTTTCACTTGTATGTTGTTGTGGGAGATACTCATCCCAAAAAGTGAGTGGAGCTCTGGTTGGGTATGCTCACCAGCAACTCACTCATAGGGAGCACTAAGGACTCCCATTTTTGTGATTGCCGGGGTTCCCTGAGATCAGATCCTCCGAGACTAGACACAAACCCCTTACTAAGGACATCAGTGATCATGAGATGGGACTAGTGAAACCCTATTTCTGTCAGTCCCATGAAATGGGATGAAGTGTGACCTCACGTGGCGACCAGTACTTCATCCTCAGGGTTCTTGGGGACCTCGTTTCCATTACTGAGGGAACCTCAGTGATCAGACACTTTTTCCTTATCCTATGTTGAAAATCCCTTTAACCATTGACTGAAGATGTATTTTAAGGACTATGGGAACCCCAAACTACAACTACTTGAAGCATTATGAGCGGCCTATGTATGTCACGTAAACGGAAGAACACTGTCCTCACAGGTCCTCAGGAGCCCACGTGCTGTGTATGTATCGCCTCTAGTATTACTTGTGGTACGTTATTTTGTATTTTTTTTTTACTGCAGTTAATAAATCTAAATACAAGACAAAAAGTTTTTCCTCTCCTTTACACAAAAACTTAGATTAAATCATTGAAGCCCATAATGCACCCCTGTCCCTACATGCATTTTTGTATTTTTCTTTTTTCTGGATTTCTTATCTAAAAAGCACACAGATATTTTTCACGGGCACCTTGGATCCAAGTCCGTTTTTCCTCCTTTAAAAGTTCTCATCAAGTATTTTTTTTTTTACCGTAGCCATCGACCAGTCAGGACCGCTGACACTTGGGGGTCGCACTGTGGAGACGGAAAGTTGGAGCAGGGCAAGTACATTGCATGCATCCTGCCGCTACATTCAATACTATGGGAGTGTCGGGAATTGCGGATTCCGATTTATTCATGTCCTGCCCCTCCACCCAGGAGTAAGAACAACATTCAGACCTTCACCAATCAGTTTGTTAACCCATATCTTATGGATAGAAGTAACTCGCAAAGTTGATATAACCCCTTTAAGAAGAGTTTGTTTTCTGGATTTCTTGAGCTCCAGCGATCATACACTCTCACTTTCACTTTTGTGGTACAAAAACTATAAAGTTTCATTGTTCTCTCCCCATCAATCGGTGAGAACGGAAACCTTGTTCTGGTTATCAGCAGGGCTCCAACAACAAGAATAGGCATCTCATTTTCCACTCATTGCCGCTCCCTTCAATGTAGGGGAACTTCCATTCTTATGATCAGTGGAGGCTTCAGCATTTGGTCTGCAGTGGATCGCATTCTGGACAGGTCATAACAATCAAACTTGGACGACCCCCTTTAAAGGGCACCTACCACCACGAATCTACCTATAAAGGTAGATCGGGTGGTAGGTGGATGTATGGGACGTGAGGATAGCCCTTTTTAGAGCTAATCCTCACGTCCCCGCTAGCGTAGCATAAACTTTATTGCCCTAATATGTAAATTTTATTAAGCGGCTACTGGGGCGTGGAGTAGCCGGACACGAGGCTACACGGCGCGGCTACTCCACGCCCCAGTAGCCGCTTTCCCCCGCCTACCCTGTGATCTTCGGCGCGCAGCTCCTGGCAGCTGCGCGCCCTCGTCCGAGAAGCCTAACTCCGGCCTCGTTCCCGAGATCGCGCATCCTCGGGCCTGCACTCTGGTATAGGTATGCAGAGCGCAGGCCCGAGGATGCGCGATCTCGGGAACGAGGCCGGAGTTACTGCGCATGCGCAGAACTCCGGCTTCTCGGACGAGGGCGCGCAGCTGCCAGGAGCTGCGCGCCGAAGATCACAGGGTAGGCGGGGGAAAGCGGCTACTGGAGCGTGGAGTAGCCGCGCCATGTAGCCTCGTGTCCGGCTACTCCACGCCCCAGTAGCCGCTTAATAAAATTTACATATTAGGGCAATAAAGTTTATGCTACGCTAGCGGGGACGTGAGGATTAGCTCTAAAAAGGGCTATCCTCACGTCCCATACATCCACCTACCACCCGATCTACCTTTATAGGTAGATTCGTGGTGGTAGGTTCCCTTTAAAGGAAATCTAACATCCATCATGATAAACCAGGGACATTACTCATAGATCCGGGCGCCGTGACTATGTTATCTTCTTATATTTGTTGTCCATGACCTCCTCCCTTCTAAAAAAAAAGCAACTTTTAAAATTATGCTAATGAGGCAGAAGGTATTACCAGAGTCTCAGTATCTTCACATGCTTTTATACTGTGCAGAGCACTTATTCCCCCCTCACTGTGTGAGATTACAGCAGGCAGAGGTAGAGGGGAAGTGCATAGGGGTAGGAAGGATGGGGGGAGGTGACCACCTTGGCTATGATCGTCGCTCCTCGTGACGTTATTGGGGAGCGACCCCCTGGAATCTCTGGTTCATAGTAACCAGATCATGTTCAAAAATGGCATATACTGCTATACTGTAGTATGGCACTATATGATCGGATCCCTCAGACCCCCTAGGTATCCCCTAGCTAAAAAAATTGTTACATTTTTTTAAAAAAAAAAGCCTAAATTTCAAGTTACCCCTCCTTTCCCTAGAAATTTATGATTTTAATTGTTTAATTTATATTTATAAACCCCATTACCCCATATTACCCCATCCTAAAAGTCATCTTAAAAGTTTATCAATATAAAAAAAACCGGTTAAATCCGGCAGTGAATCCAGAAAATAGCATCCAAGTGTCCAAATTGACCTTTTTTTTTTTTTTCTTTTTGTAATTTTGCAACTCATAAAAATGTAAATAAAAAGTGATCAAAAGGTCATACCGTCCTAAAATGGTATCAATGTAAACGTCATCACGTCCCGCAAAATGCGACACCTTACACTGTGCTCTGTACGCCAAAGTATGGCAGTTGTCTGCGTCAGGATATGGCAAAAAAAAAAATCATTTATTTTTCATGCAAAAGTAAATTTTTATAAATTTGGAAACCCCCAAAATCGCAATATATGTATATATGAAGATCAAGGGCCACTTTTTTTTAATCATATAGTTACTAATAGTTGCAGAGTTTCCAAATTGTTACAAAATATGAAGTTTGACCTGGTGTCCGCTGCACCGGAGGAGGGACTTATGTTCCGTTTTTTTTGTGCCTAATCCCCATTGGGTAAGAGTCTGGCCCCCAGGTGACTTAGTTGAAACAAACAGAAGTCAGTAATGTGGCGCCATCTGCTTTACCACGTGACACCAGTGTAGTAATTGTGCCCCGCGGATCCTGTGCCGAGGTGTTGGGTAACAAATCCGTATTAACCAGTTGTCGCAGTCGGTTACCATTCTGCGCTCATAGCCAGGTTTAGACAAATTCCTTCCTCCGAGAGCTGCTGGGATAATTATAGTTTCAGGAGCAGGAATCAGCGCAGTAATAAGCCGTAATTGTTTGTTGCATCTTACTTTTCCACCAACAAAACTGAAATTTCTAATGCAAATCTCTGGGTAACTTCAGGACAACATCGGGATTTGTTTCCTCCCATCCAGATGGTGAAATGGAACAGAAAGAGACTGAAACGTTCTCCTTCCCAGAGTTCTATTTTGATTTTTTTTTTTTTTTTTTCCTGTATCGAAACACATTTACGTGATTAATAATTGTCAGCGGATTCTTCTAGAACAATAGACGCTCCAGCTGTGGGGTTACTATAACTCTCATCATGCTCTGCTAGCCTGCTGCTTTACCAGTCCATGTGCCAATAGGACCGGAGAAGGGGGTCACAGTTCTGTAATGATGTTTGGAAAGAAGCTCGATATGTCTCCTGTTATCAGCTACAGGCTGATACCTACAGATTACCACACTCTATAGGTAGGTGGCCCCTGTCAGCAGTAAATGTATTCAAGATATTACTACAGATATCTGATTTGGCTTCAATGGGGAACCAGGAATGTAATTTGAAGCTGCTGATAGTATAGCATAGGCGATTGGAACTGGATTTTAAAAATGAGCATTTTGAATACCGCCACTACTTTATAAAACTTTATTTCACAATACCTGACTCCCTGTTAGCAGCATGTGGTGAGTCCCGGTGGGGGAGAAGCAGCTGCAGCAGCCTGTATGTCTGGGTCTTGGTCTCCTCATTCATTCTTTCTCTATTCCCCTCCCTCAATGCACATGAAGGGAGGGCTAGGGAGCTGCATATGTGTAGAGGAGAGGAGGAATGCATGAGGAGACTGAGACACAGGCAGTCTGCTCCAGCTGTCCACCCCTCCTCCCAGGACTTGTACTGCTGGTAGGGGGTCGGGTAATGTGAAATAAAATTTTATAAAGTAGTGGCAGTATTCAGAATGCTGACATAGCCTATGTTATGTGCATTTTAAAAATGTCTATCAGAACCCTTCACCAGATAAACATATTGGGGCTTATTTACTAAGGGTTCTCGGATCACATTTCCGTTGGACTGTTCATAGTTTTCGGGATTTGTCCCACTGGGACCGGGATTTAGAAGTGGATTGTGTCGCACGCGATCAGATTCTAGCGCAGCGGGCCGGCAGATGATCCAACTGATTTGGACTGAGCGCAGGATTTAATATTCAAATTGTGTCGCATCCGATGCACTTACACCGGGAAGAAGGTGAACTCCGGCGGACCTGAGCGGGGAAGCGACACATGCAGGATATCGGGCGGGCTGCAAGCTGAAGACTGGGTTAGGAGGCTACTGGGGCATGGAGTAGATGTAGTTCCCACTCCACGGCATAACTACTCAACAGCCCAGTAGCCTCTTAAAAAAAATTAGCATATACATCAGATTAAAGTTTTATTAAGTTCTGGGGGCACAAAAAGTTTGATAAATAAACACTGTGATCAATGAATTTACATTCCATGACTGTAGTTGGTGGAGTGTCCTCACACTGCTACGTTTTATCTCTGCATTCACACATCTCCACAGCCCCTCCCCTTTGCTGTATTATCTAACCAGAAGCCTACTACTGCTCCTAATTCGAGCAGAGGGGAGTGCTTATTGAAGAGATCTCACATACCAGTGATCCAAGTCCTGCTACATTCCTGGAATATAAATGTTTTTTTTTTACAGTCCGGTTGCTACTAATAACACGAACAAAGATGTGGTGTCACAGATCTCCTGGGACAAGACCTAACACTGTCTTTGTATAGTGCAAACTAGTATCTTTGTTTAAAGGGATTATTATACAGAAATATCTATATCTACCCTTGGATTGCTGCGGGTCTATGGTGGGGAATGGAGCGTTGGTCATGCATGTACTAATTAGAGGAGGACTTCTGTTCCCCCATTTTGCTGATCGCTGGGGGTCCCATCGATAACTTGTAACGAGTCTTCCCAGAAGCATTAATGTTATGGGCACAGCATCCATCTACTTGGGGCAGAAGTAGGGTTTCTGGTACCCCCATTACGGTACCCGTAACACTAGAGCAGATTACACCAGCAGTTATTTGATACTTATCCCACATCTTATGGTTAGTAGGACAACCCCTTTAATTTCTTAAAGGGGCAATGGCTTCATTTGCAACTCCTGATTGATAATATAAGATCTAAATATTTTGTAAACTTACGATAAACTTATTACCGATAGAATAGATGTTTCCAGCGCTCCCCATGCACCATCCACATCCCCCGGGGACACACATCATAGTACAAGGCAGAAGGTAGAGGTCACTGTTGGCTATTGGACCTCCAGTAATGGAAACTAATGGAACCAGACATCTTATCACAGGCAGATCCTTTCACTGTAAATCCGCCTGATGAATGTTGAGGCTTCATTCTCAGCCCCAGACAGAGGGAAGGCAGCCGCGAGGGTCCACTGATGTTCTTACCCTCCCTGGACCGCATTGCTCATTGCTGCTATTAGTGGCTCTCACATATAATATGAAGTTATAGCTACAGTAACATGTCTGCCTCCATGTTTTATGTTTTTTTTTTTTGTTAAAGGACGTCTACCACCAGGATGAAAGACTGTATGCAAATAAGCCTCAGGGGCTCCAGGCTCCATTAACAACTGCCTGAGGGGCTCATTTGCACACAGTCCTTCATCCTGATGGTAGATGTCCTTTAATATTCATGACTGTGTGATTTGTGCTCATCAGGATCTACAGGGTCACAAGTCCCAGAAGCAAACAGCAAAATGACAAATCAGATCCCCCGCAAGTGACGGGTGAGTGGCCTATCCAGAACATGACCAATATCTTTAAAGGGAACCTGTCATCAGAAATTAGTCTAATAAACGATTACCAGTATGTTGTCAAGCAGCTTTACACCTTCCGGATCATGTTTCTTTCATGGCCCAGCTTGGTTCCATCATCCACAAAATCAACTTTGAAGTCAGATGTAAACTAGATGTATAAAGTCATGGTGGCGGAGAGTTTAACACGGAAGTCAAGCTCTCCCTGCCTGTGATTGTCATCATGCACAGTATATCTGGAGATCTGGTTAGTATCTCGTCTCAGGATGCAGGAGCATCAATTACAGGGAAGGCGGCTTTCTGAGGAAGAGAGAGCTTGACTTCAGTGTTAAATTGACAATCAATTTATACCCACTTCAAAGTTGATTTTCTAGATGATGCCACTACACTGGACAATGAAAGAAACATGATTTGGAAGGTATTCAGCTCCTTGACATTATACTGTTACTGGTTTATCAGGTCAATTTCTGCTGACAGGTTCCCTTTAAAGGAAATCCATCATGATAAATTACACTTACGCATAGATCCAGGCACTGTGACTGTGGGAATATTCTTATGTCTGTTATCCATGTCCTTTCCATCTCAAATCAACTTTTATGATTATGGCAAGGAGCCAGTGAAGCCACAGCACAGAGGGGCTCTGGTAAAGCCCCTCAGAGGGGTTTCTGGCTACATTAGTGTACTTATAAAAGTTGATTTTAGAAGGAAATAACATATAAGAAGATACCACAGTCCCGGTGCCCGGATCTATGAGTAAATTTCCCTGGTTTATCATGATTGATCATAAATTTCCTTTAAATACGCCATATTGGATCAAGGACAAGTTTTTCCACTGAGAAGATCATCACGTAGCAGATCAAAGAAGACCAGGATTGTCTCAGATCTTGATTATCACAATCAGATCTCTAACATCTCTTGTGGTTTAAAAGTTATTAACACCCAGAGATTCTCCACGGATTCTCATAACGATCCAGTGTACATAGCTGTGCGTCACAGGGAACGTCCCCAGTCGTTGTTGCAACTTTCGGGTTTGATAAACTTTTAAACCACAAGAGATAAAACTTGGGTCGTCTTTGATCCCTACATGACCGATTTTCCATTGGAAAAACTTGCCTTTAATCCAATATGGCGGCTTCCAAGATGGCGGTCGTGTTCTAAACATAACCTAAAAGGTTGACCACCACACCCTTTACTTGCTGGGGGATCAGATATGTCATCTTCCATTTAGTCTCTACAATATTAGTAAAAACAAGAGGTGTCCTGGCACTTTAGACTCTCCCTGTATATTAAAACACATTTTTTTTTTTAATTTAAAACTTTATTTATCGGTAACAATAACTTTTTTCCTATCCCTTTAAGACAGGAGAGAAATGTTCATGTGTTGCATTAAAGTCTAATCGTTCTACATGATAAATTCCTGGATTCCTCGGCTCGTTCCTCCTGGACGCCGCTATATTATGTCACCTCTGACACATATTAATATTTCAGGGCCGCTGCGTGTATATATAAAGGGCAGGCGGCCTGTAAATGGCGCTCACGTTACCGCGCGGCTTATTTATGGGGATATCAAGACGTCCATATTTCTTCCCGTTAAGCCACTTTTTACCGGTGTCAGGCGGCAACTGAGACATTTCGCCTTTTTATATTTCCGCGCTTTGTCAGGGAATGTGATTTGTTTTTGAAATATGAAAATACCCCCAGAACCGCCGCTCCGATACCAGTAACCTTTACAACGCGCAAAACTTTCCAACCCACGGACAGAGCGACCGATTATCATTGTGATCTCACTTCAGGGGGGGGGGGGGGGGGGGAGTCCGACGAGGTGGCACATGCAGGGTAATGGGAAAGTGACACTCGTGTTACCATCCTCAGCGATATTTTCACTTTAATTGATGTGAAAAAATGGAAAGTATTTGATTTGTTGAAACTGGGAAGTCATAGAATTACGGTACTGAAAAACATAAGGGAGGGGTCCTGCAATAAGGAGGGGTCCTGCAATACAGGGACCCCTGGATAACTATTGCTAATGCACTTCCCATCATACTGCTAGAGACCACCCATGTCCTCCTGCTATCTCCACCTGTGTACGCCTTCTTTGTAGATATAAAGGAAATCTACCACCAGGATGAATGATTGTAAACCAAGCACACTGACATATCGATGTGTGCCCCCTCTGGCACAATCCACTCTTCTTTAAACTTTCTATGCCCTTGCTTTTAAGGAAAAAAAGGCTTTCAAAATGATGCAAATGAACCTGAGGGGCTCCAGGCTCCGTTAAACCCTATGGAGTCTAGAGCCCTAGAGTCTAGGCTCATTTGCATAATTTTAAAAGCCTAAAGAAGCTAAAAGAAAAGCACATCCTGTTCGAGGGGACATACTCTGGCATGTAAGTGTGCTTGGTTTACCATCCTTCATCCTGGTGGTAGGTTTCCTTTAAAGGGAATCTACCATCAAAATCCCTCATGATAAACCAGGGACATTATTCATAGATCCAGGCACCGGGACTGTGGTAATCTTCTTATATTTGTTATCCATGGCCTCCTTCCTTCTAAAATCAACTTTTATAATTATGCTAATGAGCCAGAAGGGCTTTAGGGGTGTATCTTAACAGGATGTTAAAATGTATCCCCATCCTCTGCTCCCCCGGCACTTCCCGCCTCCTCTCTGTGCAGCAAATTTGCAGGCTGTTACACTGCGCAGGAAGGAACACTCCCCCCCCCCCCCCCCCCCCCAACCCACAGTGTGGTGAAACTTCCGGTGATGCCATAAGATTGCAACAGGCAAGTGCTGAGAGAGCAGCAGGAGGAATGTAACTGTCTGTGAAGCTACAGCACGGAGGAGCTCTGGTAACACCTCCCAGAAGCTCTTCATGCTCATTAGCATAATATTATTAGCTGATTTTAGAAGGAAGGAGACCATGGATAACAAATATAAGAAGATTACCACTGTGACAGTGCCTGGATCTATAAGTAAGTGTCCTAGTACAGTGTCCAGCACAGGCTGGATTGTGCACCATTGTTAAAATCCCTCAATCCCCAATAGCCCCTGGTTATAAAATCTTACCCCACAGAAGGGTGTCTGCGCATTAAAGGGAATCTCCCATTACAATCACTATCACTGTACTGTGTTTGTTATATCCTTGAATGCTTGAAATTTGGTAATAAAAATTGATTTAAAAAATATGTAAATGAGCCTTAGGGGCTCTGGTGGCGTCAATGGAGCCCATCCGGGCTCTGCTGTGTTTTAATTTATCCACTCCTTTGCTGCCAGACAGAGAGGCAGTGATGTTTCCCGGCTCTCTCCAAATCTTGGTCATGTGTGTTACGTTCTGACCTCCTCAGGCTTAATCCAGCAGCTTCTCCCCCTGCCTTCTCTATATGCAGCAGTAATGTCATGTGACCAGTGACCTCATTGCAGCTCCTTTAGCCTTTTAACATTAGCAAACTGTACTCCAAGCATATATCTCATGAAATCACAACATATCATATCACATGAAACCACAGCAGCGTGCATTGAGAGGAATAGAACTGCATGCAGGCTGCTGTGTTTTTATGTGGTCAGATATTTGCATGGTGTACAGTTTACTAATGTTATGAGGCTAAGGGCCTGAGATGATATCACCGAATGTCACATGACATTAGGCCATGCCACCCCACCCCCAAATTCGCTCTAGATACCCCTGGATGCCAGGTATGTTTATAACTGATATTGTGGTGATGTTAAGGAAACTATTTTTTGCTAATAGAAGGATGTCAGATAGTTACTAGGGCTCTATGGGAACCTGTCACTAGCTGTATTTGTCAAAAATGTGGTGACAGGTTCCCTTATAAGTTGTAAATAACAAGTTTTAATATGGGTGTGTGCAATACATGAAAACCCCACCTTTGGCAAGGCCCCTACCCCTAACATACATTATAGGTCATTCACTCTAAAATCTCAGAATGAATGAATACTAAGGGTCAGATTACAGCTCTCCATAGTAGTCTATGATAGAAGATGACAGAGAGATCCACGGGCAGAGACCTGTTACTGCAGGTAATGGAGATCAGTTCTCATCATGTCTCCAAAGGATCGTGAACACCCACAACATGCACCATATTTATTCTGGTATAAAATTAGTCAGCAATGTTTGTGCACATGTATAGAAGTTGTTTTCTTAGGGATGGAATTTTGTTTCTTTGTCCACTACAGGTAAAAATGAATCTCCTTATCACAGCGCCCTCTACTGGTAGATCAAAGGTTCTGCATTCCAACAGCATGTTACCTGCGCAGGGTTATGAGATGCCAAGCGAAAACTAAACTACAAATAAATTTTGTGACACAAAGAACATGAAAATAAGTTTCTGCAGGACCTTCAAAGGTCCTGAAATGGATCTTGTGTACGTGTGTATTGAGAGCAGGAACAGATGTACAAGGGCGGCAAAGGGGCTCAGTGGTTAGCATTACAGCCTTGCAGCGCTGGGGGACCTGGGCTCAAGTCCCAGGTCAACATCTGCAAATAGTTTGTATGTTCTCTCTGTGTTTGCGTGGGTTTCCTCTGGGTCCTCTGGTTTCCTCCCACATTCCAAAACATACTGGTAGGTTGGTTAGATTGTGAGCCCCATTGGGGACAGGGACTGATTTGCAAAGATCTGTGCAGCGCTACGTAATCAGTAAAGGAATTAATTATTATTATTATTATTACAAGGATTTCATGGGTGAAGGTCCTTCTTAGTATAAAATTTGGCTTGGGCCCTGGGCTACTGCCGAAATCACCTTTATTGTAATCCACTACTTCCAATGACTGATTCTGTCACTTTTCTTTCTAGTTTTTGGGTTTTCTTGCAACAAATACTTTGTTTCTCTTCTTTCAAGTTTTTTTACGTAACTATTGGGCAAAATTGATATTTCCAATCTTCTCCTGCCATCTAGTGGTTACTTCAAATATGACTTGTGACCGAATTTCTCAAAATGCTACATGTCCTATCCTTGTGGTAAAATGTCAGTATTTACTGTACAGAATATTAGGGATCCTGACAATTTTGGCTTCAAAATGTATTTATTTTTGGCTCCTATCATTCTGTCACCCGTAGCTTAATTTAGTGTTAAAGGGACACCAGATTTTACCCCACTACACTACTATCCACATCAGGTAGGGTATGAAATAACCTTTTTTTTAAATTCCCTCTTTTATGTAATTACCTAAAAAAAAATATCTCCCCAAAGTCATGTGAAAATTGGTGGAGAAGAGTCATTTTACCGGAGATGAGTCAAGTTTAGAGGCTGCAGGGTAGGTTACTTCAGACACTCCATTCTTTTGTTCTATAGTTACCTATTAAGCATGGTGTCACATCAGGCTTGTGGTTCTGTGATCTACATACCCAGAGATTCTTGTGGTACTACTGGTACAGGATCTCTTTAGGTTATCGCAAAAACAAAACCACTGAAAATCTAAAAATACGTTTAAAAAGACCATCTGTTATAATGTAGATGTCAATGTAAGACCCTTTAACTAATTTGCATAACCATTCCCCATATGGGCTTTGCTTGATCTATAAGAGCCCTTACGCCTGCGGGGAGACTATACCACCCAGACGGTACAAATTCCTTAATTTCCTACCAGACCTGAAACCCTCCCTGATAACTGATGAGGAGCCGGCACCAGGACCATCATTCATCCCCTCCGCCAGCGTTTTTGGACGTTGTGTCCTGTCTTGAGAACTTGCACCGCGCAGCAATGTTCTCGCGTCTTGAACGGCTCCATTTATCAGGGGGAGTGACGGTCGGAGCTGAGGCCGTTTACTGCCGCGTCGTCATTTGTCAAATATATTTACATGGAATGAAATATTAAAGGACAGAAAACACGGAGCTACAAATCTCCAACATGAAGCTGTGATAATCCTAACATGCCGGAATAAATGGGAGACCTCTATGTCCTGTACCTCTGTGACATGTACTGGTATATGTACATGTATAACTGACCAGACAGGGAATGCACACATAATACCGCCATATAGTGCTCACATATAATTACCCTCAGGGCCGCCATCAGGGGGGAGTAGTGTGACTGTGTTCAGGAGCTCTGCGGAGGAGAAGGGGCCCCAAGTCTCAGAAAACCTTCCTCCCTCCCCAGCTGCAGGGCACTCACTGTGCACGCAGGGCTGCATTATCATTCTGTGAGGGGTGGGGGGGCCCACAAAATTTGCTAGTCGGGGGGGGGGGCCTCAAACTTCCTAGTGGCAGCAGTGAGCACTGTACTATGACAACAACTGTTTTGCACAGAGTAGATCCTGTAGTATGAATAGATACCAAAGCAGGGCCAGATTATGGGGGGACGCACGGGGCACATGTCCCGGGCCCCCACCACTTTGCCCTTAGAGGTGCCCCAAACTTCTCCTTCTGTCTCCATAGACTCTTAAGTATCCGGATATTACTGTGATCTGCAGTTTTGCTTTGGCATGACAGATTAAACTAATAACACTACTCATAGATGCAGGTACCGTGACTGTGGTAATCTTCTTATATGTGTTATCCATGGCCTCCTTCCTTCTAAAATCAACTTTAATAATTATGCTAATGAGGGGCTGTGGGGTAGGTGCGTTACCAGTGTCCCTCCATGCCGTAGATTCACAGGCTGTAATGCTGTCTTACCCCTCCTTCTACCTGCTGTAATCTCACACAGTGGGAGAGGGAAGTGCTTCTGCACAGTGTAACAGCTTGTGAAGCTACAGCACAAAGTGACTACGGTAATGCCCCCAGCACCCTCCTGGCTCATTTAGCATAATTTTAAAAGTTGATTTTAGAAGGAAGGAGGCCGTGGATAACAGATATAAAAAGATACCACAGTCCAGGTGCTTGGATCTATGAGTAGGTGTCCCTGCTAGATTTCCTTTTAGGAGAATCCCCCTCTATTCTATAGAAACTTCTTATATGGAAAAGTATAATTTGATCATTTAATGAGTTACAGTAAATTTCAGAGTAAATGTTAATTTCGGGGAAGTGGGTAGGAAAGGAGCCACATAATTAGAGAGAGAAGAGTTTTTCTCTGATACTCTATTTTTCAATGTTTCATATATATTTGGGTTTTTTTCTGTAGATTTATACAAATTTTGTTAGTAAAAATGTTTGTGACCCCTTAAATACAGACATGATTGTACACTTGTCTCAAATTGTCATGAAAACTAGAAAGCAACATAAAATAGAGACCAGGCACCTAGAATCTCCAGGTCAGTGAGAGCCAGCAGTCCCCCCTTACTCTCTTGATTTTTGAGCTGCTGTTTGGATAAAATAAACAATTTTTTTAGGCACGTATCAGGAGGGTCTATGTTTCAGACCCTTATCTTTAACTTATCCACTTTAGAAGAGTAAATGGAGACCACTAGGTGTAATACTTCATTTCTCCTCTTGGGGCACTGCAAGAAAAGCTGCACACTTGCTACCAGAACCTCCACCGATCACACCTGATCACTGATGACCCCTTCAGCAGGACACTGTAAGCAGCTCATGTGTATTGGAGCATTTCTAATATTCAGCATATGTATATACATAAACTTTATTCCATGGCTAAACCCCAAATTCTGTGCACACAATCCTGCAGCATCTTGCACTTGAAGGTCAAATATATCCTTATGCAGATTGTGCTGAGACTCCCAGACTGGATGTACAAAGCTATTGTCCCGTTACTGCCAGGGGGGTCACTGATGCAATTATCCCCGAACACCTAATACCACCGTTTCATGCACCATGCTATTACCTGCTCTTACCCACAATGCTTTGCAAGTTATCTCAAGAGGAACGTTGACTATGTTGGTCATTATCACGGTTATCATCGCATAACTGGATGGATATTCTAGCACAATTATAACAAAGAATATTTTTATCCTAATTTCATGTTGATTTCTCTAATATTATAGATTTTTTGCAGCCAGGACTGTATTTTTTAATGTTTCAATGTAAAGTCACTGCATAGTCATAGAGTTGTATTATATTCCTGCTGAAGCCACCACTATCCCTAGATCTCCAGAGGGAACAAAGCTATTAGAAGTGTGAATCTGTGGAATAGCGGAGCTCAGGAGCAGAGCACAGCAGGGACAGTAGCGAGCTTTAAGAAGGGCCTGATAGTTGATATAGTTATATTATAATATAGACTTACCTGCCATCCTTTCCTTCACCCCCTTCCCTTGTCTTCCTTGGTTGGACGTCATAGAGCTGTAATACCATATTAAAAGTAGGCATTTTTTAAATTACATACCTCCCCACCACTACTGGATTTAGTTGTGCCCTTTGAAGGGATTGGCCACTCTTTCACATAAGTTGCCTGTGTGCTTTTTACCTCATCGCTGAATGTTCTTCAAGTAATTTAGCAGTCCTGATTAATTAATTAATTAATTATTATTATTAAGTATTAATTTAGTGCTGTCTGAGCACTGGATCTTTGGATCTTTGTTTACATGTCTGAGCACTGATGAATAGGAGGAGCTGTAGGAGGAGATTATGACTCATCCTCACCCCCTTCACTTGCCTTCCTTGGTTGGACATCATAGAGCTGTGTTACCATATTAAAAGTAGGCAATTTTTAAGTTGTATACCTCTCCACCAGAAGGTAGCTAGGGTTCAAGAAGTGAGGAAGTGCCCTATTTAGGGGCTAAATTGTTTGTTATTTTTGTTCCTGTAATTGGATAAAGCCGTTTCTTTTTGTTTGCTACAAGCTGCGTACAAGCACCACAAAAGACGTCTGTGAGGCGCTGTGAAGCTTCTACCATTGATGTTACTAACCCCCAAATGTCACAATACACATGCAGAGACACATGTAGATTTATTGAAAAGTGACCAACCCTTTAAGGATGCAACTAACTTTTTAAAATGTACATTGTTTTAGCTACACAAAGGCTTGTATTGCTGATGACCTTTTAGTGTGACCACAATCCTGCAGAGGAGAGGCCCTGCTGGCCCCATGTCTCTCAGGGGAAATGGGGGTCCCCTAATGAGGCCAAAGCAAGTCACTACATAACACCACATGCTTGATTGGACAGGGTAACGACCACTCATGGTCATCTATTTCAATATATGGCCGGAAGATTGTGTGCCCGACATCCTGCATGTGTCACTTCCCCGCTCAGGTCCGCCGGAGTTCACCTTCTTCTTCCCGGTGCATGTAAGTGCTTGGGCTTGCGTCACAATTTGAAAGTTAAATTTCGCACTCAGTCCGAATCAGTCGGATCGTCCAATGGCACGGGCCAACGATTTCTCATGCAAGCCAGCACAGCTGCGCCACAATCCGATTGCGTGTGACACAATCCTCTGCTTAATACCTGTCACAGCCGCGCAAATCCCTAAAATGTCGGAAGATCCAACTAAAGTGCGTCCGCGGATCCTTAGTAAACAAGCCCCAATGAAACTAAAATCATTTTCATC
This sequence comes from Engystomops pustulosus, assembly GCF_040894005.1. NCBI lineage: Eukaryota > Metazoa > Chordata > Amphibia > Anura > Leptodactylidae > Engystomops > Engystomops pustulosus. Next base: position 86,531,400 of record NC_092420.1, on the reverse strand, counting down.
TCTGCCACCATTTCATTTCGATACTATCTTGAAGGATCGCCTGTAACTACACATTTATAAGGGTAGAGCGTCTACCTGAAACGCGTAGGCGATTTTTAAAAAAAATTATTATTATTGTGATGAATCCGTGTCCTTTTACATGTATTTGATGACATTCAAAAATAAAGTGTTATATAGTTTTAAATCAAAAGCAAGTGGATCGTTGTGTCTTGGAGCCGGATGTTGTGTTCGAGGTTGTTAAATTCCAAAGGAAGCTGGACTATCCGTGCTTGATTGATCCACATTGGATTAAGTCTACACTCCAGGTGAGCTGACACAACTTTTGCTGTACACATTTATACTTACACACAACATCTTATTCGGAAGTTACAATATACAAAAAAATTGGGAAATGAAAAAAAAATGTTTTCCCCATATTTAAAATTAGTCGTTTTCCCCTTTAAGTACTTCTCTTAAAAAATTTTTTATTGGCCTGAATTCTCGCAATTTTAGAGAGGTCATTGTAAAATATTTTATGTATATATCTGCTGTACTTATCTACTGTAAGTTTGTATGAGTGGAATATTCTTCCTTCCTTGCATTGTTACATTCATACTTTTTATAATGCCCCTTTAAGGATGGGTTCACATATGTCCATTACATTCTATCACACACGGACACTGGGAACAGAAGTTATCTGTGAATATTTTTCTGTTGGACACTATCCAGCTATAGACACCAAATTGGAGCAGAGAAATGTACAGCTCCGGGGGAAGTAACCGAGTGAATAATAGCAATAATTAGTGAATCCAGGAACAAAATCATTCATTTAAAGGGAATGTAGGTATTGTCCATGGAGATTTGTGCATCCATACATTTGTGTATGTTGTTTGTAGCAGCAGGACTGTGAAATATGGATTTATAGTCCTTGATTGAAGTCATATAGGATTACACGTCTCTCCAGGGACAATACCTAATATTGGCTCCAGATTTATGAGGTCAAAATATCTGGTAGAGTCCCTTTAATAACACAAGATCCAAAAGAGCACCAACCCTTCCATCGTAGGGTCCAGTAAGTATAACGTTCTACAGGGTGTAAAGATCCAAACACACCATCACCAAATCTTAGAAAAGATTAAAAAGAATAAAATGCGTGAGGCTTTTCTAAGGGACTTGGTGGGAGATGACCAATTAGAGGTCTTGGATGACTTCATCAATTCCAGTACAGGTGAGTGGAAAACCAAAGTAAAGGAAAACCAAACCCCTCCTAGGGATTGATGGGAAACCGTGTGGTTAGACGTCCACTGAGTTACGGCCTATCCCCTGGATCATCTGAAAAGCTCCAGGTGCTGGGGATGATGAGCTGCTTTTTGGAGACTCTTTTGATAAGTCGTTTGATATCCTAAGATGATTCCAATGCTAGAAGACATGTCCTTCTATATAAAAATGTGATGAGGATGACAGATTGAGGGTGGTTCTTCTGTAGGAAAACATTGCACCACTTGGGGATCCAACTACAAGATGGAGGAGGTCAAGTGTTGGAGATGATGGCTCTCTGGACAGGTCAAAACTTTGACCAAAAACTTTAGCAAGATAGTTCTTCTTCTTCATTCTAGTTTATCCAAAATAACCCCAGAGGAAAACATTGATGGCGAGGAGGATGATAGCATTGACATTACAAACGTTCCTCCACAATGGCTTCTCCTCGATACTGGTCAACTTTATCTGCATCTTCAGCTGTTCTTCTTTGGACATTTTGACATTAGGCTGCGTGGATATTCCACAGAACCAGAAATATAACTTTGCCCAGCAGGAATGGGAAGCTGAAAGGAAATGGCAGAAGTGATTATTACATACCAGTCATGAGGATAGAGGTTCTTCAGAGTGTGGAGGAACATATGGTACATATGGTCACACGTAAACCACCATTGTTCTCTGTATTAGACTAAAAGCTTTCACCTCACCAAATCTTTCAAAATATTCTACCATTAATGGAAAAATGTCATAAAACCACAGAATTTGGGTTCTTGAGATACTGATGGTTTAGGTAAAGAAAAAAGTGTCGAATGGTTGATGGAACAACCTGTGCACTTACTGTCACTTCTTGTCTTCTCACCCTGGACAGAACCATTGTCTTGGATTTCTATTTCTGGTATCAGGCGTCCTTCTGCAGGTTTAACACAAAGGAACATTACGTTTTGGAGAAATAAAAACTTTGGCTTAATCAATAGATAGCAGATTTGGTAACCTAGCTAGGACCTCACCTAACCAATTAGGACTTCAAGTTTTGTAGCTTGCAATGGGGTCTATGACCCCAGTGTCAGGTCCAATAGAGATTTTCCAAGCCAATGGTCCATGATAATATAGGGAGTTTGAGAATGAGGAACATTGGTGCCCAAAATATTCAAAGATACCAGGATTTTTTGGTTCTGTTTCAGTTTTTGGACCATGAACTATGACAAAAACGCTGAGAAAACGGAAATGTGCAAAGACAAAAAAATGTGTCCTGATGGTCCATGTGGTCAAATGACCAGGAGTGTAAGAAGAGAGGTGTTTGGGGTGTGGTGGCACCTGGAATGGAAGACCTTAAGGTGCCAGTAAGAGGTCTCTTCTTAAAGCAATTTTTGTGGTGCAGCAGTCAGTAGATATGTTTATGGTGGTCTGGGGTGAATAGAGATAATGAACAAGGAGAATGATTCCAAGCAGATAATTCATCACCTTGATTTTTAGAAGAGTTATCATCTCTACAACGTGTTGGCTTTTAGTTAATAGGATGAGTCCCAGTGTAGTCTAATGCTGACAGAAATATTCTGATGCTCTGGCAGGGGTTCGTATACGATGGGGGTATTTGGAGGACAATCCAGAACCCTAGATATACCTAATTCACTACTCTACTCAACTCAAAGACAAAGCTCCTTACCTGGCTCTTTCTCAATAGGTGGAACAGTTGAAGGTAATGCAGCAACATCCTTCGTAAGATCCATTTCACATTTGATGGGCGATGTTTGGTCAGATCTTTTTCTAGTCCACCAAGTCATACGACCAAGCTAAGAACCATGAAAAGAGTATGAAGAAGTTAACATTTTTGAGAAGGTGCTACACTATGCATTAATGTGCAGCTCCTCGTAGCTGCGCGCCCTCGTCCGACGATCCTGCTGTCTGCGCATGCGCAGAACAGCAGGCCCGTGCCTGTGCAACTCTGTCTCCGGAGCAGTGACCGCACAGGCGCGGGCCTGCTGTTCTGCGCATGCGCAGACGGCAGGATAGTCGGACGAGGGCGTGCAGCTGCGAGGAGCTGCACGCCGAAGATAGTGAGTAGGAGGAGAAAAGAGGCTACAGGGGCGTGGAGTAGCCGCCTCGTGTAACCTCAGATGCGGCTACTCCACGCCCCAGTAGCCGCATAAGAAAATGTACATATTTGGCTAATAAAAGTTTCCAAAAAAGGGCTATTCTCACGTCCTATTGATCCACCTACGACCCGACCTACTTTTATAGGTAGATTTGTGGTGGTAGGTTCCCTTTAAGACTTTCTTTCGAGGCTGAAAGATGTAGGTCCCCAGTGGGGTAAATGAACAAAGGTCATCCTAATGGACCGTCCTCTTGTTGTAGAAGATGCAAATGTTGAAGTTATTCATGATGTATCACTCACTATTACCATTTTAAGAATTAAGGGAATACAAATCATGCTGGACCCTCACCTCTTCATCAGGGATGGCTTTTGTGCACAAACTGATCACAATGCAGACAACTGACGTCAACCCAAACAGAAGAATGGCAAAATACAAGTAGTGGACATTCTTGAGCACTGAAGGTCTTGTGCCCTCTTCTCCACAATTTGGGGCTCGATACACGAAATCCATAATCATTCGCGTCAAGCCCACCACCAGGCCAATAAGCAGACCCCAGAAGGCCCCCTAACGATAGATACAACAGGCTTAGTGTCCATATTACATATGGTGAGCAGATGCAGAAGACACCGTTGAGCAGACACTTACTGGTTCATTGACTCTCTTGATAAAAATTCCCAGAATAAATATGGCAGTAACAGGTGGAGCGAGGTAGCTGGTGACGGACTGCATGTAGTCAAAGAGTAGACCACTATTTGCTGCTTGGATTATGGGGATCCACAAAATGCTGATGACCACAAGTATAACAATGAAGACTCTGCGAAGGATAATATGGGCCAGGTGGTTATAATGGTTTAAGGGGGGTGGAATAATACTGAATTCCCAAATTATAACATTAAAGCCCCAATGGGATCTAAAAGGAGAGTCCCATAATCACAATTTATAACCTATCCCCAGTTTCTGATTGATGGGTTTTACAACTTTGGGACACCCACCGATGATCATGAGAATGGAGGTTTTGTGTACCCCAAATAAACTGAACCTGAACTGCACATGAGGTTGAAGTCTTTGGGGCTGAAAAAGTTTTTGTTTGTACAGGACTATTCTTGTCAATCCCATACAAATAGAGAACACAGGACCCATGTTGTATGACCATTGGTGGTCCTACTAGGAGAATCCTCAACCCTCAGACACTTAGCAACTATCCTGTGTATACTGTAGGTTAAAAGTTGTGATTGTGGGTCTTGAGAAAACTCAAGGACTATAAATGGTACATGGTAATGGAACGGACCATGGTTTCAGATGATTATTGAAGGGGCATTAAGAGACGTAGGGTAAAATTATACTTGCCATATCTAGTATTACATGGCGGCCACTTGGAATAATGTCCATGTAATGCAAAGATGACATGAGTCTCCCTGTCCAGGAACTACTTAGTAAGACACCTCGAAAGATCATAGAGAGGTGCCAAGGTGGATCTTAGAGAGGTGCCCAGCAGAGGACCTGTCCCTATGATTTCCATGTGACCTCATAGTGCATATAGACTAGTGATGTCTCAGGATGTGTCTGGCAGCCCTCCATGGTTGCCCTGAGTTCCTTAGATAAAATTGTGCATGACAATAGGGCTAATCCACCTGCAGATCTACTGGTCTCCAGCCAGTCCCCACCCACCATTATATTTATAGAGAACCACAATGCCCGTGCCCTACCTGCCGACAATCATAAGTTCTTGTTCTTTGGCGTTCTTGCGTATACGTAACCAGATATCAAGGGTAAATATAGTGCTGGCGCTATTGAAGATAGACGTGAGAGAACTCATAAGAGCCGCCATTATTACTGCGATCATCAGACCTTTCAACCCTAAAAGGCAAAAAAAAAACAACAAAAACAAGCTAAACTATATGTAAATTAGCTAGCATCCATTTTTGGTGCTGCAGGCTGCAGCCAACAACATAATTTTTCGGGGGACGGTATTGCTTGATTGGTGGAGCCATTGGCCAACATTTATTAAAGCCCTTGCTTTAGAATTCAACTTAAGAACAAACCTGCAGAACCTATCCTGTACGTAACCCGTGAACTGCCTGTATATACACACACCATACAGCATATATCCATCACATATATGTTATTAACATATGATGCTGTACAACGTGCAGCATAATGGGGCTTATTTACTAAGGGTCCGCGGACGCACATTTGGCGCACTTCCCGACGTTTTGGGGTTTTGTGCGGCTGTGACAGGAATTTAACTGGGGATTGTGCTGCTTTCATGCGTCATAAATCGGGGGGGGGGGGCGTTGGATGATCCGACTGATTCGGAGTGAGCGCGGGATTTAACTTTCAAATTGTGTCGCAAGACAATGCACTGGTGAACTCCGGCGGACCTGAGGGGGAAGAGACGGATGCAGGATATCGGACGCACGATCTTAGTGAATCGCGGCATAGTGCATTATACATGGACAGTGCACTTTCTGTGAACTCCTCCGGATGGGTAAGTAAATGTGCCCCATATGTATATAATGGTGCACATTCTCCACTCTTTAGTGTGTCAGGTCAGATGATAGGGCCCCCTGACACTGCGGGCCCCAAATCTTTGCTCCAGGACACATAAAGGGAACCTCTGAATATGAACTACAGCTTTGTTAAGGTGCCGGTAGGGTGTCTTAGGTAGTCAGAGACACAACCCTTTCATATGATTGGTACTGGTTGGTGCTCACTCCCCTTCCGTCTTGGTAGATTCGCTTCTAAGAAGCCCATGTCCCTTACATTTGGAATATGGACAGAGATTGTCTCTATTTCGGCTTTGTTTTTCCCAAAAAAAATAGATAATAAATTGACATCTCACCAACAGGCAGGAGTGTAATTACCAGCTTGGGATATGCAGTGTTTGAGCAGCTCACATCAATTTTACAGTACTTCTGGCATTCCTTAGGATCCACGCATCCGATCTCATCTGCAAAGAACATGCGGTAAAGTTGGTGAACTGGGACACTCTAAAGGTCGCTCTGAAGCTCTCTAATAAAAAATAGGCTGATGCCTTTCTAAAGAAATAGCGCCATTCCTGTCCATGGGCTATGTTTGTTAGTGCAATTATATCATTCACCATTCACTTGAATAGGGCTCAGATGCAATACTAGACATGGCCTTCGGACAACAGTGGCGCTGTTTCTACCAAAAATTCACCAGCCTCGTACACCTCAAAACAGGAGTTAAATAGTTACCTGGATATAACGCTCTGCTGATCATTCCAGGCAGTACCACAAAGAACATGGGCAGGATTTTTAAGTATCCCCCTATAATAGAGCCCCCTTTGGCATGGGACAAGTTTTTGGCTGCCAGAGACCTCTGCACAATAACCTGGAATAGACATAGATATTAATATTACGGATTCATCTTGTAAATTGTGTGCTAACCGCGCTAATGTCTAAGTATTACGTCACCGTTATGAAATCAAATAATTAATGTCAAGAAAGTTTCACCTTTAACCCCAGTGTTGTGACCCCGGTGAAGGGAGAAATTGTTGCACATATGCGCCTCCCTAGTCATTTGTGGAGAATTGTGCTCTTTGGCTACAGCTTAGCTACAGGTACTACAAGGCATTTATGGGGCCTCAAAACTTATGTTTTGGGACACCCTTAATACTAGACTCCACCTCTTGGTGTGACTAGGCCCTCCTCTTCCTCTTTGTCTCGATTCCCCTCCTCCTGCAAGTAAAAAAGTGAGAACGAGAGGAGTAATTGGAGGAAGGGAATGGATCCAGTCTCGTTGTTGGAAGAAATGGGGAGATATTGCTCCTTCTTGGTTCCCGAAAGCCCAAAAGTTATTTTAACAAAGTCTGGGGGCGCTGAAGGTCACCGGGGTCTCACACAGTTGTAAGGAATGCATTATAGCCAAATCTGCCCACATCTGAGACACCCCCAGACTCATAATTGGTTCAGGTTTTTGCTTTTTCCTGTCCCGATACAGCTCGGCCTCCTCTGATTGGCCACTGAGGATAGTTCCACCTATTCCAGGTTCAGCAGGAAGACATCTCATGGGGATCTGATTTCAGTACAGTAAAATGTCAATGGTTTGACCATCAATGAGATAAAGATGGAAATCACGTCATTTTTGCAAATGTACCAAGAAAAATTAAACTTTTTTTCCTTGTCTAGGCCTATAGAGTATGGGGGGCTCTGGACTCTCCTCTGATGGGCGATGATCGAAGAAGGGGTATGAAGAGATTGGATTTCAGATGCTTTGGGAGAGATAAGCCCATTGGTGGTCTAATCATCAGAACATGGACATTAAGCCAAACCTAGCATGCAGGGTCGGCTCCAGGTTTCAGGAGGTCCCTGGGCAACAGTGACTCAGTGGGCCCCTTTGCAGTGAACTCACGGCAATAAAAATTCAGAAACTAAACCAGTGTGCTGTTCCCTAGTTTATCATCCCAAACAGCCCTCTCATGGTTATTTTATATACACCCCCCTCCTCACCTCCTATGGATTAATTAGATACATCCCCCTCCCCCTCATGGATACTTTATGTACAGCCTTATGTGGGCCCCCCCAGCAGCTCTGTGCCCTGGCACTTGACCGGGTATCCCCAGTGCTGGCGCCGGCCCTGCTGGCATGCTCGTGTATCTGCAAATTGGAGATTTATAGTTCAAAATAAAATCTTTCAAAATTACTTTTAATTTAATTTTAATTGGCCTTGATTTAAAAAATAAAATTAAAATGTCCACGTATCTTTGACTCACCTGATCGGCACACCAAACCCAAGTGGCTATTATTGTGAGCCCGAATATGAGCCCGGGCCAGGGCAGGTCTCCGGTGATTGGATTGCGAAGCATGTGGAAGGCGTCACTACGGGGTAGGTGACACGTTGTGTTGGGGACGGTTATTTTTGGAATGGCTTGCATGTATTTCTCTTCCAGTCCTGGATACCAGCCAACTTCATTAAAAGCTGCAAAATTAAGGCATATACAACCCAACATGTTATTATAAAAGCGACCAAGTCATTTATTACTTAACCTCAAAACTGGAGAAAAAATCTTTGCAAAATAAGTGTCACAGGTGCTCCTGCAACCCACCTCACGGGTTGCAGGCGCACCTGTGCCCCTCTTTGCTGCTCCGGTCCCCCGCCGGCTGAATTACTTCACTGCGATCCAGCGCCGATAATTGGCACTGGCCGCCTGTCCATTCTATTTAAATTCCAACCCCTTCCTGTGTCCCCTGCCGGATCTTTGTGCCTTGTGCCCTAGAGAAAGCTGTGTTCCATTCCCTTTGTTGTTATTGTGATTTCCCGGTGTGACCCCGGTTCCGTTCCCGACTACGTTCCTCCGCTGCCTGCCTTGACCCCTTGTTATGTCCCTGACTCTGATCCCTTGCTGCCCGTCCTGACCTCCTACCTGTCCCCGACTATGATTTTGCTTTTCGTCTTTGTACCTTGCCTTGGCTGCCACCGCGGACAAAGTCGCACCTGTGGAACGACCTGGTGGTACCATGCCACAGAAAGTCCAACCCACTTTGCGGCGGGCTCTGGAAAAAAAACGGGTACCACTTAAATTCCAGTCCCAGGTGTCGACTTACGTCATCATCCGCGGTGGTCCACTGGGTCCTCTAGCCCTGAAGCCTGACAACAAGTTTGATACAAATATCCTTTCTGTGTCAAAAGCATGGATCTATTTAGAGTGAAGAGTTTCCATGGAAACAGACTACAAACAAGCCGTGTGTAGTCTGATGATGTGTTGGTACTGTCCTTCCCTTGTAAGTAGTAGATTGCATAAAACAAAGGAGTATATAATTGTAGAAACATGTGCAATGTGGATAGTTTCTTGTGGTTTTGTAGTGTTTCTACAAATTATTTCTTATATTTTAGAAAATTCCATTTCCCAAATTTTTTTTCAATATTCCTAGATATTTCTAAATGCCTGATGGCATTTTATGACTGGAAGGCTTAAAGGGAATGACCATCTTTTGAACTATAACTCCGTAAAGTGTATTAGTATCTTTATTGTGGTAATTGTTTTTTGATACAATTCTTTAAATACCCCGTTAAACTAAATAAACTTCTGACAGCCTAATGCCACCACTGGAGGGAGCGTTCTGCATACAGTCTATAAATGAAAGTGAATACTACAACTGTATGCATTATACGTCTCATCTCCCTCTAGTGGAGGCTGCAGGTAAGAGAATTCTTAGCATTTAACTTTATACATATACAGCAAATTTAGAACACTGTATCAGAGATATATTTAGATGTGGAAGTAAAATTTGTGATCAATAGTGGCACTGACCTATGGGGGATGAATCAACTTTATGTCAAGAAGCTTTTTGATCTGCATTTATATGTGGTCTCCTAACAATACAGTAATGTATAAAATGTAAGACGTCAGGTGAATGTACTCATGCATCATACTCACATATAAACATGAGGATGAAGGCTCCCACCACCATGATGACAGTCTGCAGGGTGTCCGTGTAGATGACCGCAGCAAGTCCACCTGTGTAATACAAGATCTCGAAATTAACCCTTATTATTCATGAATTCTGGACCTACTATATTTTGTGAACTGTTAGATATACCCTATTTTTCGCACTATAAGGTGCACAAAAAATCCTTTGATTCTCTCAGAAATCAAAGGTGCGCCTTATAGTCCAGTGCTCCTTATATATGAACCGCACTTACAGACAACAGCTGCCTTGAACTGTGCACAGGTCTGCCACCTGCTGGTCATTCATCCTTATAATCAGGTGCGCCTTATAAACCGGTGCGCCTTATATATGAACCTAAATGTTTTAGCAGGCATTTATTGATGGTGTACCTTATAATCCGGTGTGCCTTATAGTCTGAAAAATACAGTACGGATAATATTCTTTCAGGTAGTTTACTGCAGGATATTACCTTCAATATAACTTTTTTTTCTCCAGGGTCACACACATTAATATATTGAACCGTTTCCTCATAATGCTTTGCTCTTAGCTCTCTGCATGGGACAGTTCCACGGCCCCTGCTCTCTGCTCTTGCTAGAACAATGCAGTAGCCAGAACAGACAGGTAGGGTGGAGGAATATCTAAATGCACAGAACTAAGGACACAGCAGTGTGAGGACACACCTAAATGGAATATAAATGCATTTTCCCAGCCCTGCTGCAACTAACAGCACCCACAAAGGTTACACAGATCTCCAGGGACAATACTGTCATTGGTTATGCATGGGCAAAACTACTGACAGATTCCCTTTAGGTTCAATGTGCACACAGTATGCAGTAAGCTCCTGAGCTCCCTCCAGTGGTGGCTATGTGCAAATGATTTTTTACATTTATGACAATCACATATGTGAACAAATAATTCTGGACTGTTTGTGTGTAAAATCTTTTTTCGGCATATTGTTCTTTTTATGTCTCTCTCTGAAAGCCACAACTATTACTATTTTTTAAATTTTGTATCTGTCTAATATGAGAAAGTTACGGTAGTGTACAGAAAGCTATTGCTGGTACTCATATGCACTCATATGTCTACAATTCCTGTAACGACTTCCTGCTTATTGCCATGTCCTATATTTACACAATTTCGTAGCTGGAGTAGAAAATGTTGGCACGATCCCTGCCAGCCATATAAAGCGATTATTTGTCTAAGCAACCAGTGTGTTCAGCTTCCAGTCCTATCACAATGGTCTGGACAAATGGCATTGATGTGATAACTAGCAGGCAGCACTTCACAGGGTGCCTGGTTACTTAAAGGGACGTGTGAGGACGCTACAGAAGTTCCATAGAAACATATGCAAGCCCACCTGCACTATATACAGCACTAGCTGTAGCTCCCAGCATTGGCTGGGATAGTAAATAACTGCTCTTAGCTATAACAAAATAGAAGGGGTTAACAAAAAATATTTTATATGTATCTATAGACTGTCTCAGACTGTCTCTGACTGTCTCTGTTACTGACTTCCCTTTGTTATAAACTTTTGTAACCATCTTTGTCTCCGATCTTCTCTTGTTCTCTTTCAGTGACTGTCTGTCTCTGGCAGTCTCTTTCAGTGACTGTCTCTGGCAGTTTCTTTCAGTGATTGTGTCTCTGACACTCTCATTCCAGTCACTGTCTCTGACACTCTCATTCCTTTCACTGTCTCTGACACCATCATTCCTGTCACTGTCTCTGACACTCTCATTCCCGTCACTGTCTCTGACACTCTCATTCCTGTCACTGTCTCTGACACTCTCATTCCCGTCACTGTCTCTGACACTCTCATTCCCGTCACTGTCTCTGACACTCTCATTCCCGTCACTGTCTCTGACACTCTCATTCCAGTCACTGTCTCTGACACTATCATTCCCGTCACTGTCTCTGACACTCTCATTCCAGTCACTGTCTCTGTCTCCAAATGTCACTTTGTCTATGGGGAGATTTATCAGAAGTGTCTGAGAGAACAGAATTCTGGGGGACCCTTTGATGACGGTCCCTGTACTCTCTAGTATCAGACTATGTGCATTGAGTAGATACATTACCAGCGACAGTGTAGATGGCTGTGACTGCTAGTAAGATGGCTGTGGCCAGGTAAATATTCCAGCCAAGAGACACCTGGATGAAGAGAGCGCCGGAATAGATATCTGTCTAAAACAAGAGGGAAACAGCAAAAACAATGACAAGTATTACAAAAAATCCCATAGAGGATGGAATATAAGGTAGCTGAGATCCTACATTTCTTAGATCACATAAGATGAGGAGTTTTGAAAAATATTCAAATTTTCCAGGATGGGTTAAGGAAAACATTGGGGGTCATTTACTAAGGGCCCGATTCGCGTTTTCCCGACGTGTTATCTGAATATTTCCGATTTGCGCCGATTTTCCCTGTATTGCCCCGGGATTTTGGCGCAGGCGATCGGATTGTGGCGCATCGGCGCTGGCATGCACGCAACAGAAATCGGGGGGCGTGGCCGAACGAAAACCCGACGGATTCGGAAAAACCGTCGCATTTGCATTTAAAACAATAAAAGTGGATTCACGAAAAGAAGAGTAAGAAGGGGCACTATCTAGGACACTTTACAGCAATATATGGATATAATGATGCATTAACTTGAGATGACGTCCGTTGTGATAGAAGTAAAATGGTGGTGCTCAACGTATGGCAGAAAACAGTCCATTGAATCACATTTGAAAGAAAAAAGAAGAAACGCGGCCACTCACCATAAAAACTTCTTCTTTATTTTGTCTTCATATAAATAGTACGGTGGCACAGGCAAGACAGGGTAGGGGTGGGAGCAGGGGGTAACACAAGGCAACAGCCGTTTCGCGCCGTCCGGCGCTTTCTCTAGCCTAGAGAAAGCGCCGGACGGCGCAAAACGGCTGTTGCCTTGTGTTACCCCCTGCTCCCACCCCTACCCTGTCTTGCCTGTGCCACCGTACTAATTATATGAAGACAAAATAAAGAAGAAGTTTTTATGGTGAGTGGCCGCGTTTCTTCTTTTTTCTTTCAAATGTAAAACAATAAAAGTGTCGCTTGGGACGCGCTTACCTTCACTTGGTCCGGCTCGGTGAATTTCAGGGCATTCGGATGCTTTTCAGCGCAGCAGCGCCACCTGGTGGACAGCGGAGGAACTACCTTGATGAATCCCGGCCGGACCCGAATCCACCGCAGAGAACGCACCGCTGGATCGCGAACGGACCGGGTAAGTAAATCTGCCCCATTGACTCTTAGATACCTTGTAAGGCAGCCCTCTAATTATCATGCATGACTTTCAGGAAGCCTATTGACATGATACAGGTGAAGTGCAAAACAGTAATGATGAGCTGACTCGAAAAAACTGCAAGGTTCGGGTCCGTACCCGGAATTAAGTCATAGGTTCGGGTACTTTTTCGGGATCACCGTTCCCTGTGATATCATCAGGGAGTGACAATCCTCAGCTTAATTTCTTCCTTTTCTCTATGTTGGCCCCTGTAACCATCGCTTGTCCTTGCCCATTGCAGGGTATGTGAAATGGTGAGAAGATCTGCGGTTTCCTGCTCAGTGCTAAGTACCCCATGCAGTGAGAGGGACAGCATTCTGGTAAGGACAGGAAGTGGACAGGGTGAGGACTTCCTGTCCTCTCAGGCCGAGATTTGAAGATATGCAGAGCTGTCAATCAAAAGAAGGAGGTGTGGTTCACTAGCAGCCTGGAGAAAATATGACTCTTCTATTCAGAATATGACTGTTCTCTAGTCATTCGGCTGTAATTAAGGTCCAGTGCCTTAGTGGCAGGTAAGTTTAGGGGATTTGGGGAGGACATTTAGCCCTTTACAAGCAGGTATTGCTGATGTGAGGGGTAAAATTCTGGTGACAGGTTTTCTTTAAGGTCACCTTGCTAGCGTGTCGAGACTTACAGCCACTGGGAGACTCTAACTTTCAACTCAACTAAACCATTTCCCTACACTGTACTGAAGAGATGCAAACACATTGAAACATCATTGTCTACAGTTATAGAGTCAGTTCCTTTAGCAGTAGATTTACTGGTGTGGCCTTATTAATGTCATTAGGTTTTCTGTAAAAAGCATGCTTGATGTTAAGGGGACTGCCTAACAATGAGGCTAAGAGGCAATGTTTTCCTGATCCCACCCTGAAAACTGCATTTACATATTTCTGAGAATTCCCCAGTGGAGCATCAATGGGTGTAAGTCTCCTTAATTGACAAAGTAGAGCTCTTACTTTCCTGGTCTGAGGAATGTTTGATGCCCTTAAAGGGGTTTCCAGCTTATTGACTAGTTATGGTCTGATATTTACAAGAACAATTCTAAGATATCTGGGTCGGGGTCTGATGTTTGGGAACTGATGCACAGTGAATGGGAGTTGAGCTTCAGTTACTCTGATATCCACTATTCAAAGTTTGGAGCAGTTGTTGATTTTAGCCTTCTCAATCCCCAGCTATCAAAATCCCACCAATCCAATATTGTTGACCTTTTTTTATTGATAACTTATCAGTATATTGAAACTGGAGAACCCCTCTGAAATTTTTCAGTTGACAGATGACTGTATAGGCCAGGCTTGGTGTTTGAGGTTGAGCTTAAAGGGAGTGTCCATCCAAAGACTAGCACATAAATATCAGATCATGGTTGGTTCACTTTCAGTGCTGGTGTACTTTTGGAAACCAAAAAGTATGTTCTAGATGAATGAACTTCTAGTAGACATGACCTTGCTAAGGTTAACCTAGCTCAGTGGTGGCGAACCTATGGCACGGGTGCCAGAGGTGGCACTCAGAGCCCTCTTTATGGGCACCCTTGCCATCACCCCAGGGTACAATTTGCCAGACAGGACTCAAGGCCTCTTGTAGTCCCAGGCAGCCCAGGACCCCAGAAGGAAGCTACAATGATAATCCAAACTTCTTCTCCTTCTTTCTACTGTTATCGTGTCCTTGGGTGCCATTACAATTTAAACCTGTGAAAGAGCAGGTAATAATAAGTCACTGCTTAATGTGTCGCATTGGCACTTTGCGAAAAATACGTGGGTTTTGGTTGTAGTTTGGGCACTCTGTGTCTAAAAGGTTTGCCATCACTGACCTAGCTGATAGATCAAATCTTGTCATTTCTACTTGTCTTATTTTCATATAAGCAATGTAACAGAGAATACATTTTAAGATGGCGACGACATCGTGGACCACACCTAAAACTTCGAGGCTGAGGAATTTCAGGACTGATTTTGCTGATTTTGCAGCGCAGTGCTGATTTTGCCCTGGGCAGTAGCATGAGTGAGACCTGAATCAGCAGTTGTCTGAGTCATTCTTTGCAATGTGCTTTTAACTAATTTGAAATACACAACCAACGCACACTAAAAGAGGATATCATAAATCCTCCCCTAACAACCTGACCCAATTTATACCTAGGGGGCTGCTTGTAGGGAAATCTCCTTCAGCCCCATATAAGTGAATGAAGCACCAGTCATGCAAGTGCTCATACAGGGGCGCTCTTAGTCTGTCAATTAGACCCCCAAAATCTAAAATATCTTGTATGCTGATTGCAAGGGATAGGTGAGGTTGGTTGGACAAGCACATTAATATTCTTTATCCCTTCTTACAGACCTAACAATGGGGGAAGGATCCGTCTGCTATTGTAGATGAAGGAGGAAGTTGCTGATATCTAAGAACCTACATTAATTAAAATGTATTTTTTTGTTATATGGATTGCAATATGAGGAACCCATGATTAACTTACCCGATCCAGCGACGCGTTCTCTGCGGGGGATTCGGGTCCGGCCGGGATTCACTAAGGCAGTTCCTCCGACGTCCACCAGGTGGCGCTGCTGCGCTGAAGTCCGCCGAGGCCCGCTGGAATGCACTGAAGTTCACCGGCCTATTCCTGGTGAAGGTAAGCGCGAGTCCAGCGACACTTTTTTTTAAAAAATGCAGTGGTTTTTCCAAATCCGTCGGGTTTTGGTTCGGCCACGCCTCCCGATTTCCGTCGCGTGCATGCTGGCGCCGATGCGACACAATCCGAATCATAAATTCATAAATATTCGGATAACGCGTCGGGAAAACGCGAATCGGGCCCTTAGTAAATTACCCCGATTGTGTTAAATAACTACATATGCATTAGCGCCCCCTATAACTTAGAAATTGAAAAAAATTTACTACTATCTACTGATATACAGAAATATGATGAAATACAAAAGGAAAACTTTTAGGTTAAAACTAATTAAAGGTAAAGTCCATTTCCCATTAAAAACCTACTGATATTTTAGTGAAGATGTAGAGGATGAGTGACAGGACAGACATGTAGATACGGATCCGGTGACCACCAAAGCGTTTTTCCAAGTATTCTGGCATGGTGACTACTCCAGAGGCAATGTAGACTGGTACGAAGATCCATCCGAGGGCGACCAGCACCCAAGATGCCTTTAAGAAAATGATAGGAATCTCATTGGCTGATAATCAGAATCAGAGTAGGAAAAGTTTTATAATTACATTTTATTTACTTCCCTTTATAGGTGGCAGCAGCAAGGTAAGCCATATTGGTTCCTAAGCTTCTTAGAAGATGAAATTATTTCTGTTTCAACTTAAAGGAAATCAACCATCAAAATCCATCATGATAAACCAGGGACACTTAGTCGTAGATCCAGGCACTGGGACTGTGGTAATCTTTGTTATAAACGGCCCCTTTCCTTCTAAAATCAACTTGTATAATTATGCCAAAAGGGCCCTGGGGGGCATTACCAGAGCTTCTCCGTCAGGTAACGCCCCCAAGAGCCCTTCAGGCTCATTAGCATAATTATAAAAGGTGATGTTAGAAGGAAAAAGGCCATGGATAACAAATATAAGAAGTTTACCACAGTCCCGGTGCCTGGATCTATGAGTAATGTCCCTGGTTTATCATGATGAATTTTGATGGTAATTTCCTTTAAGGAATCTCATTGTACAGTCAAAATGAATATGGCCGCACATCCTGTTATGACTTACAGCTGCCTCTACAAAAGTAAAGAGTGATGCTAATGCCTCTTAAAGTACATGAAACCTAATTACCAATCCTTGCCCGCTGTCCTAATTTCTGATATCCTTACATATGGGCAATTGGGTCAAAATCTCCTTTAAATGACAGATCTCTTCCACTTTCCAATGGATCTCCTTTCATTCACATTTTAGTTAATAGTAAATACAATATTTTCTTACATTCCATTCAAAACCTCCGACTGCCAATCCTCCAGCCGCACCTGATCCCGCCATCCCGACAAAGAGGCCGCTCCCGACATTGCTGGACATTAAGGATGCACCGATCTACAAGAAAGGGAGATTGTTAGTGGCCTGTAAATTAGGTGAATCAACATAGAAGTCTTTGATTGGCCCATTGGCTATTCCAATCAATGAATGAAGCATATAGTAGCTGTGCTTTAAGTTGCAGAATTACGGACAACGATCAATGGTACTTTAACCCTAAGTTATCTGATCGATCCTACCATATACTGCCATACTACAGTATGACAGTATATGCATTGGGGTAACTAGGAGAGGCAGGGCCCCATAGCACACTTCTGAATGGGGCCCTCCTTCCCCCTTAAAAAATATACATATTTATATACTCACAAATGTGAGTTACAGTTACACAGTATACACAGTACACATAGAGCATAATGCAGTATATATACACATCATACATTCTGTACACATACAGCATATATACATCACATATATGTCATGCACATATTATGTTCTACAATGTGTAGCATAATATGTATATAATGGGGTACATCCTCCATTCTTTAGTTTTTAAGGTTGGATGATGGGGCCCTCTGACACTGTGGGCCCCATAACAGCTGCTATGGCTGCTACCACTGTAGTTACACCCCTGAGTATATGGGGAGTTTCCTTCTCATTCTTTAAACAGTGCAAATCGGGTTTTCGAAAGACTTGAGGCTGTCATGGCAATCGATCATGGGGAGTGACGATCTTCACAAAGATGGTGGCGCCCATGCAGCAAAGACTTACCGGCTATGGAGAGGGCTCAGCCCGTGAACCCTATCCATGCACCTGCACCCGACGCACACCGTACTGTTACAGTGCCCTTCGGGATAATGATATTTTAGAAGGAGACGTATCATATTAGCATCTTTGGGACTTGCCCATATATCTTCTATACTTTCTATAGGACTAATGATTAAGGCTCTTGCTCCTCTTAAGACATGACCATATGTTCGCTTCACTAAATCAATAATTTAAAGTAAATCTGATCATTATTTAACCCACTGCAGGCCAGTCCTATCACCATCCAGTTAAAAAGTGACAAGGTTCCCCGGGCCAAGACCTATGTTGAGTTTTAACTGGACTTGTCTATATCTATCAAGACTATTGCTGCTTGGAGTTGAAGCTTTACTATATGGTGCGATTAGTGCATGTACAGATTAGACGTCCCCTGATACTCTCAAAGGTTCAGGTGTTTGTTGAGGAATATAAAATTATGGTGACTAAAGTATCTGCTTTAAATATATGCACGCTGCAAGTGAAATGTGCAAATCTTGACACAGGATACAAGAAGACGCAACCAGCACAACATACAGTAAACAGCCTCAAGGCTCATGCATGTGTATATAGCTGAGCATACACAATACATTTGTTATTAATATCACAAAAAACACCACAATACAGGCCGTCCCCTACTTAAGGACAACCGACTTACAGACAACCCCTAGTTACAGACGAATCCCTCTGCCCACTGTGACATCTGGTGAAGTCTCTGGATGTTACTATAGTCCCAGACTGCAATGATCAGCTGTAAGGTGTCTGTAATGAAGCTTTATTGATAACCCTTGCTCCCATTACATCAAAAATTTTGAAACTCCAATTGTCACTGGGACAAAAAAAAAAATTGTCCAGAACTTCAATTATAAAATATATAGTTTCGACTTACATACAAATTCAACTTAAGAACAAACCTCTGGACCCTATCTTGTACGTAACCCGGGGACCTGCTGTACAGACAATGAAAATAAAACCATTACAAATGAGCAAAGTCACAAAGAAGATCCAATACAGGGAAACCAAACATATGATAGTGTTGGTTATCCGGAAGACACCAGCTCACCCACATGTTCTAAATGGCGCATGCGCATCGCGTTAGTTCTGCCACTCCCCTACGGACAAAAGGCCTTATGTAACACAGGAAGGAGTACAACAATGGTGTCCTATAAACAATGGATCCGCGAGCTAAATTGTGATACAAGTACACTATGCAGAAAATACAAAGAGTGCAGGTATATGTCTGCCATAAATATATAGGTGACAAGTACCACCAGCGCTACACATGAGTCAGAAAGTAAACCTATGTTACCTGTGCGGCAAGTGTCCACTCTAAGGGGAACTGGGGATGAATGTCCCACGCGTATCGCCACCAATTGTGACTTCTTCACGGGTGCCTGCATGGGGGGTGCGTCCCAGGGGTGTAACTTTAAGGGGTGCAGAGGTTGCGATCGCACCCGGGCCCAAGAGGTTTAGGGGGCCCTTATGGTGTCACTTTCCCATATGAGAAGACTATTACTATAAACCATACATAATAGTCAGGGGCCTGGCACAGACTTTGCACTGTGGCCCAACAGCTTCTAGTTACGCCACTGGTGCGTCCGTTTAAGAAGGGTGATCCCATGTGTGTGCCGTGAGCTTAATTTGCTCACTTTCGGCCCCGAGTACTCCGTGCGGTGCACGTAACAACTGTCTCCCCATGTTCTAAATGGCGCATGCGCACCACGATAGTTCTGCCGCTCAGCTTGAATGTATCTCGGCGCCTGTGCCAATGCCGAGCGGCAGAACTAACCCGATGTGCATGCGCCATTTAGAACATGGGGGGAGCAGGTGGCTTCAGGATAACCAACACTATCATATGTTCGGTTTCCCTGTGTTGTATCTTCTTTGTGACTTTGCTCACATTTGTAATGGTTTTATTTTCTTTGACTGTATTGTGTGTTTTTTTGTGATATTAATAAAGAATTTATTGTCTTGGTCACTTGTGTTTGTGAAATGTGCAAGTCTTCACTGATTTAGATGGCAGTGATGTCTTTGTTGCCTTCTTCCTCATGGCGGGGAAGCACCACATCACCCATGGGTGCACATCAGACTGAGAACCTGTTTCCCTGAATTTGACTCTTGAGAAACAGTAATAATGAGGGTAATGAGTAGAGGAGGAAGAACAGCAACAAAATATCGGAATATCTTGGCAGCATTTTGTAGATTTTACTACATGCGCAGCGCCAAGCACACGCCATGCTGGGGGTGATTGTGGATACATAGTAGCGATATTGCCTCAATCACTGATAGAATGTCACCTTATTGTTACATAAGTCACATTTATAGTCAAAACACACAAAGTCCAAATCTTCCCGTCTGGGTCGAATTCAGAGCCGCGCTTAACCCTTGAGCTGATAACATGTCTCTCCTACATATAACTTGTAGATAAGTAAGGTTCAATGAAGGACAAGGATGCAAACAATGAATACGTGAAGACAGGGATTCATTTGAATCCTTTCAGAACTTTCAGAACTTGTGCTACTTAAAAGGGTTTTCCCATGAAGAAAGTTAGTCCCTATCCACAGGATTGGGCCTAGCTTTCTGATCAGTGGGGGTCTCAGTGATGGGACCCCTACAGATCTCTAGAATAGGGGTTCCATGGGGTCTGATGTACCCCCATCATACCCCTCATACCACCTCCGAGATGACTGGAGCAGCCGGTCGTGCATGGCGTTGGAGCTGATGGAGATTTTAGAGCGGTGTATTTGGCAGCTCCATAGAATTGAACAGGGCAGCCCAGACATGCCCGATCGGCTCCTCGGGCCATCTTGCTGGTGCTACGAGGGGTGTGACAGGGGTACTTCAGGCCCCCATTCTCATAATCCGGGGTGGGAGGGTCCCATCACTGAGACCGACACTAATCAGCAAGTAAGGCCCTGTGGATAGGGCCTATCTTGCTTTGTGGGAAAACCCATTTAAGGGAATATGTTAAAGGCAATGTCTGCAGCCAGTGTTCTGGTAGA
This sequence comes from Engystomops pustulosus, assembly GCF_040894005.1. Taxonomy (NCBI): domain Eukaryota; kingdom Metazoa; phylum Chordata; class Amphibia; order Anura; family Leptodactylidae; genus Engystomops; species Engystomops pustulosus. Next base: position 86,510,617 of record NC_092420.1, on the reverse strand, counting down.
TATTGCTGTAAATAGTGTTGTTAGTAGAAGCAGGAACATGTAAAATGGACTTATATTCCATGATTGTAGCTGGACTTGTAGCACTCTAGCCATGTCTCTGCACTTAACTGCCCTCCCTTCTGCTCTGACTGCTGTAGTTCTCAGAAGCCTTTTAATTTTAACCGGACCTAAACATAATTCTAGGGCTTGTTGAGGCCCGTAGAGAATTATGGAGGGACATTCACCACTATCCACATCTATGACACAAGTAAGATGTATGATTCCTTACTGGCCACCAGGTCATTGTTCTTCCAGCAAGGAAATATCCTCCTACTGTCCCCCGACTTGCACGGATAGAAGACTGTAAAATAAGGAAGAATCGGTTAATTTGTTATTCCTTTTATGTCTACCTCTCATACATTGGGGGAGATTTATCATAGGTGTCTGAGAGCAGAACTGTTTGAGTTGCTCATGACAACCAATCAGAGCTCAGCTTTTATTTTCCCACAGCTGTTTATAAAATGAGAGATGAGCTCTGATTGGTTTCCTTGGACAACCAGTGCAGTTTTACCTAAGACACTTCTGAAAAATCTCCCTCACTGTGTTTTGTCTTGTGGTTCCTTCCCATTGACCTTTGTGTTACGTGTAATGATAGGCGGCTGATAACGCTGATGCCGCTGATATTGTAATAGTTATAAACAGAATCCTGGAATATGAATTCACTGTACAAACTCCAGCCATTGCACTATGATCGTGTACTGTACCATCTTACACTGAAATACGCTCTAAAATTAACAAAACACAGACCTAGAAGAGAAGTCTCATATTCAGGACATTGATCAGACCCTTCTTTCTAATCCTGGAGTCCCCTTACAGTTTGTATCTATCCATACAAAACGTCATACAGAGATTTCTAATGATACTTTTATTTGTGTTATTAGTAGCAGCAGGACTGTGGTACAACCCTTCGATACAAAGAGCACAGCTGTGCGTTCTCACACTGCTGTGCTCTTTGTATCGAAGGGTTGTACCAAGTTTAATTGTTATCCCCTATCTGTTGTTCTGATAGCATTGAATGGAGTGGTAGGATTCATGCTCAACTTGGCGCTCCATCAGTTAATGAGAATACGACCCCCATTCTCGTGATCGATAGGGGTCCATTGGATCCCCATTAATCAGATTGTTATCCCGTATCTTCCAGGATTGTAGCTCCTCCAAGTGCACTGGGCTTTGTCCTTGCACTGCTATGCTCTTTGCCCTTTGCATTAAAGGGGTTGTATCAAGTTTGATTGGTATGTCCTAACTGATGCTCCCATAGTATTGAATGGAGCAGCAGAATGCAAGCTCAACCTGGAATTCTAACAATGGGAGGTCCGTCTCGCAATTGGTAAAGATGATAAGATTGTTATACCATATCCTGCGAATAGGGGACAAGCTCAGTGGTGTAACTTAAAACTTAAAGTTTGGGGCCCATCAATGTATGGTTTAAAGTCTTCTCGTATGGTAAAGTGACAAATGATGGGCCCCTTAAGCCTCTTGGGCCCAGGTGCGACTGCAACATCTGCCCTACCTCAAGTTACGCCCATGGACAAGCTACTATCCTGAATATGAATCCATAGTTCACAGTCCTGCTGCTACAAACAACTTGCACAAAGGAACGGCTACACTGTTCTACTTGGCCAACACCGAAACAACACCGAACCAACACCGAATACAAACTGCAGTAGAAATACATCCATCCAAATGCACCAGTACCGGAGTCTACTTGGATGTGGTCAATGATTCCCCAATTTATTGTATCACTTCTGCTACATCCTATTTTTTCAGCAACGAGGAAAACCATCAACAATTAATTGCTCCGATCTAGGGGGTCATTGATCTTAACGGAAAGTGGAATTTCCTAGACAACCCTGATACCCTGAGCATTCTTCTCCAGTCTAGTCTAAGCCAATTGGTCCCAAAGATTTGAACCCAAAAAGTTTTAAAAAATACGATAGAAAGTAAAGGACTTACCCATATTCCAACTACAAGGACGAACACAAAGTAAACCACTACGACAATTATATCTGGGATCCCAAAGGTGGCGTGTGTAGGTGTGTCCGGTGGAGCCTCGGTGGCATTGTCCATGTCTCCTGGTAAAGTGATGAATGCATCTCGTTCAGATGAAGGAAAACTTATCTACACATAGATTACTAACCGGCTGTTAATATCTAACAGACTTTATCAACCTGCTGACAGATGTCTAACAATTATTGATTATACACAGACAACAGCCAATTATTGTGAGCGCTAAGTCATTTTTGACTCTTCAGTAAACAGCTGGATAGGTGGCTCCATCACATCTTCTGATCTTTTCCCGGTGGACCATGTCAATGCACATTCCCGAACCACTGGAAAAATATTGGAATATTCAGATGGGCTTTATGCTAATGGATTTTAGTGTGTGGTCAACATCTTGTTTATTTATTTATTTTTTTATATTTTTTAAACTTTTGAAATGTTTTTTAACTATTATTTCAGCCCTCTAGGGTATTTGAACCCCAAGGGGGTCTGATGACTGAAACAATATACTGCAATACTACCATACTACAGTAAATTGTGAATACACTGCTTCTATATTAGTGCCTGCCTCCTGCACACTGTAATACAGAATGCCGATATGAGAGATATGGGATAGCGGCTCCCAACTGTCATGGCAACTGGTGGACGCCTTCCAATGACATGTGGGGATCACAACAATCACAAATGTTAGAAATTAGGTGGATCTTTCCATTGCATGAAAATCCAAAAGTGACTTATCCAACATGATAATCAAATTTGGGAGAAAAATCGGAGTTTATAATAATGGACTCAAAATGGAACAATGACTGGAGCCCTTCCGTTTACTATAACTTTACATAGATTTACAGTATGGAAGGTTCCATGCCATCAGCCTATCACTACTTACAATGAAACACATTTTGGAACATTTACTAAGGTCCTAGTCTGGTGAGATGACGTCATTGGGGGAGGGAGGAGCTGTACAGGAGCACAAATATGGGGTCTGAGAGCTGAGGAGTGAGCAGCAGAGACAAGTCACATGAAATGCATCCAAACCAAAGCCCAACCCCTGGGACTACACAGAGGATTCTGTCCTAGCACACAATTATATTATAATGCAAATGCTTAGAGAAAGCAGAAGGTATATTTTCAATGCAACTGTAATGGACTTCTGCAACCTGTCTTTAGTGAAAATGAGATCCCTGGTGACAAGTTCCCTTTAAGCAAGGTCCACGCCACATTTGTCTTGCACAAGACCGTTTTGTGGTGTGGCTGAACTATTCTTCATGCAACACAAATTTCTGGTGGCAGAACTGTGTTGCATGCCCCATGTTGTAGTTTCACCATAAAAAAAAGTGGTGCACTCTGTCGGGGCAGTGCAGGGGGGGCAAGATTCATGAATAACGGCCGGCAGAAATCCTGAATCTGGCGCCCCCTGCACACTACACTACACATCGTACACACTGCACTGTTCTTAGTAAATGATCCCCATGGGCCCACATTTACTAAACCCCTTTTGCAATTTTTATATCGGCATTTGCACGTTCTTTCATTTGAAAACTGCTTGTACATGTATTTAATAATTGTCCGAGACACATTTGTGGCGCGGCTGCACTATACACAACGCAACACAAAATTCTGCACTGAAGGGGCGTTCCAATGCTCAGTCTAACATGCAAAGTCTGGCACGGCCCATGTTAAAGGTGCACCAAAAAAAGTTGGTGCACTCTGTCGGAGCAGTGCAGGGGGCGCCAGATTCATGAAGAACGTGTGCCAGAAATCCTGAATCTGGCGCCCCCTGCACACTACACAGGTAACTGCACATAGTACACACTGCACTGTTCTTAGTAACTGAGGGCCATATTTTTTCCATTTTCCGTTATAATTCTAATTGTGATGTGAATTAGGCCGGCAGGATAACATGGGCCTCCCCCCACTCGCTAGTACATCTGGGTCAGTACATTAGACACAATAGGGGTAATTTATTAAGGGCCCGATTCGCGTTTACCCGAATATTTCCGATTCGCGCCGATTTCCCCTGAATTGCCCCGGGATTTTGGCGCACGCGATCGGATTGTGGTGCATGGGCGCTGGCATGCACGCGATGGAAATCTGGGGTGTGGCCGAACGAAAACCCGACGGATTCAGAAAAACCGCCGCATTTTTAAAAAAAAATCTGTCGTGGAGCTTGCACTTACCTTCACTCATCCCGTCTCGGTGAACTCCAGCGCGTTCCGATGCTTTTCAGCGCAGCAGCCACCTGATGGATGGCGGAGGAACTACCTTAATGAATCCTGGCTGGACCCGAATCCAGCGCAGAGAACGCGCCGCTGGATCGCGAATGGACTGGGTAAGTAAATCTGCCCCATTGTTACAATTACAATAATTCATTATTGCTTTTATTGGATTTCATGCATATCCTCAACAGCAAATAGTCCCAATACAGTGTCACATATACAGTCCATGGATTTGTCTCGCTCCGCTATATGGTAGAGCTCAATGTATGAACCTTACCCTATCGGTGACTTCTATATTTCTCTACTTAGAGCAGCGGCCAGTGTGACTTAGTTAAATAATTTCCATGAATAAGCAGGATGTGTGAAATCTCTTTGACCTGTGTGTGGGACCAGGTAATGATTGGTAAAATGGCTCATTTATTAGCCTCCAGACCGTCAGCAATAACATCTGTGATACTACTACATGTATCAGGTTAGATGATGACTCCAAAACAAGCAAAAATCGAATGTAATTCTACCCTCAGACATGTGAGAGTTTTAACCAGGATCTACAATGTAATTGCAACATAATGATTATAATCATAGGAGAAGACAAGGATTTAGGCCACAGTTACAGGACCTGAGTTATGGGACCTCTTAGATGGCCATAAGCTGTGGACCTTGAAGAAGTCCGGAGATTACGGGAGAGCGTCCTCCCACTGAACCCTCCATAGACTGGGAAAAGCCAGGGTCCTTAGGCAGTTTGAGGAACTAGAAGGGCAGATCTACTGCTACTTGCATGGCCAAGGACCTTGGAGAGGCAGAAGGACAATTTTCATGTTTTGTCCCAATTAACTGCCCATGACCTCAAAAAAGCAGGTGTCTCTAGATGGGTGTGAGTTTCAAGATCCGGGGCCACCTTGTACCTTTATTTGTGTCTTGGGGCCTTCCAATATGGAAGGTGGATTCTAAAAAATCTGTCCACCTACCCCTCCAGGTTCTGCAGGTTATGGCTGCAGCACCAGGTACTGGTCAACCCCATAAAATGGTCCTGGAACTCGTTAATGTTTGGGGTTAGATTTTTCCTGGTGTAGGGTATAAGAAAAATCAAGAAAAGGTTGTCCTCAAGTCAAAGGTTAATCTGCGATGGTGTCTCTAGCATTGTCTACAGAAATGAATAGAGCTGCAGCCCACTTCCGGGATAGGTCATGAATATTAAAGTGAACCTGTCACCCAGAATGTCATTTTTAGATGGTGACAGGTTCCTATAGTCCTATATATGCTATGCTCATTCTGAATTATTTCAGTGGTTTAAAAAGTTTATATCACAATACCTGGCTCCCAATCAGCATTGTGTTGTGAGTCCCAGAGGGGGGTAACTGCAGCCTATGTGTGCCTGTGTCAGACGCCTTTCCTCCACGCCCATCCAGCCCCCTCCCCATTTACTGTCCTGTGCATTGAGCAGGCAGGGGAGTGTAATAGGAGACACAAGCACACAGGTTGCAGCTGCCCTTCCCTGGGACTCACCACATGCTGCTAGCAGGGAGCCAGATAATGCGAAATAAACTTATACAAACTACTGAAATGATTTAGAATGCTGACAAATGGATTTTAAAATCAGCATAGTAGGAGCTAAATATTACATTTCTGGAGACAGGTTCCCTTTAAAGTCCCAGAAAATACAGTGTTGACGATTCTATGACATATGAGCACAGCTTTCACTAAAGACTAGTCAGATATCACAGTTATCATGTAATTACATTACAATTGCTTAACTTTGTTGTAATGAAAAAACACTATACCTGTTTCCATGATGAGAACTTGCTCCTTAGATGCTGATTTTCAGATTACTCACAGTGTAAGTTCCTTTGACACTATGTTTAGTACAGCAATGCTCATCGCTTCTGCTCTTTCCCCGGGGATAGAGACAGGTTTTGCAAACTATTAGACACACCTCCAGTTATTTACACTGCATATTTTATTGAGACTCCATCACACAGGGAAACTTCTGCAAACAAAATGTGACCAAAATTAGGTCAATGCTTCATAAAAATAAAGTATTTATTTGTTACTCAACCTAATGGCAATAATTCTTTGTAATTTATATGTACTTTACAAAATGACCGGGCTGTGGAGTGGGTAAATCAAACTTCCAACTCCCAGTCTAACTCCGACTCCTTAAGTGCCCTAACTCAGACTCTAACATGAGTTCTAACATGAGATTGGGTATTCCTTCCCAGTGACTCTATTTCTTCTGTAACGGAGGATCTTTACTACTGAGCATGTACATAACGTGCAGCCACTTTCCTGTCAACTAAAAACCTAGAAAAGGGGTGCAAAACCCACGGCAAATGGGCCACTTGTGGCCTGCTAAGCTTCAAGTTGCCGATCCAACTGACAATGAGGGCTTCCATAACTGATGGAAGGGAATATTGGTGCAACAGGTCGGGTAGCGGTGAGTTCAGCTAAGTAGTCGTCAATTCTACCAGGTCCTTTCTTGCTCCTGGCACAGCTCAGCTCTAGGTCCTGATGCCGCAGCATACAACCAGCATACAGAAGAGCAGCACATGGAGGAGAGAAAAATCTGCAGTGCGCTGCGGGGAGTATAAGAGGAGCCAGGAAAGGAGAGAATTGATTTATTTTTGTTTGCTCTGGAGTTCCCTCAGTATTATTTATCTGCTCTGTGGTCTCCAGTATCAATATTATCTGCTCTGCGGTCTCCAGTATCATTATTGTCTTCTCTGCAGTCTCCAGTATCATTATTATTTGCTCTGTGGTCTCCAGTATCATTATTATCTGCTCTGTGGTCTCCAGTATCATTATTAGTTTGTATGTGGTCTCCAGTATCATTATTATCTTCTCCGCGGTCTCCAGTATAATTATTATTTGCTGTGCGGTCTCTAGTACCATTATTTTCTTCTCTGTGGTCTCCAGTATCATTATTATCTGCTGTGCAGTCTCCAGTATCATTATTATCTTCTCTGCAGTCTCCAGTATCATTATTATCTACTCTGTGGTCTCCAGTATCATTATTATCTGCTCTGCGGTCTCCAGTATCATTATTATCTGCGGTGCGGTCTCCAATATCATTATTATCTGCTGTGCGGTCTCCAATATCATTATTATCTTCTCAGCAGTCTCCAGTATCATTATTATCTGCTGTGCGATCTCCAGTATCATTATTATCTTCTCTGTGGTCTCCAGTATCAATATTATCTGCTCTGCGGTCTCCAGTATCTTTATTGTCTTCTCTGCGATCTCCAGTATCATTATTATCTGCTCTGTGGTCTCCAGTATCATTATTATCTGCTCTGTGGTCTCCAGTATCATTATTAGTTTCTATGTGGTCTCCAGTATCATTATTATCTTCTCTGCGGTCTCCAGTATAATTATTATTTGCTGTGCGGTCTCCAGTACCATTATTTTCTTCTCTGTGGTCTCCAGTATCATTATTATCTTCTCTGCAGTCTCCAGTATCATTATTATCTACTCTGTGGTCTCCAGTATCATTATTATCTGCTCTGCGGTCTCCAGTATCATTATTATCTGCTGTGCGGTCTCCAATATCATTATTATCTGCTGTGCGGTCTCCAATATCATTATTATCTTCTCAGCAATCTCCAGTATCATTATTATCTGCTGTGCGATCTCCAGTATCATTGTTATCTTCTCTGTAGTCTCCAGTATCATTATTATCTTCTCTGCGGTCTCCAGTATCAATATTATCTGCTCTGCGGTCTCCAGTATCTTTATTGTCTTCTCTGCGATCTCCAGTATCATTATTATCTGCTCTGTGGTCTCCAGTATCATTATTATCTGCTCTGTGGTCTCCAGTATCATTATTAGTTTCTATGTGGTCTCCAGTATCATTATTATCTTCTCTGCGGTCTCCAGTATAATTATTATTTGCTGTGCGGTCTCCAGTACCATTATTTTCTTCTCTGTGGTCTCCAGTATCATTATTATCTTCTCTGCAGTCTCCAGTATCATTATTATCTACTCTGTGGTCTCCAGTATCATTATTATCTGCTCTGCGGTCTCCAGTATCATTATTATCTGCTGTGCGGTCTCCAATATCATTATTATCTGCTGTGCGGTCTCCAATATCATTATTATCTTCTCAGCAGTCTCCAGTATCATTATTATCTGCTGTGCGATCTCCAGTATCATTGTTATCTTCTCTGTAGTCTCCAGTATCATTATTATCTTCTCTGCGGTCTCCAGTATCATTATTATCTTCTCTGCGGTCTCCAGTATCATTATTATCTTCTCTGCAGTCTCCTGTACCATTATTATCTGCTCCGAGGTCTACAGTATCATTATTATCTGCTGTGCGGTCTCCAGTATCATTATTATCTGCTCTGAGGTCTACAGTATCATTATTGTCTTCTCTGCGGTCTCCAGTATCATTAATATCTGCTCTGTAGTCTCCAATATCATTATTATCTGCTCTGCGGTCTCCAGTATCAATATTATCTGCGGTCTCCAGTATCATTATTATCTGCTCTGTGATCTACAGTATCATTATTATCTTCTCTGCAGTCTCCAGTACCATTATTATCTGCTCTGAGGTCTACAGTATCATTATTATCTGCTGTGCGGTCTCCAGTATCATTATTATCTGCTCTGAGGTCTACAGTATCATTATTGTCTTCTCTACGGTCTCCAGTATCATTATTATCTGCTCTGCAGTCTCCAATATCATTATTATCTGCTCTGCGGTCTCCAGTCTCCTTTATCGTCTGCTCTGAATGCAGTATTTGGTTGCTGGGGTGTTATTTATTGTTGTACTGTGGTATTTATAATTTCTTTGGTGGCCTTTTATTCAGTATTGAGCCCCTTAAAGTTGACCAATATGACAATGCGGCACTTGGACCAATAAATATTGTTCACTCCTGGCCTGAATCCTTAGATTAGGAATAGAGCAGACATTTAAAAGTAAAATGTCTTATAATTTATTATATATTTGTGGAGTCAGAGTAGGTCCGTTTTATTACGACTCCGACTCCATCATCATTGCTGAATCTGACTTCAGAGCCCTGATTCTTAATGTATGCCACGGCAATCTCTCAACTGGAGTGTAGGCTCATAAATGTCCAAGTAAAAGTACAAGATATGGTGGCAGGTTGACCATTTTGGACAAGTTGTATCTCTGATGATACAAAAGACCCACAGCTTTTTGCCTTTCATGACTCAAATGAGAATTTAATTGCACAGATAATATTGACATAGGAAGCAGTCCCCCAAATAGAAATTGAAAAACAAAAATAAATTGTATAATTGGATCAATATTTTATATAATCTACTTTGGAGAACTGTCCAGTGGCCATATTTCATCACCATTTCTAAACCCAACAGAACCCCCATACACAGGAACAATGGTTACCATCAACTTTGGTGAAAAGTATTTACCAGGCCATGTAATGGTCTGGCTATGGAGAGAGCCAAGAGCACAGCAGTGTGAGGACAATCCCTTAAGGGGTTTTGGAAAAGCTACCGCTATCTTCCTGTATGAGTATTATAGCCCTGGAATCACTTCCTACATCTGGTACTAGAATCAGCTTCTTAGGGAATGGAGGATGCTTTCATCGGTGGTTTCAGGACCTTTGGAGGACCTTTGAAGGTCCTGAAATGGCTCTTGTATACATGTGTATTGAGAGCAGGAACAGATGTATGAAGAATTCATGGGTGAAGGCCCTTCTCAGTATTTGATGGGTTGTTTGGGTGACCATGGGCCCCCTAGAAGACTTGGGCCCCGGGCTACCGCCCAAACCACTTATATTATAATCCACTACGTAACTGAGCATACTGTAGCTCCTAAATATCTAATATCACTATTCCCACCTATGATCCCGATACTATATAGTAAGATAGATCTGCAGAACAGGATGCATCAAGGATCTATACCTCATTGTTAGCGTATAGACTCCATACACATGAACAAATATTCACTTCTTCCGTCTGGGGTTTATTTTAGGTGCACATGATGAGCAGCACTCACAGCAGAATCAATGTTTAAGCATTTTATTGTGTTTGCCGTCGCTTATAAAGTCTTCAGCCCTTCATTCTATGTCTCCAATGTCAATGTATGAACAAGGAAGTTTTATTGTCAAGTTGTGTATGAACTTGGTAAAGTAAACCCTTTCAGTTAGATATCGCTCCCAGGCGTACACTGAGAGTTGTAGTACCAGTATTAAACAGTAGGGGGCGAGGTATAACGAGGAAAGGAGTATAGTCTAAAAAAACTTAAACAAGGACGCCATAGCGATCTGCACCTCCAATAAGCTTATAATGAGTTCATAACCACTCAATAAACACATTAAAATATATATATATACATGCAAATAAAAAAGACTCTGGCCATGGACCATGAGAAGCCTCATGACTTTGTTCCCATGCAAATTTTTCTATGATACTTAGGGACTGGTAGCCTTTGTTTTGTGATATACAACTAGGGCATTGTGACTATTTAGTACTGGGCACACTGTAACTATTGTCTTCTGTGGGGGGCACTATGACTATTGGCTGCAACGGGGGTACTGTGACTAATCGCTACTGTGGAGTACTATGACTATTGGCTGCAATGGGGGTACTGTGACTAATCACTATTGTGGGGTACTATGACTATTGGCTGCAATGGGGGTACTGTGACTAATCTCTACTGTGGGGCTCTATGATTATTGGCTGTTGTGACTACTGGCTACTGTGTGGGGCACTGTGACTATTGGCTACTCTGGGGCACTATGTCTAGTGGCTGCTGTAGTGGAAATTGTGTCTGTTTCTCGTGTTTCTAATGTGGATGGGTTTGTTGGCACAAAATTTGCCAATCAGTGCCCCAAAATTCCGAATGGCAGCACTGGTTTAGACCACAGCTTAAACCCAAATGTAGGACATGTTTACTGCCACAATTGTTGAGGGATGTCCCAGTCTTAAGTATGACACCCAACACAAAGACATAATGGGGGGGCGTGTATCATAGTTCTTCTTTCTGTGGTGAATTTTAGAGACATTTGGCGGCTATTTTTTGCGCCTTATGTACGATCCTGTCTTTTTACTTGTGATACATGTTCAGTTTTTCCTATCCTGGCAGGAGCAAATTTTGGCTTTTTTTTGAGACTTGCAAATGTACCAAATCCACATGCACACAAGCCACGTGAAAAGGGTTATATACAGGAGTGGACACTACTGTAAATTTTGGATTTGAGGCCGTGTCTGCATTTTTAAGCACTGTAGTCACACCCCAGGGAGATGACGGCACATGAGGGTGCGGTCACACGTTGCGTTTTAATTGCGTTTTGAAACACATTACAACAGCTTAGGAGAGGTGATTGGCCTAATTACATTACTGTTAACATTTGCATTTACAAACGAAATGTAAACGTGACGTAAATGCATATGTTAACATCAGGTTTACTATGTGTTTTGTAAACGCAAATGTTAACAGTAATGTAATTAGGCAAATCACCTCCTCAGATATTGTAATGTGTTTCAAAATGCAATTAAAGCACAACGTGTAACCTCATCCTTAGAGGCAACCAATAAATTAAAAAAATGTAAATGCAAAAATTTATGAATTTACAAAAACTGGTTACTATGCAAAAGCATGTGACATAATTCCAATTTACATGTTAGATCAGGGTCCATGAAAAAAATCCTACCTTTGTACCTGCCCTGGACCAGGTGCAAATTTGCGCCTAAAAAGTGACAAAATTAAGCAAAAGAAGTGATACATAAGTGAAAAGTGGCACGGAACATCTAGAAAATAAAGATGCATAAGGCACAAGGTGCAGACCAAGGTGTACTTCAAAAATGATAACTAAAGTCACAGTGAAAAGTCCCAAAAACGAGACAATTTGACTAGCGGGAATAAAGTTACATGTCCCCCAATGTCACCCATAGACGGTGCACAATCCCAGAATTAGGAGAGAAGTAGAAACTGGGAAGTAATGTCACCTGCCATCAGTGTCGTGTAGTGTCCTCTCCAAGTCACTTGCTGTAAGTTTTCCAACAGACTGATAGCAGGACTTACCAATGGGAAGCGTCCCGACATTTGACCTACCATCTTCTTAGAATTGCAGATATGGACCTATAACATAAAACCACCAGCGTGACGTAGCATATGGATTGTGTGCTCCATCATGGTTTGGTTCTTATCTCCGCGTCTTTCCTCTGATGCCTCAAGGCTCCTCCGAGACAAAACAACCAAATTCCAAGACAGTGGATACAAGGTTCCATCCAATATCAGGAAAGAGTATACTGTACATATGTTCTATAATAATACATTATATTGGTACAAGCTATATATTATGTATATATGTCTTCTCTGTGGTCACTGGAGCGGAATGAGATGAGATATATAGACAGTTATTCATTCATCTCTGATGGTTGAGAATGGAGGAGGTTGCGGGAAAACTAACAACATCACTGGAATCCGCTGAGAAAAGCTTATTAAAGGTGCATAAAGGTGGATGTGGTCATAGGCCCCGTTTAAAAGGGGTTGTACAAAGTTATAGTGTATCCCTTTGTTCCACTGGAAAGGGGGTGATGTTCTGGTGCACATGTTGAACAGTTACATTTAATACTATGGAAATGTCAGAAATTGCTGTACTCAACGCTCAGGCATCTCCGGAATACTCAGAGACAATGGTGCTTATTCACTAAGTGTCGCGCTGCTGGCTTTCGTCGGACTTTGCGCAGTTTTAGGGTTTTGATGCGGCGTTGACAGGTATTTATCAGGTGTCTGCACTGGGATTGTGTCGCAAGAGATCGGCGCTGGCTTCCATGCGACAGAAATTGGGGGGCCGTGCCGTCAGACAATCCGACTGATTTGGCCTGAGCGCCGGATTTAACTTTCAAATTGTGTCGCAAGACAATGCACTTACATGCACCAGGAAGAAGAAGGTGAACTCCAGGGGACCTGAGCGGGGAAGCGACACATGCAGGATATTGGGCGCACGATCTTGTGAATCGCGGCGCAGGGCATTATACACGGACAATGCACTTTGTGTGAACTTCATCGGACAGGTAAGTAAATGAGCCCCAGTGAATGGAGTGTCAGGACACATGCTTGACCCACCACTCCATCCATTAGTGGTCAGACCCCCTTATTAGATTGGCACACTATATATTGGATAGCAATATAACTTTGTACAATAGGATTAAAGGGGTTGTCCATAGGTTCAAAAACATGGCTGCTTTCTTCTAAAAACAGCACCACACCCGACCATGGTTTGTGCAGGTATTGCAGCTCAGCTGTATAGAAATGAATGGAGCTTAGTTGCAATACCGTGCTCTACCCCTGGTCAGATGTGGCGCTGTTTTTGTAGTAAAGCCATGTTTCCAACCAGACTGGATTATATTATGAATATAGCATCATAGCTGGATTCGGGTCTGGCCGGGATTTATTAAGGCAGTTCCTCCGACGTCCACCAGGTGGCGCTGCTGTGCTGAGGTTCCCTGGAACGCACTGGAATACACCGAGCCGGGCGAGTGAAGGTAAGTGCAAGCTCCATGACAAATTTTTTATTTTAAATGCGGCGGTTTTTCCGAATCCATCGGGTTCTCATTCGGCCACGCCCCCCGAATTCCGGCGCGTGCATGCCGGCGCCGATGCGCCACAATCCGATCGTGTGCGCCAGTATCCCGGGGCAATTTAGGGGAAATCGGCGCGAATTGGAAATATTCGGTTAACACATTGGGAAACCGCAAATCGGGCCCTTAGTAAATGACCCTCACAGTGCGCATGCGCCAGTGCTTCCGAGAGCTCAGTGACAACTCCGGCTCTCGGGATTGAGCGAGGGAGGGTAGGGGGGTGAAGTTTCAAGCAGGCAAGGGGCGTTCATTGTTATGATCGGGACGAAGCGCTAAGCACCCTGTATCAAAAGCCCAGGAGCGCCGAATGGGGTCATATGCCTATTGATAAATCGATTTTGGATCGAAACTACGGATTTCCCTGCCATATCACGACTACCTCCCGCAACGGCTTACCTAGCGCCGTGTAACGGTATGTTTGTTTAGGTCAGAATGACCAATTTAAAATGGTAGATTTCCTTTAAGCAACGTCCTACTGTCATACACATAAGTGACCAGCAGATGGCACACACACTCCAATGATTGGAGCGAATCGTATCTGCAGAACTTATTTTGCTACTTTTGTTGCATTTGACTTTATCTGTACTTGCTGCTTTTTCTATTGTATAAAGTTATTTCTCAAAAGACTAAATCACAGATCATGGGGATGGATGGATCTTAAGACATTCGTGTTCATGACTTCAAATTTATCTCAGTCTGCTGCCTTTTTATTTTTATGTCATTTTTTCCAAAAACCTCCAACACTCCCAACAAATATGAACATACCCTTAAAAGCTGAGGCAGTTTTTGAGTGCCGTGCAAAAGTTTTAGGCAGTTGTGTATAAAATGCAGCAGCAGTAACAATTCTTTTAGACAAAGAAGGAGCTCTACAGGGAGGTTGTTCCGAACTACTTTGAGAAGTATCTACAGGTTAGTCTTTTGTGGATGTCGGTCCGCCGGAGTTCACCTTCTTCCTCCCGGCGCATGTAAGTGCTGATCTTGTGACACAAATTCTTTTTTAAATTCCGCGTTTTTTCCGAATCCGTCGGGTTGTCCGATGGCCATGGCCCCCGATTTCGCGTGCAAGCCGGCGCCGATAAGCCAAAATCTGATCACGTGCGCCTAAATCCTGGGGCAATTCGGCGCAAATCAGAAATTGTCGGGAAACCCAACGAGAGTGCGCAATTCAGACCCTTAGTAAATGAGCCCCATTGTTTAACCTTTTAATGTTCCCGGCCTTTTTCAATTTTTTAATTTCCATTTTTTCCACCCACGCTCAAAAAACTATACTTTTTAAAATTTTTACTGTGTACAAAGTTTGTTTTCTGCACAGCAAATTGTCCTTCCTAGTGCAAGTATAATACTCCATGCTGTGCACTGGGAAGCTGGAAAAAAATGTGTTTTTTACTATATTTTTAGCCCCCCCCCCCATGGTACATAAACCCAAGGGGGTCTGATCACTCCCACCATATACTGCCATATTGCTGTATTGCACTATATGGGAATTTTGCAATACATATATATTGGTTCTGCTACTCACAGAACGATACAGATGCTGCCTATTGACTGGCCTGGGAGCTTTAAAAAAATTCCCGGCTGTCATGGCGACCGATTGTCGCGCCCCAATGATGTCATTTGGCGCAACAATAGCAACCAAGGTGGTAGCACCCATGTGCAGCTGACATTTAAATACGTCCAGCATTTAAATGGTTAACACTCAGGATCAGTGATAAGAAAAATGCATCAATTGTTATTGTTTTATTGTATGTTAATTCTTGTTCATTTTTCTGATGATTAATGTTGTCTTTACAGAAATAAAACTGTCACTATTATTCATTTTTTAAACTATAACACACTGACATATGTAATGTATATAGACCATGATATTGCTCCTGTGAAGAAGAATAAGCTTCCATAGACAACAGTGCAGCTTCCATAGACAACAGTGCAGACTCCATAGACAACAGTGCAGCTTCCATAGATAAGCTTCCATAGACAACAGTACAACTTCCATAGATAAGCTTCCATAGACAACAGTACAACTTCCATAGATAAGCTTCCATAGACAACAGTACAACTTCCATAGACAACAGTGCAGCTTCCATAGACAACAGTGCAGCTTCCATAGACAACAGTGCAGCTTCCATAGATAAGCTTCCATAGACAACAGTACAACTTCCATAGATAAGCTTCCGTAGACAACAGTACAACTTCCATAGACAACAGTGCAGCTTCCATAGACAACAGTGCAGCTTCCATAGACAACAGTGCAGCTTCCATAGATAAGCTTCCATAGACAACAGTACAACTTCCATAGATAAGCTTCCGTAGACAACAGTAAAGCCTCCATAGATAAGCCTCCATAGACAACAGTGCAGCTTCCATAGACAATCTTTCATAGACAACAGTGCAGACTCCATAGATAAGCTTCCGAAGACAACAGTGCAGCCTCCACAGACAAGCTTCCATAGACAACAGTACAGCCTCCATAGATAAGCCTCCATAGACAACAGTGCAGCCTCCATAGATAAGCCTCCATAGACAACAGTGCAGCCTCCATAGACACACTTCCATAGACAACAGTGCAGCCTCCATAGACACACTTCCATAGACAACAGTGCAGCTTCCATAGACAACAGTAAAGCCTCCATAGACAACAGTGCAGCTTCCATAGATAAGCTTCCATAGACAACAGTAAAGCCTCCATAGACAACAGTGCAGCTTCCATAGATAAGCTTCCATAGACAACAGTAAAGCCTCCATAGACAACAGTGCAGCCTCCATAGACAAGCTTCCATAGACAACAGAAAAGCCTCCATAGACAACAGTGCAGCTTCCATAGATAAGCTTCCATAGACAACAGTAAAGCCTCCATAGACAACAGTGCAGCCTCCATAGACACACTTCCATAGACAACAGTAAAGCCTCCATAGACAACAGTGCAGCTTCCATAGATAAGCTTCCATAGACAACAGTGCAGCTTCCATAGATAAGCTTCCATAGACAACAGTGCAGCCTCCATAGATAAGCTTCCATAGACAACAGAAAAGCCTCCATAGACACACTTCCATAGACAACAGAAAAGCCTCCATAGACAACAGTGCAGCATCCATAAACATGCTTCCATAGACAACAGTAAAGCCTCCATAGACAAGCTTCCATAGACAACAGTGCAGCCTCCATAGATAAGCTTCCATAGACAACAGTGTAGCCAGTGATTCATTGTGAATGCTTATTCTGGGTATCTATTAATTGATCCCCTATCCTTATATAGAAGATCTATACTAGATAGCCAGCACCCAACTGATCAGCTATTGGTAAGTTATGAGTTTGCAGTCAATAAGTCACATGGTCCCATTGAAGTGAATGTGGCTGTGCTGCAATACCAAGCACCACCACTATACAATGTATGTATCCCTGCCGTGTACTTATGATTTTAATAAACTATACATGAATAAACTGATATTAGACTGGGGATCCACCCCATCATATAGATCCTTAGGTGCTGCACATCACACACAGTTAAACCTTGTAGCACAGGATCACATTGAAAATCAAGTAACAGGATTTTATGTAACTATTTGCCATATTCTGTTTCTGAGCAGAAAATTGTTGTTTGTCAAACTTTATTTCAGTTCTCAGAAGTTTCTGAGCTCCCTTTTGGCTGTGATGTTTCCATCTCGAGTCTTTGAAGGTGGAGGATCTGCCAGGAAGGATGGTAGTCGCTGGAAACACAACTCTCTCGAGCGGATGCCAGGCACAACATTGAGGAAGCCTGATGGTCTATGAAGCTCCTCCAAGCCAAAGATCCCAGCAGCACTCTGCAATGGGGCGAACCCGGGGGGCAATGACCGCTGCCAATACAACTGATGTAATATCAAATGGAAATTTGAGAGTCATTTTGGAACATCTCAGAGACGGTTTTAGAAGTTGTCGGTAGAAGTGTTGAGAGTTTATTTCCTCAAACATTCATTTTTACTGTATACATCGTATATGTTGTCAGTGCGACAATCAGTAACAAGCCGAGGCGGGTTATTTATAATCCTCAAAAGGCAGATCATAGTATCATAGTATATTAGGACGGAAACAGATGCAAGTCCATCAAGTCCAACCTTTAAGAATTAAATAAATGTTTTATCCCCATAACCCGTGATATTTTTTCTCTCCAGAAAGTCATCCAGGCCTCTCTTGAACATGTACATAGAGTCCGCCATAACAACCTCCTGCGGCAGAGTGTTCCATAGTCTCACTGCTCTTACAGTAAAGAACCTTTGTCTATGGTGATGGTAAAATCGCCTCTCCTCTAGGCGCAGAGGATGCCCCCTGTCTATGGTGATGGTAAAATCGCCTCTCCTCTAGGTGTAGAGGATGCCCCCTGTCTATGGTGATAGTAAAATCGCCTCTCCTCTAGGCGCAGAGGATGCCCCCTTGTCCTGGCCACAGGCCTAGATCATAAGGGTTAATTACTTGGATGTTCACTTCTTTCACCTTTTATCCACAGGAGAATGACAACTGTAGGTTGTAGAAATCACGGAAAATCACATGGCTGCTAGGGCAGAGGTTGGGTAAAAATAAAGTTTTCTTACCCTTTCGCGAATGTTGCCCCTTCATTGACATAGTTGCCTGGGTTTGAGGTGTTGCTGATAATAGAACCTAGTAACATCACTTGTTCCACATCACTGGGACCTGCTCAGACCACTGACCACACTGGGTCCTTTGACCAACAACACTTCCAGCCCAGCCTACACTAGGATTCACTCAAGACAAATTTATTGTGGCAACGTGTCTTGTCCACATTGTGGGGCCGAAGCGCGTAACGAGTAATAAATTAATCTTGAGTGAATCCTGGTGTAGACTCAAGTGAATATTTGAGCACCAGACACCTCTCTATACATGCTGGATCAGATGTTCATCTACAACAGTGGTTCTCAACCTGTGGGTCGGGACCCCAGCGGGGGTCGAACAACCAAAACCGAGGGTCGCCTAAAGCCATCGGAGCCGCAATTTAAGTGTTTTTTTTACTGCGAGTTGCATGGTTTGGGGTCACCACAGCATGAGGAACTGTATTGCGGGGTCACAGCATTAGAAAGTTTGAGAACCACTGATCTACAACCTTCCTTCCCTGTGTCCTGGAACTAGGCTAGACTATCTTGTCCTATGGAGATCTATCATTTTCTTGTCCTGGTGACGACCCAGAGGGCCCTACTCCTACCGACTTCATTCTCAGGTGTTGACACATTCGAAAAGCTTATCCTGGGAACCAGTGCAGGTTAAATCCGATAAATTTTTTTCTTACCACCATGGAGTTACCTGATATTCCCAGGAGAAATCATTAACTTTCACAGATTTCCGAAAGGGAAAACACCTTCTTTGTTACAAAGATTAATCATTGATGACAGTGAACAAAAACTGAACGGAGATAGTAACGCACCATAAGAGATAAGACTCTGAAAAGAAAACTTAAAATGTGCTGCTTTTACCTCAGACGCTCTGGGCCCTGTCATCCTTCTTCCCAAGAGAACAAATTGGTGTAGACCTAAAGGCCAAGTAGTGATCGATCCAGTAGACGTGAAGTTGTGTCACCACACTTCATCTTGGGATTACGTATCGTGATATGACACGTGGGGGGGTTGCGAATAGTAATTCCAGGGATTAATGAAAGTACTGCAGACTGTCTGGAGGAGGTAGAACTGTGTCGGGGTCAAGATGAAAAAATATAAACAGAAGAGATAGAAGTTTTTCAGGGTCAAGATGATGAAAACATGAGGAAGGAGAAATAAACCAGAGCCTAACTAGAAGCCCAAGTCTCCTAGCCATACCAGTGGTGGACCTTTATTAACGTTCCTTCATCTACCCAAAAGAGAAAATATTACTTATAATTTAGGAATCGATTTCTATTTTTAAGGGTTCAAAATGTGCGTTTGGAAGGAGGAATTTGGCACAGTTGGGTCTTCATAGAATGAACAGGTTATTTCATCAACATTGTCCTAAAAATATATAAGTTGATACATGTAGATAAGGTTGGGATTATTTTATGGGATTATTTATTATGGTTACAGGCGGTCCCCTACTTAAGGACACCCAACTTACAGACAATCCATAGTTACAGACAGACCCCTCTGACCTCTGGTGAAGTCTCTGGATGTTACTATAGTTCCAGACTGCAATGATCAGCTGTAAGGTGTCTGTAATGAAGCTTTATTGATAATCCTTGGTCCCATTACAGCAAAAAAAGGTTAAACTCCAATTGTCACTGGGGTCAAAAATTTTTTTGTCTGGATCTACAATTATAAAATATACAGTTTCGACTTACATACAAATTCAACTTAAGAACAAACTTCCGGACCCTATCTTGTACGTAACCCGGGGACTGCCTGTATAGGCCCTATTAGGGAATTTCATTGATTGGAATGTTCCTATTCTTCTGTGGGTCCTATTGTGTTTCTGCCTGACAACCTGACTGCTGGGAGCATGAATGGACTTCTGATGGGTCATCAATGTTAAAAACATGGAAAACGCCTTTAATATTAGCAGATCTTCTCTCAATCCTGTCATTTCATAAGGCTTCTTGAAAGTCGGACGTTGACTGATATGGAACTACTTTATAAAATGGTTAAATTTAGAGGCACCTCCTCCTTTTTTTCCATAAATTCAAACATATTTGCCTATTCCTTTCCCATACCAGTCTCATCACGGCTGCAGTGACAGCTTTTATGGGTTGAAGGCCCAGCAAATGTATAACTCCGGAAATCCAGGGGTTTAAAGGTGCAAAAACCAGTGATGTCTAGAGAAGCCTTTGTAGACATGCACAGGTAAGTACTTTCTTTTTGGATTACACCTTCCCAACCAAAGAAATGTTTCCAGGACTCCTTAAAAAACTCTTTATAAGTTGCAGGGTCGGAGAAGAGCCACGCGAGGATGTCCCCTGCTGACTTGATTGATGTCCCATAGCTGAACCGCAGCTGTTTATGATAATGTACCGTACTAGTCCTGAAGGACATCCTTCATCCTTGGAGGTGACATCCAAGTGTAACTCCTTCTCTACTCCTGTGACTCCTTACATGTTATTTTAACTCAGAAACTAAAGATGTTTTTTCTCCCAAAATATAGAAGGTCGTCATTGTGATCCTACCACTGTCCTGCATGACAGATTGTTAGCTACAATGCTTTGGTTCCCTTTAAGGAAAACTCCTTTAACAATCTTGTCCTATATAAGGTACCATTGAAAAATGTGAAAAATAAATCAAAATAAAAATCACAAAATTCAATTTTGGTGTGTGCCATGTTCTGTGTATGGAGTTAACGTGGATCGAGAATCCTACATTGAGCACCACCCAACAGAAGAGTGCGGTCACTATTGTTCTTCTTGTCTATATAAGGTACCATTGACATGATAAACATGATATTCAGTGGCTCATTTGAGATCTGAACAAACCCCATGTTAATTCTGGGTAGAGGGGTCATGTAAAGTATTCGGGCGTTTACTTCATGAATTATTGAGGAGACCGGAACCTCTGTGGTCTTCAGAGGCGACTGTAGGATAACAACCGCAGGTCACTACTCTGCTTATAATGCAGGAGACAAAAGTTGAGTGAAAACAAACATGACTTCCGATAAATCTTTTAAACTTTACATAAATTGGCCGATGAAGAGATATTGTTCTTGGGCTAAACTTCATTCCCGCAGGCTCGGCTTTATAGAGGAAGAGATGGGACCCGGAGATATGCGGTGGATCAGGTTGGGCGTTAATAGGTAAAATAAACATGGTGTAGGGATTGAACAATATACTAACCCAAAAAACACAAAAAAGATAAGAACTACAAAGCCGTTTAATTAACACATTGGGGCAGATTTACTTCCCGGTCCATTTGCGATCCAGTGGCGCATTCTCTGCGGTGGATTGGGGTCCAGCCGGGATTTATTAAGGCAGTTCCTCCGCCGTCCACCAGCTGCTGCACTGAAGAGCATCGGAACGCACTGGAATACACCGAGCCGGGCTGAGTGAAGGTAAGTGCAATTTTCGCGACACATTTTTTTTTTAAATGCGGCAGTTTTTCCAAATTCGTCGGGTTTTCGTTCAGCCACGCCCCCTGATTTCCGTCGCGTGCATGCCGGCGCCGATGCGCCACAATCCGATCGCGTGCGCCAAAATCCCGGGGCAATTCTGTGGAAATCGGCGCAAATCGGAAATATTCGGGTAACACGTCGGGAAAACGCGAATCGGGCCCTTAGTAAGTGACCCCCAATGTTCTTAAAAACTAAGCAGAAATTAGTGTAACTTTTGTAATGTTTTTCAATGAGGGTCGTTGTGTGGGAGAATCTTGGACTAACTATTCACAACGTTTCATAAATCAAAATGACAGCTTAATATACGAAAAATTCTACAGTTCTCTTTCTCCAATGTCCTTCTTAAGCGTCATGAACTTGGTTGAATCTGTCTTTGCCTCCCAATACGAATTGGTCGCTCACTAAATTCTAAATATTCCAGTATCTGAAAGCCAACAATGTAGTATTCAGAGTAAAAGTGGTTGTACTAAGATCAAATTTTATCCCCTACTGTTGGAGGTAATGGGGCACATTTACTAAGGGTCCAAACACCACATTTTCGTCGGGTTTCACGAATTTTTTCCGTTTTGCCCTGAATTGCCCCGGGTTTTTGGCGCACGCGATAGGATTGTGTCGCATCTGCGCCGGCTTGCATGTGACACAAATCGGGGAGCATGGACGTCGTTCAACCCGACTGATTCGGACAAACAGCGGCATTTCAAAAGCAAATTGTGTCACAAGATCAGCACTTACATGCACCAGGAAGAAGAAGGTGATCTCCATCGGACCTGAGCGGGGAAGCGACACATGCAGGATATCGGGCGCACGATCTTAGTGAATCGCGGCAGACCTGAATCCTTGTCGGACAACGCACAGCGGGGATCACGATGGGACGGGTAAGTAAATGTGCCCCAATATGTTAATCATATGGGTCCAACTGCTGGAAACCCAACCTATCAAGAGTCCGTTTCTCCTGGGATGTATGAATGGGATGTTAACAATGTGCTCTACTGTTCCCATTCCAGTGACGGATTACAATATGGGTGATTCTGGGGGTCAACCTGCCCCAGACACATCAGGGAGAGATGGCCACCTAAAGCGATTCAATAGCATCAGTATCTTCCCATCAAAATCCATCATGATAAACCAGGGGCACTTACTGATAGATCCAGTACAGCAGGTACTCTCAATCAATAGCATCTGCTTCTTAAAGGAAATCTACTATGAAAATCCATCATGATAAACCAGGGACACTTAGATCCAGGTACAGTGACTGTGGGAATCTTCTTATATTTGTTATCCATGGCCTCCGTCCTTCTAAAATACAATTTTGAAATGATGTAAATGAGCCTGAGGGGCTAGCCCCTCTGTGATGTGGTGTTAAAGGTGCAATGTGTTAAATTGTCTCATCCTCCTCCCTGCTCCCTCAGCTCTTATGCAGTGAGCAAGAAGTGCGTGAGGAAGCGCTGAGGAAGCAGGGGAATGGGTGAGACTGTGTAACAACCTGGAAAGCCATATTACAGAGAGGCTAGACTCATTAGCATAATTTTAAAAGTTGATTTTAAAAGGAATAGATAACAAATATAAGAAGATTCCCACGGTGCCTGGATCTATGGGTAAGTGTCCCTGGTTTATCATGATGGATTTTGATAATAGATTTCCTTTAAGAAGCAGATGCTATTGATTGAGAGTACCTGCTGTACTGCAAGAAATGGGGTAAAGAAATGAGTGGACCTGGCGTTCAAGTTCGGGTCCGGGCACCTAACCCAGACATATGGACGGATTTTTGGCCGAATGACTTATCCTTCAAATAGAGCCCCCTAACAACTATGGGGGTGTCCTGAACTCTGATCCCTAACTTGACTGTCAGGTCCGGTCATCTCTAATGGGGTAGAATAGTCAGTAGAGGTAGTCGGGGTATTTTGGAAGTTAAATTACTTCTATTAATTATTGAATACGTTGTAGTGGAGACTAATTGGGGGGGGGGGGGCACAATCTCTATACAGTGGCCTATTGTATCCTTAATCTGCTCCATTCCTAATCCTTTACACAATACATGTACGGGATTTGTTTTGGTGGGGTTTATTTTTCATACTTAAAAAAAAAATAAAAAATTATATATATATTTAATTTCCCATAACTATGTTATTTTCACACGTTGCCTTGTGTTACCCCTCTTGCGGTCCCGTCAGAATTTATTATATGACACCACTTATGGCTCCACTTCCCATCAACATAAACCCCCCCGGACAAAAGAAACATTTCTATCCAGCTGCAGAAGTCTTAGCGAAAACTTCTCCTTTAGTAGAACTTGGCATCTTTTTATAAGTTTTATTTTACTTTGCGGTGGCTGGTTTCTTATTTTACTGATGAGTAAATATTTTGTGGCACCTTTCGGAGCCGGAGATCTTCTGTTTGCATTCCTGGATCTGGTGGGGGGATGAAGATCTCTCTGCCCGGAGAATCGCTGTCTACATTACTGGCAGTGATGAACATCCTTGACTTTTATTCATTGCCAGATAAAGCCTTTTGCGTCCAGCTCTCACTTTAATACTTATAATAACAGGGATTTTACTGGATGACTTGGACTTTGGTGCTCCGTGGATTTCCTGACTCACGATACTTGGTTAAAAAGCCTGTAAAAGTCTTTTTATATTCATAGTTTGTCTTGAGCTGACACAGAAAGTTGTGGCTTTGTGCTGGGCTCTGGAGATATAAATATTCCTAACATTTTTTTCATGTGAAATTTTTTTAATAATTTTTTTTTTAATTAAATTTACAATTTTTTTTATTATTTTATGTTGAATTTACATAACAATATATAATAATAATAATAATTCCTTTATTCATATAGTGCACACAGATTACGCAGCGCTGCACAGAGCTTGCCAAATCAGTCCCTACCAGTATGTTTTGGAGTGTGGGAGGAAACCGGAGGACCCAGAGGAAACCCAAAAACATGGAGAGAGCATACAAACGCTTTGCAGATGTTGACCTGTCCATGTCCATGACAAACATTTCGGGTTTTGGTCTCCGAACTCAAACCCAGAATTTAGTAAGAAGCAGGGCCGGCGCCAGCACTGGGCATATCTGGGCAAGTGCCTGTGGGCCCAGAGCTGCTGGAGGGGGGGGGGGCACATAAGCTGTAGATAAGGAATCCATGGGGATGGGGGAAGGCTGTATCTAATGAATTTATAGGGGGTGAGGGGGGCTGTATATAACATAACCAGGAGGGGGTTGTTTTGTATCATAAACTAGGGAATATTTTAGGGAACAGGAGACTGTTTTAGTTTTTGAATATGTAAAGCTGCCACGTGAGCTCACTACAAAGGGGCCCACTGAGGCTGTGTCGCCCAAGGGCCTACTAAAACCAGGAGCCAACCCTGGCCAGAATATTGGGTTCGGCTTTTGGCTCACCCACGGAACTGTTAACACCTGTGATCGACTGACACCGATCGCAGGTATTGACTCTTTCATTGCTGCCAGCAGCTCTGGTATCATCACTCCTTAATGACTTCACAGGAGCATCGATCCTCGGCGGAATTGCACTTGTGTTCGGTTTTGGCTTGTGTAACCGGTGAGGATGAGCGTTTTGGTTCAGCCAAACTCTACCGAATTTGAACGGGTCTGCTCAACCCTAGTGGTAACCAAGTACCTATGCAGAAAAGACTACGTACCTACCTACCTACCTATCGACTATTCAGTTGCACAGTTTGCATGTAGTGGGGGCTCACCAAGGTCAACGAGGGAAGGAAATAGGATGACTTACAGCTAGAGGCTACAGCGGGTCGGAGTAGGAGTAAACCACTGTTGTACATGTAACCACACTTTGTTGAGTCACACTCCCTACATCATCACCCCCTCCACCACAACAGGCTGGTGGTCCCGTTACACGAGGTATCACAGCAATGTCATATGTCTTTGATTTCGGGAAATTACAATGACACATGAATCCCAGCAATAGAAAAATCATTGTTTTTCTTCATTTTATTTCCAGTCTGTATTAAAAACCCACAGGTAGTTCTCCGACCGGTTTATGGCCTGGAATCCTATATCCATTATCCAACTGGCACATGCACACACATCACATGAACAAAGGCAGAGGATTGGGGGGGGGGGGTGTGAAAGCCGGATTGTTGTCCTCGGAGAAAGTTCTGAGCCTGACGAAGTGCAGGAGACGTTGCGGGCTGAGGTATTGATGGCAGCTGCGGTGACGCGGCCTGGCATGGTGTATCTCATATTGGAAATTGAGTTTGAGCGGAGAGGGTAATGTAAACACCGCGCGAATCCCCCCGGACGCCTTCAGACTACATCAGCTTGAGGTTACACAGCCGTGACCAGCGAAGATCCAGCATATAGACTGAAGTAGACCATGTTATAAAAGATGCCGAAAACTGATAACGACCAGGTATTATAACAATATGGCGCTTATATCCTGCACCATTGTGCATGTACGAAATATGGGTTAACCCTTATATAATGGCTACCATTGAAATCCATCCTGATAAACCAGGGACATTACTCATAGATCCAGGCACCATGACTGTGATAATCTTCTTATATGGGTTATCCATGGCCTCCTTCCTTCTAAAATCAACTTTTAAAATTAATTGATTGAGCCTCTGTGTGAAGATTCAAAGGCTGTTACACTTTACAGGAGCACCTTTCCCTACCACTATGTGCTGGAAGATCCTCTGAGATTATTTGAAGCAGAATCGCAGCAGTGCTGAGGGAGAAGCGGGAGGGCGAGACAGTGTAACAGCATGTGAAGCTACAGCACGGAGGGACTCTGGGAACAGCTCCAATGGCCTTTCACGCTCATTAGGTTATTTATAAACATTGATTTTAGAAGGAAGGAGGCCATGGATAACACATATAAGGAGATTCCCACAGTACCAATGCCGGGATCTATGAGTAAGTGTTTATCATGATGGATTTTGATGGTAGATAGGACACAGGGTATTTGTTTCTCCATTTCAAGTTGAGTCCTTCTTAAATTTTTAATTTTTCCATATTCAGAAATATGGACTTCTTTTTTGAGGGGTGGATTGTACTTCCATTCAGATTCTTATCAGATTTGTGTTTAAGGTTTTCTCAATGTCGTCCAAATAATACATCCCCTTTAATCTTTGGGTCACTGAGAAACCAAAGTCATTGGGATTTATTGGGGCTCAAAAAAGGGCCCGAATCGCTCACTTTCGTCGGGTTTCCCGAGGATTTCCGTTTTGTGCCAAATTGCCCCGGGATTTTGGCGCACGCAATTGGATTTTGGCACATTGACTTTCACACGACAGAAATTGGGGGGGCGTGGCCATGGGAAAACCCGACGGATTCGGAAAAACTGCGGTATTTAAAAAAAAATTTGTGTCGTGACACGCACTCACATGCACCAGGAAGAAGATGGTGAACTCCGGCGGACCTCGGCGCAGCAGCGACACCAGATAGAAATCGGGCACTCGACCTTAGTGAATCCCGGCAGGATGTGAATCCACGTCGGACAACGCGCCGCGGGATCGCGAATGGACCAGGTAAGTAAATGAGCCCCATTATGTTTTAATACTTTCAAAAAAAAATTCTCTCTATCACCATATAGAGTTTTTATGCTTCTGTGATTTACATCATGTTTACATCGTCTTTTGGAAAGTATATGACTCTTCAATGACTTTTTATTCCATTTTTTATGGGTGACATAATTGGTCACAACATTGAATTTTCTTTTTTTTTTTGTTACAGCGTTCATCACATGAGATAATTATTTAGGAATACATTCTACCAATGACTGATGTAATATCTTGAAATTTGGGCTCCTGTGGATACCACTGTCACACTAAAACACTGCAATATAATAATAATGAGAAGAAGCAAAATAAACAATCTGCTCGGCTCCTCCTGCTCTATTACATTCTGCCTAAAAATTGTACAAAAAGTACAATAGGAGCAGCTCCTCCTTCATAACATGCTGCTGCCTGCAGATAGGAAACTATGTACAGAATACTGCACTCAATCCTGCACCAAAATATTGTTGCAGATAGGACACTATGTACAATCCTGCTCTATTATATGCAGACAAATCCTATGTGCTACTCTTGCTCTATAACATGCTGCCAGCAGTAATAAGCCAAGTAAAATCTGCTCAGCTCCTCCTGCTCTATAACATGCTGCCTGCCGATATGGCACCATGTACAATTTGCTCAGCTACTGTTGCTCTATAACATGTTCCCTGCAGACAGGACACAATATACAATCTTCTCTGCTCCTCCTGCTCTATAACATGCTTCCTGCAGATGAGACACTATGTACAATCTGCTCAGCTCCTCCTACTCTATAACATGCTGCCTGCAGATATGACACTATGTACAATCTGTTCAGATCATCCTACTCTATAACATGCTACCTACAGATAGGACACTGTGTACAATCTGCTCAGCTCCTCCTGCTCTATAACATGCTTCCTGCAGATAGGACACTATGTACAATCTGCTCAGCTCCTCCTGCTCTATAACATGCTGCCTGCAGATAGGACACTATGTAAAATCTGCTCAGCTCCTCCTGCTCTATAACATGCTGCCTGCAGATAGGACACTATGTACAATCTGCTCAGCTCCTCCTGCTCTATAACATGCTTCCTGCAGATAGGACACTATGTACAATCTGCTCAGCTCCTCCTGCTCTATAACAAGCTGCCTGCAGATAGGACACTATGTAAAATCTGCTCAGATCCTCCTGCTCTATAACATGCTATCAGCAGATAGGACACTATGTACAATCTGCTCAGCTCCTCCTGCTCTATAACATGCTGCCTGCAGATAGGACACTATGGGCCACATTTATCACTTTTGTGCGCCTAAGTGTAGTAGTTGCGCCTAAATTCTGGCGCACTGTTTTGCCAGAATTATCACAAGCTACAACCATCTGTGATAAGTATATATTCTGCCTCTTATTAATCACCTTACTTTAACACAGTTTAGGCGCAATGTTAGATTCGGGCACTTACATGTGATCCTGCTACAAGCTCCTCTCTGCTTCTCCCACAGCCCAGAATGAAGATAACACTCACAGCAGCACCCAGGTGTGTGACACCCAGCACCCAGTGACCTTCTCAGCAGGGGCTTCTCCTGGAGGGGATCCCCCAGTGCTGGTCTCCTGCTGCACCCCTGTAATTCTGCACAGTATCCCCCTCAGACACTGTGCAGAATTACATGGGGGACACTTGTTTGTAGTATCTGCAAACTTCTGCAAGCTTCTGCAAACTTCTGCAAACTTCTCTTGCTCTTGCTGTGAGCTCAGCGTTTTGCAGAATGTTTTGTAAATAGAAGGTGATGAACTGTAAATAGAGTCTGCAGCTCCTGTCTGTAATGTATCTAATGTATCTATTATATGTTCCAGTGTCTGGCTGAGCTTTGCTGCTAGAAATGAGCTCTTCTGCAAAGGGGCTCAGTGATTTCTTCTCAGATAACGCCACCTTCGGGCTGGAGTGTTTTTGCGCCCGTTTGTGCGCCTAAATGCAAAAGTCGCACGTGATGAATATCATTAGGCGCAGCAAAACATCTGGAATTGAACGATAGATGAGGGAAAGGTGGTTATTTTAGCTGCGCGGCTAATTTGACGTTTAATCGCAAAAATGGCGCAAAACGGTGCGCCAAAACGAAAAGGCGCAAAAACAACAGAAAAAACAAGTGATAAATGTGGCCCTATGTACAATCTGTTCAGCTCCTCCTGCTCAATAACATGCTGCCTGCAGATAGGACACTATGTACAATCTGCTCAGATCCTCCTGCTCTATAACATGATGCCTGCAGATATGACACTATGTACAATCTGTTCAGATCCTCCTACTCTATAACATGCTGCCTGCAGATAGGACACTATGTACAATCTGTTCAGATCCTCCTACTCTATAACATGCTACCTACAGATAGGACACTATGTACAATCTGCTCAGCTCCTCCTGCTCTATAACATGCTCCCTGCAGATAGGACACTATGTACAATCTGCTCAGCTCCTCCTGCTCTAAAACATGCTACCAGCAGATAGGATACTATGTACAATCTGTTCAGCTCCTCCTGCTCTATAACATGCTACCAGCAGATAGGACACTATGTACAATCGGCTCAGCTCCTCCTGCTCTATAACATGCTTCCTGCAGATAGGACACTATGTACAATCTGCTCAGCTCCTCCTGCTCTATAACATGCTGCCTGCAGATAGGACACTATGTAAAATCTGCTCAGCTCCTCCTGCTCTATAACATGCTACCAGCAGATAGGACACTATGTACAATCTGTTCAGCTCCTCCTGCTCTATAACATGCTGCCTGCAGATAGGACACTATGTACAATCTGCTCAGCTCCTCCTGCTCTATAACATGCTGCCTGCAGATAGGACACTATGTAAAATCTGCTCAGCTCCTCCTGCTCTATAACATGCTACTAGCAGATAGGACACTATGTACAATCTGTTCAGCTCCTCCTGCTCTATAACATGCTGCCTGCAGATAGGACACTATGTACAATCTGCTCAGATCCTCCCGCTCTATAACATGCTGCCTGCAGATAGGACACTATGTACAATCTGCTCAGCTCCTCCTACTCTATAACATGCTGCCTGCAGATATGACACTATGTACAATCTGTTCAGATCCTCCTACTCTATAACATGCTACCTACAGATAGGACACTATGTACAATCTGCTCAGCTCCTCCTGCTCTATAACATGCTGCCTGCAGATAGGACACTATGTACAATCTGCTCAGCTCCTACTGCTCTATAACATGCTTCCTGCAGATAGGACACTATGTACAATCTGCTCAGCTCCTCCTGCTCTATAACATGCTGCCTGCAGATAGGACACTATGTAAAATCTGCTCAGATCCTCCTGCTCTATGACATGCTACCAGCAGATAGGACACTATGTACAATCTGTTCAGCTCCTCCTGCTCTATAACATGCTGCCTGCAGATAGGACACTATGTACAATCTGCTCAGATCCTCCTGCTCTATAACATGCTGCCTGCAGATAGGACACTATGTAAAATCTGCTCAGATCCTCCTGCTCTATGACATGCTACCAGCAGATAGGACACTGTGTACAATCTGCTCAGCTCCTCCTGCTCTATAACATGCTTCCTGCAGATAGGACACTATGTACAATCTGCTCAGCTCCTCCTGCTCTATAACATGCTTCCTGCAGATAGGACACTATGTACAATCTGCTCAGCCCCTCCTGCTCTATAACATGTTGCCTGTAGATAGGACACTGGGGCAGATTTCTCCAACGCTGATTCGGGCTCTGCCTGGATTCACTAAGGTCGTGCGCCCGATTTCCACTAGGTGTCGCTGCTGCGCTGAAGTCAGACGGAATTCACCTTCTCCGTCTCGGTGTCTGTGTGTGCTATTTTTGCAACACAATTTTTTTTTAAATTCCACGGTTTTTCCGAATCCGTCAGGTTTTCCGACTGCTACGCCCCCCATTTCTGTTGCATGAAAGCCGGCGCCGATGCACCACAATCTGATCGCGTGCGCCAAAATCCCGGGGCAATTCAGCGCAAATCGGAAATATTCGGGAAACCCGGCCGAAAAACGCGATTCGGGCCCTTAGTAAATGTGCCCCACTATGTACGATCTGCTTAGCTCCTCCTGCTCTATAGCATGCTGCTTGATTTAATGTAACAGAGTAACTTTTCCACTCTGTTTATCCAAGACCAGAACGTTGCTAGAAGAAAACGTTGCTGTAGACCTCATGGTCACATGACCTACATTTCATACGCTTGTTTGCTCCATGATTGGGAATGCTTAGCGTGTCCTCCTATAGGAAGTCACATATTAGGCATGTATAGGGCCGGGGGTCGGGCGCTCAGGAATCAGACGTTTTCATTGCACCTCCACGTTCTGGATTCACTTGTCACTTCACTTCCTCTCCAACAGCTAAAACAACAAACAAGACGACTAAAATGTTTGATTGGAAAAGCTCGGGAATATCAAACATGTTACTTTCACTTTCCTCGCTCTCCGTGATCATTGTATTCTTATTGATTGTTTCCATCTGTCTTGGAAAGGAGCCTCGAATCTGCTCCGGAGGCTCAACAATAGATTATAGATGGTAACGAGGAAACCTGCCATTTTCCATCTCTCGCAGCCTCGGAAATCACAGACGTGAAACTGAGTCTGAGTCTGTCCTTGAAATTCTGGAATAAAACTGGAAGAATGGATTTGGATCCATTATTAATAGTAACAATGGATGGAGCCAGAGGGGATGTTGATTTAAGGGGTGAATGTAAAATGGTCTAAACGCTTATAGAATGTATTATCATGGAGGTATGTTCCAAAATCTACCTCCGGAGAGGTCGTCTCAGGACAAGCTGCACAATGATTGACTGGTGTCTTACATATTGCAGGATGTAAGTGTCTGACTCCTGGTGGTTTAAGTGTGCAGACCCCCAGTAATCACAAGAACAGGGGGTCTCTGAATCTTTAGGTATGAATGAAGTGATAGTGTGTATGCAGGACCATGGCTTCAGAGAATGAGATGGCACAGCACAAAGCCCCATATGGCTCCATTCACACAGTGGACTTGTGATAACATAACATTAGTCCAATCACCAGCATTCAGATGCTTTTTTATAATCCTATGAAGCTTTCATGCGACCGAAATCGGGGGGCGGGTCGTCGGACGATCCGATGGATTCGGACTAAGCGTTGTATTAAATATTCAAATTTGTGTCCAAGCCAAGCACTTACATGCACCGGGAAGAAGAAGGTGAACTCCGGCGGACCTGAGCGGGGAAGCTACACATGCAGGATATCGGGCACAGGATCTACGTGCATCACGGCACAGTGCAGGATCGGGGAATGCACCTTGGGGATCACAACTTGGACAGGTAAGTTAATGCGCCCCATTGTGTACAAACTTCTCAGCCCCTCCTGCTCTATAACATGCTGCCTGCAGACGGGACATTATGTACAATCTGCTTAGGCCCTTCTGATCTACAACATGCTACCTGCAGGTAGGACACAATGTACAATCTGCTCAGCTCCTCCTTCTCTTTAACGTGCTGCCTGCAGATAGGACACTATGTACAATCTGCTCAGCTCCTCCTTCTCTCTAACATGCTGCCTGCAGATAGGACACTATGTACAATCTGCTCAGCTCCTCCTGCTCTATAACATGCTGCCTGCAGATAGGACACTATGTACAATCTGCTCAGCTCCTCCTGCTCTATAACATGCTGCCTGCAGATAGGACACTATGTACAATCTGTTCTGCTCCTCCTGCTCTATAACATGCTGCCTGTAGATAGGACACTATGTACAATCTGCTCAGCTCCTCCTGCTCTATAACATGCTGCCTGCAGATAGGACACAGTGTACAATCTGCTCAGCTCCTCCTGCTCTATAACATGCTGCCTGCAGATAGGACACAGTGTACAATCTGCTCAGCTCCTCCTGCTCTATAACATGCTGCCTGCAGATAGAACACTTTGTACAATCTGCTCAGCTCCTCCTGCTCTATAACATGCTGCCTGCAGATAGAACACTTTGTACAATCTGCTCAGCTCCTCCTGCTCTATAACATACTTGCTGCCAATAAGACACTTTCTACATCTGCTGGTGTACGGATGATGACTCCCGGTGAGCCCTAGTATTATTTCACAAAAATAAAAACTAAAAACCAGGGCTATATTCACCATGTATATCACGGGTTTTTAGCCCATAAATAAAAGGTTTAAATCGTGGAGACGCGTTTCGGATCTGCCTAATTACATAATGTGGCATTTAAGCTAAACCAGTCTATATATTTCAGAAGGAACAGATTCCCAACTGTAGACAGCACTGATACGCAGTGGTTGCATCTCTTCAGTACAGCGCAGGGAACTGTGAGAGTGAGAGTCTTTTGATTAGGATCCGGAAGCATCAGACTCCTAAGCATAGAACGAGTAGAGATAAGTAAATAGAAATAAGTAAAAGTTATAATGAATCTTCTGCTAGAAATTTAGTTAATTCAACTCTATCTGTGTCCAGAGGATGCAGATATAATTGAAGTCCCTAACGGAGACAGCAGGGACGGAGTCAGCAGCAATCAGGATGGAGTCAGCAGGACGGAGTCAGCAGCAATCAGGATGGAGTCAGCAGGGACGGAGTCAGCAGCAATCGGGGTGGAGTCAGCAGGGACGGAGTCAGCAGCAATCAGGATGGAGTCAGCAGGAGGGAGTCAGCAGCAATCAGGATGGAGTCAGTAGGGATGGAGCTAGCAGCAATCGGGGCGGAGTCAGCAGGGACGGAGTAAGCAGCAATCAGGATGGAGTCAGCAGGACGGAGTCAGCAGCAATCAGGATGGAGTCAGCAGGACGGAGTCAGCAGCAATCAGGATGGAGTCAGTAGGGATGGAGCTAGCAGCAATCGGGGCGGAGTTGGCAACCTACTAAGGCAGCAAAAGAGGGTCCAGGGTTCCCCATTGTTGTGTTAATTTATTTACTATATTGTATTGAGGCTCCAGACTATAACAGTGGGATAGTCCTGGCTACCAAGGTCAGACTGGGCCACTGGTGAAAACACCGGCGAGCCCCGACCCCAGCTGACTCCACCCCGATTGCTGCTAGCTCCGTCTCTGCCAACTCCATCCTGAGGGCAGCAATCAGGATGGAGTGAGCAGGGACGGAGCTAGCAGCAATCAGGATGGAGTCAGCAGGGACGGAGTAAGCAGCAATCAGCATGGAGTCAGCAGGGACGGAGTAAGCAGCAATCAGGATGGAGTCAGCAGGGACGGAGTAAGCAGCGATCAGGATGGAGTCTGCAGAGACGGAGCTAGCAGCAATCAGGATGGAGTCAGCAGGGACGGAGTAAGCAGCAATCAGGATGGAGTCAGCAGGGACGGAGTCAGCATCGATCAGGATGGAGTCTGCAGAGACGGAGCTAGCAGCAATCAGGATGGAGTCCTGTATTGAGGCTCCGTACTATAACAGTGGGATAGTCCTGGCTACCAAGGTCAGACTTGGCCACTGGTGAAAACACCGGTGAGCCCCGACCCCAGCTGACTCCACCCCGATTGCTTCTAGTTCCATCTCTGCCAACTCCATCCTGATTACTGCTTGCTCCGTCCCTGCTGACTCCATCCTGATTGCTGCTTGCTCCGTCCCTGCTGACTCCATCCTGATTGCTGCTTGCTCCGTCCCTGCTGACTCCATGCTGATTGCTGCTTGCTCCGTCCCTGCTGACTCCATCCTGATTGCTGCTAGCTCCGTCCCTGCTCACTCCATCCTGATTGCTGCCCTCAGGATGGAGTTGGCAGAGACGGAGCTAGCAGCAATCGGGGTGGAGTCAGCTGGGGTCGGGGCTCGCCGGTGTTTTCACCAGTGGCCAAGTCTGACCTTGGTAGCCAGGACTATCCCACTGTTATAGTCTGGAGCCTCAATACAATATAGTAAATAAATTAACACAACAATGGGGAACCCTGGACCCTCTTTTGCTGCCTTAGTAGGTTGCCAACTCTTTTCTGATGAGGAACAATGAATGGACATCTAATTATGTTAATTGAATTTGTGAAGCCTGAAGAAGGCAATATATAGTATGTCCACCACATTGCCTGTAACCAATAAAGGGTCTTTTCACCCACATCCTCATGAACGCCCAACATTCATATGACATGACTAGAGATGAGCGAACATGCTCGTCCGAGCTTGATGCTCGTTCGAGCATTAGCGTACTCGAAACTGCTCGTTGCTCGGACGAATACTTCGCCCGCTCGAGAAAATGGCAGCTCCTGCCGTTTTGCTTTTTGGCGGCCAGAAACAGAGCCAATCACAAGCCAGGAGACTCTGCACTCCACCCAGCATGACGTGGTACCCTTACACGTCGATAGCAGTGGTTGGCTGGCCAGATCAGGTGACCCTGGGATAGACTAGCCGCTGGCCGCGCTGCTCGGATCATTCTGTCTCTGGATGCCGCTAGGGAGAGAGCTGCTGCTGGTCAGGGAAAGCGTTAGGGTGTTCTATTAGCTTACTGTTAGGCAGGAGTGATTCTCCAAGAACCCAACAGCCCTTCTTAGGGCTACAATAACGTTCTACTTTTTTTTTTTTATTTGCATCTAGTACCATTTTGTGAGGAATTAGCAGGGGGACTTGCTACCGTTGTGTTTAGCTCTTAGTGGCACACATATCCACCTCAAACACCAAAGTGGGAAAATTTAGTAGGGGTTGGATTTCAATTAGGCACAGTCTGCCATTTGTCCTTTTTTATTTTACGTTTATTTTGTTTAATAACTCAGTGTCATCTCATCTGGCATATTAGTGTGCTTTTATACTTGGCTAGAAAATAGCCATAGGAGAATCCAAACGGCTTACGCCTACAGTAGCGTTATATATTTGATTTCTGGTTGATCTGCTGGTGGCTGTACTTGCTGCAGTGCATCTACTAGCCAATTGTGAGCAATTTGTAGTGAGACTTGCGACCGCTGTGTTTTGCGCTTAGTGACGCACATATCCATTGCAAAGACCTAAGTGGGAAAATTTATTAGGGGTTGGATTTCAATTAGGCACAGTCTGCCATTTGTCCTTTTTTATTTTACGTTTATTTTGTTTAATAACTCAGCGTCATCTCATCTGGCATAGCAGTGTGCTTTCATACTTGGCTAGAAAATAGCCATAGCAATAGGATAGCATTGTTTGGTTTTAAAAACTCAAAAACACAAAAAAAAAAAAAAAACACAAAAAAAAGTTAAAAAAAAATTAAAGCTATAACTCTCATTTTAAAAATGTTTAACCCGAGGGCTAGGGGTAGAGGACGAGGGCGGGGACGTGGGCGTCCAACTACTGCAGGGGTCAGAGGCCGTGGTCCTGGCCGGGGTGAGACACCACCTGCTTATGAGGGAGCAGGGGAACGCCGCAGAGCTACACTCCCTAGGTTCATGTCTGAAGTTACTGGGACTCGTGGTAGAGCACTGTTGAGGCCAGAACAGTGCGAACAGGTGATGTCGTGGATTGCTGACAATGCTTCGAGCAATTTGTCCACCAGTCAGTCTTCCACGCAGTCCACCCATGTCACCGAAATCGGCACTCCTCCAGCTCCTGCACCTCAGCCTCCTCCCCCCCAGTCTGCCCCCTCCCAGGAAAATTTGGCATTTGAACCGGCATACTCTGAGGAACTGTTTTCTGGACCCTTCCCACAGTCACAAACCACTTGTCCGGTTGCTGCTGAGCAATTTTCCGATGCCCAGGTTTTCCACCAGTCACAGTCTGTGGGTGATAATGACCTTCTTGACGTAGTGGAAGTGTGTAAAGAGGTGTCCGACGATGAGGAGACGCGGTTGTCAGACAGTGGGGAAGTTGTTGTCAGGGCAGGAAGTCCGAGGGGGGAGCAGACTGAGGGATCGGAGGATGATGAGGTGACAGACCCAAGCTGGGTTGAGAGGCCGGGTGAACACAGTGCTTCTGAGACGGAGGAGAGTCCTCGACCAGAACAGGTTGGAAGAGGCAGTGGTGGGGCCAGACGGAGAGGCAGGGCCAGAGCTGGTGCATCAGCGCCAAATGTGTCAACTAGTGAAGCTCCCGTGGTGAGGGCTCTTGCGGCGAGGGCTAGATCTTCAGAAGTCTGGAGGTTCTTTAAGGAAACACCGGATGACCGATGGACTGTGGTGTGCAACATTTGCCAAACCAGGCTCAGCAGGGGTTCCACCACTACTAGCTTAACTACCACCAGTATGCGCAGGCATATGAATGCTAAACACCCCACTCAGTGGCAACAAGCCCGTTCACCTCCGGCCGTGCACACCACTGCTCCTTCCCCTGTGTCAGCTGATAGTCAGCCCCCTGCCCAGGACCCTGCCACAAAAACCCCATCGTCGCCTCCACGATCCTCCACAGCATCCACCAGCGTTCAGCTCTCCATACCCCAGACGCTGGAGCGGAAACGCAAATATAGTGCAACCCACCCGCACGCCCAAGCCCTTAATGTGCACATCTCCAGATTGCTTAGCCTGGAGATGCTGCCCTATAGGCTAGTAGAGACCGAGGCCTTTCGCAACCTCATGGCGGCGGCCGCCCCTCGGTATTCGGTCCCCAGCCGCCACTACTTTTCCCGATGTGCCGTCCCAGCCCTGCACCAGCATGTGTCAGACAACATCACCCGTGCCCTGACCAACGCCGTTTCTGACAAGGTCCACCTGACCACGGACACGTGGACGAGTGCTGCCGGGCAGGGCCACTATATATCGCTGACGGCACATTGGGTTAACTTGGTGGAGGCTGGGAGCGAGTCTGACCCTGGGGCTGGTCATATACTGCCGACGCCGAGGATTGCGGGGCCTACCTCGGTCCAGGTGTTTCAGGCCTACTATGCCTCCTCCTCCTCCCACCCCTCCTCCACCTCCTCCTCCGAACTACCATCCGTGGGCACGGCGCCATCAGTCGGTAGCTCTAGGCACAGCAGCAGTGCCGTCGCTAAGCGACAGCAGGCGGTGCTCAAACTGCTGAGCCTAGGCGACAAAAGGCACACCGCCCAAGAGCTATTAAAGGGCATCACGGCGCAGACTGATCTGTGGCTGGCACCGCTGAACCTGAAGCCAGGCATGGTTGTGTGTGACAACGGCCGTAACCTGGTGGCGGCTCTGCAACTCGGCAGACTGACACATGTGCCATGCCTGGCCCATGTGTTAAATCTGATAGTTCAGCGTTTCCTCAAGACATACCCCAATCTGTCTGATTTGCTCACGAAGGTGCGCCGCATCTGTGCGCATTTCAGGAAGTCCAGCCCAGATGCTGCCACTCTCAGGGCAGCGCAGCGCCGCCTCCAACTGCCCGCTCACCGACTGTTGTGCGACGTGCCCACGAGGTGGAATTCAACACTGACCATGTTATCCAGAGTTTACCAGCAGCGCAGAGCGATTGTAGACTGCCAGATGTCAACTTCCACCAGAAGTGGTAGTCAGGTCAGTCAGCTTCCTCAAGTCTACAATGAGGAGTGGACGTGGATGTCTGATATCTGTCAGGTGCTGAGTAACTTTGAGGAGTCAACACAGATGGTCAGTGGCGATGCCGCCATCATCAGCCTCACCATCCCGCTGCTTGGCCTGTTGAAAAACTCTCTGGTCAGCATGAAGTCGGAAGCTTTGCGCTCGTCACAAGAGACGGGGGAAGAAGATTCCCTTGTTGATAGCCAAAGCACCCTCAGGTCTGTTTCTCAGCGCATATCGGAGGAGGTGGAGGTGGAGGAGGATGAGGAGGAAGAGGAGGAGAATGTTGGCGAGACACAAGAGGGGACCATTGTTGAGTCCTTCACTGTTCAACGTGTATGGGCAGAAGAAGAGGAGTTGGAGGAGTTGGAGGAGGAGGAAATGGACAGTCAGGCCAGTGAGGGGAGTGAATTCTTACGCGTTGGTACTCTGGCGCATATGGCAGATTTCATGCTAGGCTGCCTATCCCGTGACCCTCGCGTTCAAAGAATTTATTCCAGCACCGATTACTGGCTGTTCACTCTCCTGGACCCACGGTACAAGCAAAATCTTTCCACTCTCATCCCTGCAGAGGAAAGGAGTGTGAGAATGCATGAATACCAGCAGGCCCTGGAGCACAAGCTGAAACAGGATTTTCCCTTCTGACAGCGCTAGCGGCAGAGTGCGTAGTTCTGCGGGACAAGTAGCGAGGGAGAGTAGGCGAGCAGGCAGCTTGTCCAGCACTGGCAAGGGTACGCTTTACAAGGCTTTTGCCAGCTTTATGTCACCCCAGCAAGACACTGTCACCTGTCCCCAGTCTCGGCAGAGTAGGGCTGATCTTTACAGAAAGATGGTGAGGGAGTACGTAGCTGACCATACCATCGTCCTAAATGATCACACAGCTCCCTACAACTACTGGGTTTCAAAGCTGGACATGTGGCACGAACTGGCGCTGTACGCCTTGGAGGTTCTTGCCTGCCCTGCCGCTAGCGTCTTGTCCGAGCGGGTTTTCAGTGCAGCTGGTGGCATCATCACAGATAAGCGTACACGCCTGTCGACTGACAGCGCTGACAGGCTGACGCTTATTAAAATGAATAAAGGCTGGATTTCTCAGAATTTCCAATCTCCACCAGGTGAAGGAAGCTCAACCTGAATAATTGATCCACTCCTCCTCCTCCTCATTTTCCTCCTTCTCCTCCTCTTTGTACAGTAAAGCAGAGGAAACTGGCTATTTTTTGACAGGGCCCACTGGCTCTTGCTATAGTACTTTATGCATTTAATTTTTCTGGAGGGCCACCTACCCGGTCCTCTGTTTGAAACAATTTTTGTGAGTGCCACATACAGGCACTCAATCTATTCCATTTTTCTGGAGGGCCACCTACCCGGTCCTCTGTTTTAAAAAATTTTTGGGACTGCCACATACAGGCACTCAATCTATTCCATTTTACTGGAGGGCCACCTACCTGCTCCTCTGGTTTGAAACATTTTTGGGACTGCCACATACAGGCACTCAATCTATTCCATTTTTCTGGAGGGACACCTACCTGCTCCTCTGGTTTGAAAACTTTTTGGGACTGCCACATACAGGCACTCAATCTATTCCATTTTTCTGGAGGGACACCTACCTGCTCCTCTGGTTTGAAAACTTTTTGGGACTGCCACATACAGGCACTCAATCTATTCCATTTTACTGGAGGGCCACCTACCTGCTCCTCTGGTTTGAAACATTTTTGGGACTGCCACATACAGGCACTCAATCTATTCCATTTTTCTGGAGGGACACCTACCTGCTCCTCTGGTTTGAAAACTTTTTGGGACTGCCACATACAGGCACTCAATCTATTCCATTTTTCTGGAGGGCCACCTACCTGCTCCTCTGGTTTGAAAACTTTTTGGGACTGCCACATACATGCACTCAATCTATTCCATTTTTCTGGAGGGACACCTACCTGCTCCTCTGGTTTGAAAACTTTTTGGGACTGCCACATACAGGCACTATCCAAATTAAATTGTCTCCATAGCAGCCTCCACACTTTGTCTCCATTGCTACCTCCAAAAGTCGTCCATATAGCTGCCTCCATACATCCTCCCCTTATCAAACGAGGTGTGTCAGGCAGAAATTTGGGTTGTTTTCATGGATTCCACATCAAAGTTGTTAACTTTGTCGCCACCCTGCTGTGTTATCCACAAAATATACTGGCAAACTTTTATGATTAACCAATATTATTTCAGCGCTTCTTGCGCATCTGTTTACATTCCCCTCACCCGGCATATCCCAAACTTATAAGAACGCTACTACACTTGATCTTATACAAAAGGTTCTTAGAAGTGCTGTTTGGGGAGTAGCCTAGAGACAGGGGCTTGGATTGGCGAAAGCTCGCCTGGCAGCGGAGCGCCAGCTCCATGCCAAGATCCAACTAACATAGTTTTAACTGCAGCACCTTTAATCTACTACTAGTTCACTGCCTCCATAATAATAATAATAATAATAATAATCTTTATTTATATAGCGTCATCATATTCTGTAGCGCTTTACAAATCATAGGAAACAAATACAAATGTAATGTAACCGAGCACAACATTTGTATGGAACAACAGGAGTGAGGTCCCTGCTCGCCAGAGCTTACGGTTTATGAAGATGATGGGGTAACACGAGGTAAAAGAATATTTAATGGTCAAGCCATTCTTCTTAGGGAATAGAACAAAATATAATAAATGGAATTGCTGTCGCTTGAACCACTCAGCCGTCATCTTATATACCAGGTCCAGGGTGAATGGGACTGCAGAGAAGTCTGGTGCCTGTTGGTTGCTGGATAACAGATGGGAGGACGACACAGGACGGGTTAGTAGAAGAGTTAAAACTTCATGCAGTTAATGAGTGTTATAGGCTTGCCTAAAGAAATGGGTTTTAAGACCACGTTTGAAACTTTGGAGGTTAGGTATTAGTCTGATAGTCCGGGGCAGAGCATTCCATAGAATTGGTGCAGCTCTAGAGAAGTCTTGGAGACGCGAGTGGGAGGTCCGCACTAGGGTAGAGGTTAATCTAAGATCACTGGCGGATCTAAGAGCACGGGTTGGGCAATAGACTGAGATAAGAGAGGAGAGGTAGGGGGGTGCAGCATTATACAGAGCTTTATGGATGAGGGTTATTATTATTTTAAACTGTATTCGAAAGGAGACTGGCAGCCAGTGCAGCGACTGGCATGAACTGTAAGCATACATGGTCCCCTTATCAAACGAGCTGTGTCAGGCAGAATTTTGGGTTGTTTTCATGGCTTCCACAACAAACTTGTTAACTTTGTCGCCACCCTGCTGTGTAATCCACAAAAAATACTGGCAAACTTTTATCATTTACCGATATTATTTCAGCGCTTCTTGCGCAGCTGTTTACATTCCCCTCACCCGCCATATCCTAAACTTATAAGAACGCTACTACACTTGATCTTATACAAAAGGTTCTTAGAAGTGCTGTTTGGGGAGTAGCCTAGAGACAGGGGCTTGGATTGGCGAAAGCTCGCCTGGCAGCGGAGCGCCAGCTCCATGCCAAGATCCAACTAACATAGTTTTAACTGCAGCACCTTTAATCTACTACTAGTTCACTGCCTCCATACATGGTCCCCTTATCAAACGAGCTGTGTCAGGCAGAATTTTGGGTTGTTTTCATGGCTTCCATGTTAACTTTGTCGCCACCCTGCTGTGTAATCCACAAAATATACTGGCAAACTTTTATCATGTACCGATATTATTTGAGCGCTTCTTGCTCACCTCCTTTGGTTCCTCTCTGCCACCCATTGGTTTGAAGCCTGAGTCCATTTAGGGTATGTCGCCATGCCACTCTCTAGCCTGCTGCCGCTGCCTCTGCATGCCGTCCCCTATAGTGTCAGGGTCAATTATTGGATGTTTTAGATGCTATCTAGCTTCATTCTGTCACTCTGTCATGGCCATGCTGTTGCCCATAATTTTGGCATAATGGTGCGATTAGGCAGCCTCAGAGGCATCCATGCATGCTGCCCCTGCTGTTTCCTGTCCATTTCCGTGGTGTTTCCATCCTTTTCTGAGGTTCCCAGGTGTTTGGCCAAGCTTCCCTGTGCAGAGCCTTGGTCCCCTTGAAAAATGCTCGAGTCTCCCATTGACTTCAATGGGGTTCGTTATTCGAGACGAGCACTCGAGCATCGGGAAAAGTTCGTCTCGAATAACGAGTACCCGAGCATTTTAGTGTTCGCTCATCTCTAGACATGACACATCAATAACCCATCTCTTCCTTGACAAAGCTTAGGGCTTGGGGATCGGGTTCCTTCATTGTAATATCAAAGGGGTTCACGTTCCATCCATACAACTGCTCCAGAACTTGGACTTGCATTTTCAGGCATTTGCATAATGTTTTCCTGATGGAGAATATTCCACTCGTCCAGTAGGAGAAGGAAGGAGGAGGCTCGTATCCTCGTCGTGATCATGAGATGACATCAATCATCCGTCGCTGGGAGTCACGTGAAGCGACTGCCAGGAGGAACATTTTACACTTCACGCTGATTTCCTTCAGAAAATCGGAACTAGGGAAGTGACTAAGGATGGACAAATTGTACATAAGGAGCTGATTGCTTTAGGATTCCCAGATGGTCCACATTCCCGCTGATCCTAAAATAGGAATTGCATCACTAACCCATATATCATACTGCTGTTATAACCTACATGAGATTTTATTGTACTACAGTCATGGTCGTGCGCTTGCCATAATTTTTTGGCGTTTTCCCATTTCAGGATACATAACTAGGGAGAAGTGCACATAATCTTAACTATCTGTTCTGTACACCAGTCTATCGGCAGGTGTGACTATACCTACCTTTGTGTGTTGTTAGTAGAAGCATCAGCAGCAAGACTATGGAAAAAAATACATTGATATTCCAGGATTGTAGCTGGACTTCAAATACTCTGATACAAGAGAACCAGAGGAAGAGCTGTATAGCGTGAAATGGCTGTTGTTCATTCTTGTTCCCATCAACATGTCCTGCTATTACTTTTTAACATGCTTTGTTGTGGGTATGAACAAAGACAAAAAGAACTATCCCGTGGTGAGGGCCGTTCCACTTTTTCCTTTATATTGATACTATATACCTATCTTTGTGTGTTATTAGTAGAAGCAGCAGCAGGACTAAGAGAAAATGTATTCATATTCCAGGATTGTAGCTGGACTTGAAACACTCTGGTGCACTGGTCTGTTTGATCTCACAGAAAAACCCTCTGCTATGCACAGTAAGAACAATAGCAGTAGCTAGAAGGCTTCTGGTTAGATATTATAATAGAAGGATGGGAAAC
The DNA here is from genome assembly GCF_040894005.1 of Engystomops pustulosus. NCBI lineage: Eukaryota > Metazoa > Chordata > Amphibia > Anura > Leptodactylidae > Engystomops > Engystomops pustulosus. The sequence continues at coordinate 86,466,531 of NC_092420.1, read as the reverse complement.
AGTTTGAATGCAGAGAACTAAGAACACATCTTTGTGAGGACACTCCGCGAGTGCTCACTCCTGGAATTTAAACCTATTTTCATAGTCCTGCTGCTACTAAAATCAAAACTCATAGAGATATGATTACACATGCCTCCTATCAGTTGCTTGAGCTTTGTATTTTCAAAACTGCATCTAGTGTAACTTGAGTTATAACTGGACTGGCAGAAGTTGCCATTGGCCCAGCCCTTTGGTGGCTGAGGGACTCCAATAGTACTTAAAATTTATAAAGTTTATATACCAAAGAGTATGCACAACTTCCAGTGCATGTTAACTAAGAAATTTCTGACTAGTGGTGTCCGATGTCATTGAGTTATTCAATTCCAGGCTGCTGCCTCTACTAATCTTAGTGGGATTTCGGTATCGCTACAAGTCTGCTATTCCATCATGAATGCTAAACTACCACATCAAAATAACTCTGCTTCATTACTGCACTTTCACAGCTCTGCCTCATCGATGCACTGCCACAGCCCAGTTGTATTGCAGCATTAACACAGTGGGGCTCATTTACTAAAGGTCCACTGAGCGCATTTTTGTCGGGTTTCCCGACGATTTCCATTTTGCACCGCATTTAACAGGAGTTTTTGGCACACGCTCCGACTTGCACGCGACAGAAAAAGGGGGGCGGGCCGCCGGACAACCTGACAGATTCGGACAATGTGCAAGATTTAACATTTAGAATTGTGTTGTAAGACACACACTTACAAGCACCGGGAAGAAGAAGGTGAAATCTAATGGACCTCGACGGGGAAGCGACGGATGCAGGCACACGATCTTCATGAATCGTACCAGACTTTATCCTCGTCGGACCGTCCGAATCGGGGATCGCAACATACCAGGTAAGTAAATTTGCCGCAGTGCGCTTTATTAGTGCATGGTCACAGCTCTACTTAATCGCTGCTCTTCAAAATCCCAGCTCCATGCAGTAAAATCCATAAATGCTCCTTCTTGCGTCTCAACTACACTCAGGTTTGCTTCTTTTGCCAGACCTACAACAGTAGACCTACCTCACCATCACTTCCCTACTGCTCCCAATCTATTCTGTCCTCCTCAGTTATATCAGATCCAACCCGCCAAGTGTGAAGAAAATCAACAAAAAGTCATAAAAATATGTGTAAAGTATAAAAGGGCCTAGCAATATATGATGTATCAAGCGATGAACATCCCCTTTAACTACACCTCCTGATGATAGACCCCTTGTAAGCTTTCGCAGAGATCATAACACATTTCATGAATGCTTGTTGCAGAACTTTTTGTTATAAATCTGCTGTAACTACTCAAGACTTCTCACACATCCGTCTTATCCCAATGCAAGATCTCGGCAGCCAAGAGCTTGTTTGATGACACAAACTTCTACTGAGATTTTGGAGAGTCTAATACAATAGGTATTTGACTAGGAAGTGGCCGAGCTCCAAAGCTCCTCTTATTTATTGTCATATGGCAGCCGCGATGTGTGCTCAGCGTTACAATCCAAATATACCAAAAGTTCTGTCTACAATATAAATACACAGCACAGCCCGTACCGGGATACCAGATCGTTACAGCATTAGGGATCTGAGAGGGTAAAATAAACATTGCGAGACAGGAAATTCCTGACACAGAAGCTAACAATCTAATGCCTCATTCACACTGGCCACTATGTTGCATCAGTATTTTAGTTTCAAGCAAAAAAGAATAGTAAAAGAAACATTAGGAGAAAAAAAAAAATAAGGAAAATATTTGCAACTTTTCCAAGTTTTGGACTGATTACTAGTTACTGATTCAAAGGGGTCTCCCACCCAAAATTATTATCAGTAAACATCAAATAGGATAAAAATACAACAGAAAACCTATTTAAAGGACATCTACCACCAGGATGAAGGATTGTAAACCAAACACACTTGCATGCTGGTGTGTGCCCCCTCTGGCTGGATCCGCTCTAATTTTAACTCCATATGCCCTCATTTTATGAAAAAAAAGGCATTAAAAATTATGCAAATGAAGCCAAGGGGCTCTGGGATCAATTAACAGCTATGGAGCCCCTCGGGTTCATTTACATAATTTTTAAAGCCTTTTTTTGTAAAAAAACAAGGGCATAAGAAGCTAAAAGAAGAGCATATCCTGCCATAGGGGACACACGCCAGTATGTCAGTGTGCTGGGTTTACAATCCTTCATCCTGTTACAATCCTTCATCAAACTGTTGTTATGATGGGGACTTTGTTTGCTGACTTATACCTCCTCTTTCTGGTAGTCACAGTCATTGGGTTTCTTTCCATGTGTAATGTAGTGCTCATTTCCAGGGGAACACATCCTCCTCTCCCCTTCTTCAGTGTACTGGTCCATTCCCACCCATTTTCTACTTTTTAAAGGACCTGGACACATCCTTTCTAAGTCCCCCAAACAGTTACAATAGGTTGTTAGTTATAAAAGTCACTTCTTTACTGGAGGGTGTCTGAGAATTATAGTTCCTAGTACTCCAGTGTCCATTGTGCTGCCATCCAAACCTTGGCCTGTTCCTTGGCCTTTCTACAAGTCAGCTTTCGCTAGCCTCAGCCTGTTTCTTGACTCTTCTAGAACTCTAATTGCCTTAACCTTAGCTTTTGTTATATTACTTGACAATCTCCTGGGTCAGCCGTAACCCACTCACAGGAAACTCACAGACTCTGTATCTAATTACTGAGCTGTTGTAGTCCCATGATAACCCTGGCTGACTACAACCTTTTGCTGACCATCCAAAACTTGGCCTATTCTTTGGCTTTTCTATAAGTCTGCATGCCCTAACCTCAGCCTGCTCCTTGACTTTTCTAGAACTCTGCTTGCCCTAACCTTGGCTTGTTTCACTTGGCTTGACACTCTCCTGGATCAGCTGCAACCCAGTCACAGGAAACCCACTCTGTATCTCATTCCTGAACTGCTGTACTCCCATGATGATCATGGCAGACTATGAACTTGTGCTTCCCATCCATATCTTGGCATGCTCCTTGACTTTTCTATAACTCTGCTTGCCCTAACCATGGTCTGCTCCTTGATTGTTTCTAGAACACTGCATGCCCTAACCTTTGCCTGTTCCTTGACTTTTCTATAACTCTACTTGCCCTAACCTCAGCCTGTTTCTTGATTTTTTTCTAGAACACTGAATGCCTTAACCTTTTCCTGTTCCTTGACTCTTCTAGAACTCTGCTTGCCCTAACCTCGGCTTGTTTCTATCACTTGAGAATCTTTTGGGTCAGCTGCACAGGAAACAGGAAAGCCACAGGAAAGTCTAAATCCCTTTATGGGTATAAGAGGGGGAAATTAACCGCATATCACCCTTGGATTTAACATAAAGCTAAACTGGTTAGCTCACCCAAATGGTCCACTACCCATTGCATTTATCTCGTCAAGACCTGGCATATTTAGTGACATAATGGTTAATGCCAAATAATCCCCGGCACAGAAAGTCTGGTCATCAATCGCTGACAATGAACATACTATATGCAAATTCTCAGCCTGAATGTTGGGTAGTGTAAGCAGTGGATGGATTTACACTGATGAGAGGATGATTATCCTGAGGAATTTGTGAACAAGGCAGCTTTCTAAACTCTGAAGTTACTTTTTATCTGTAGGGTTTCCAGGAGGAGGTTTTGGTTCCAGGGCTATTCACAGACCTTTGCCAATGTAAACCTTCCAAGACCTCCTCTATCCCCGGGCAGAAAACAGATACAGTAGATGCCTCTGTGTTATTATCACGGCTCCTGCAGAGAAATGAATGAATTCAAGCTGCCGGCCTCATTAACTGGATCCTATGCCTCCGACACCTCTCAAAAGAAATATACAGGTGTAGGCAGAGTCGGGGGAGGGGGTGGCGAATACTCCGAGACAGATTCCGGTTTCATCCACATTCTCAGAATATTAATATCTATTGTGCAGATGTCGTTACAATTGTTTCCAAACAAACATTTATTTGTAGGAACATCAACTGTAGCAACTTGCAAGTCATCACATACATCAGGATTTTAGAAAATTGATACATAAAGTAAGAGATAAATAGATATTAGATTTTAACCCTTTAAGGAAGCAGCATTTTTTCGTTCTTTCCCTTCAAATATCTATAACTGTTTCGTGCACAGAGCTGTGTGGGGGCTTATTTTCTGCGTAACAGATTTAATTCTCTGTGACGTTATTTATTATTCCGTGCCGTGTACTGGGAAGCTGGAAAAAAATTCCAATTGTGGTAAAATTGCCAAAATAACGCATTTGCGTTGCATCCTTGTGGACTTTCACTGTGCGCGCCAAATGATACTTCTGCTCTATTCTTAGGTTCGGTACGATCACAGTGATACCATGTTTATATAGGTTTTATTGTATTTTAATACATTTTCAAAAATTAAAAGAATATGTACGAAAAAAAATTAGTTTCGCAATCTTTTTCATACTTCGGTGTCGGAGCTGTTTGAGGTGTCGTTTTTTTGCAAGATGAGCTGACGTTTTCATTTCTACATTTGAAGGACTATGCGACCTTTAAATTGCTTTTTATTACATTGTTTTTGTGATGTAAAATGGTGTAAAAGTGGCGTTATTTTCCGGTATGAGGTTCATGGCGGGGAATAACTGTTTTTATATCTTGATAGATCGGTTGTTTTGAGACGCAGCGAGACCTAATTTTATGATTTTTACTGTTTATTACGTTTTATATCAGTTCTACGGAAAGGGGAGCAAATTTAATTTGTAGTTTTATAAAATTTATTATTTTTTAAACTTTTTTTTTTTTACAGTTTTTTAGACCCTCTAGGGCAGTGGTGGCGAACCTATGGCACTGGTGCCAGAGGTGGCGATCGGAGCCCTTTCTGTGGGCACTCAGGCCATCTCCCCAGCTCACCAGACAAGACTCTAAGAATCTTCCTGCAGTTCCAAGCAACTTAAAAGATTCTGCTTTCACTCATATATTTAAGTGATACTTACTTCGCTACTTGGGACTGTAGGAAGAGGGAGAATTAGTAGACAGGGACAAATTATCTTTGGAGGACCTTCTGCTGGCCCCACAATTCTGTGTACGGAGGAACACTGGAAAGAAGCTAAAATTATGCAAATTTTCCATCTTGTCCTCAGGAGGCCAATATGATCGAATGTTTTTGAAGGAACAGGGATCAATAAGTTACTGCTTTAATTTTTGGTTCGCACATCGCAATAAATAAGGGGGGTTTTGGTTTGCAGTTTGGGCACTCGGCCTCTAAAAGGTTCGCCATCACTGCTCTAGGGTACTTTAACCCTAGTTGGTCCAATCATTTCTACAAAATACTGCAAAAACTACTGTATTGCAGTATATGGCATTTTTACACAATATTCATTACGATGAGCCACTGGCTCTTTGTAACGAAACTGGCGAAACCAGAAAGATTCGGGTCTGACGAGGGATCGCCGATCCCCGATGACATCACGGGAGCAACATTTATAACAAAGCTGTCCTCTAAATGCCGGCGGATAGATTGATATGCATTCTAGCACATTGAAAAAACATATTTGCTGTAAATTCCAAGAGTCTTTTACAATATTTATTATCATTTCATGATAAATGTCTTATTTTTTTAACCAAAAATTTCTAGCGAATCCTTTTTTCGAGCCTTTCACTGTGGTTTGGTTGTTGCCGTCCACGATCTGCTATACAGTAAAGTATAATAAAGTGCTTTGGTCTTTCCATTATTCCTGCCCTGATGTTTTTGAACAATTTTTGGTGCCATTATGTGGCAGGGAAAGTCGTTCTCTTTCCTCGAGTGTCAAATCAGAACCGGACGCCTGTTTTTTAATGTATCTTTAATAGATATTGGGAATCGCTTCTTTCCTTGGTAAACTTTCTCGCTATTTAAATGAATCCAATGTGTTAAAAAATCCAGACAATATTCTCTTACGAATTCTTTCCTACATTTTTGGAATGTTCCCCCCCCCCCCCCCCCATCAAATTGCTAAATGTCTGGTATTTAGTTAATGCAAAACACTTCATCATTTGTAACACTGAGAAATCTATAAAATTCCAGCCATTCAATGTTAATACAATGGAATTATCTATCTTTCGTACCAATTGTTAAGTCGCAGACATTAAAAAAATAGATAAATGTCATTCAATATGCGTTTTCCACGTCTGTTCCCTGATAAAAGCTTAATGAATGTGAAGGTAGTCACCAGGACCTGACAGGTTTGTCCTTTAAACACTTAAGAATTAGTTCCCAAATTGCAACTTACTTCATACATGGTAGACCCCCATGACTCCGAGGACCTCGAAATGAATTTTTCAGGTCACCGTTGAGTGGGTTCTATCTTCGTCAACAAAGGTGCGCACTTATGGAATTTTAATGGCATTGGGGACGGCGCATTAGTCTAAAAAAAATTCTGACGCGTCACCCCTAATACTCAAATCGGTGGATAGCATAAAGGACGGTGTCACATTATTTTCTTGGTTGAGCGGTCATCAGAATACGTACGCTTAATGGCCACATCGCGCACAGTGTAACCTTGATCGTAAATTAGAGCGCCAGAATTGAGGCTATTAGAGAAAGCCAATGTCGTTCTCGAATACCCTTGGAATGGATGGCTCCATTTAGAAAATTGGCTATGATGGTTGGTAGTTCTGTTTCTTTATTGTTACAATGGAGGACATTGTTTGCAGAAAAGCAGCTTTTTTAACCCTTTCATTGGATAGATATATATATATATATATATATATATATATATATATAGAAACTGTGAACTGTGTTATTAAACAAAAAAACCCTGCAAAATTCAAAAATATATAAATATATATTTTGAAAATTATTTTGGTTTCCCACTGTCCTGTTCATTTTACCAACCACTGACTAACACCAAATCTCCTAGTCCTAAGAACCAGCTTCCATATATTTACAAGGCTTAATCAACTTTTTGGAAAAAAAAATGTTCTACATTTTTTGATATCCTGATTAGTTCATGTTTAGTAGAGTAAAACATAAAAGTCTTGATAAATATAGAACCTTCGAAAGAGTATAAATGTATTGGTTAACCTTGTATTTTGGATATGCAATTGAAACAAACACTGTTTTTCAGAAATAATTACATTTTTAATTTTTTTCCCCTAAATTTGTTAAAATTATATTTGAAATACAAAGCAAAGATTGAAAATGCTTAAAGTTTTTAATTTAGGATATTTTTTTTTTTTTAAATTGTAGTTTGTCAAGTTGATTTTATTATGTAAAAGAAGGAAATTTGTCAGCGTCACTGTATGAAGAAAAATAACTGTATGTGTGTTTAATGATTTTAGGATCTGTAATATCAGTTAAAGCTTTAAAATATAGTTAAAATCAAATAAAAATTTGAAATGATAAATAGTTTTTTCCTTAAATGATTTCATTAAAATTTTAAGATGATTGTATTTTATATAATAATAATAATAATAATAATAATAATAATAATAATAATAATAATAATTATTATTATTATTATTATTATTATTATTATTATTATTATTATTATTGTTATTGTTATTGTTATTTTTTATTATTATTATCATTGTCATCGTTATTATTAAATAATTATTTATTATAGTAATAATTGATTTGATTATTATTAATAGCAATTATCATCATCATATTATTATTATTATTAATAATAATTATTATTATTTTACTTTACAAATCACATTTTTTAATCTATAATTTTTTTTAATCTATTTTTTTTAACTGAAATTAAAAAAAAAACTTGACTGCCTCACACGGTATTAAACTACTTTGTAATATTTTTGTGTTCAATGCACCTGACATATTCCCCCCCCCCCCCCACACTACATCCGATGCCTTACTAATGCAGCTACACTTGTTCTACACGGCAATTGAAACGAACGCTTTTATTAGGGAGCTTGAACGCGTATCAAAGAAAGTGACAATTGTCTCATGTGCCTCGTGTCTGGGTTCAGGTACTCTCCTCTACAAGACAAAGATGAAAGGTGCTGAGATAAAATAAAGTGTCTTTTTTCAGAAAGCAGTTTAGTGCCCTTCTGGGTAATTAATGCCCCGGCTTTATCTGGGGGTAAACAATGTTGGCTTTGTTCAATGTAACCTAAATGAAGTGCTTGAAACGTTAATATCAAATCTATCAGCTAACATCGGGCGGTCAATGAAAGGTATGTGCAAAAAGGTTTGTTATCAGAAATCGTGATGGGGTCAAGCACAAAAGCTAGGGGGGGGGGGGGGGGCTATCCTTTTACATTTGACCCTTTTTGTTCTGTTTTTGAGGCTTGAAAAACTAAAATAGAGAAAAACATTCTACTACAATAAACAATGTGTTTACTCTCTATGAGAAGAAACAAAGCGATAGTGTTGCTATACTTGCCCCGATCCGTCTATCTGCTTATACGGGTGTTAGGAAGCCCCACCAGTCTCGCGTTTATGGGGGGAGATCCTGATGGTAGATGCTGCCAACAAAATCAATATCCACATTGTGATGTGAGAAAGGCACCAGTAGCATCATGAGTTTTTTTTATACCTTGGGATTGTCCGTATTATTTGATGACATTTTTATTTGAGTGGGTGTATGTGATTTTATATCTTTTTATTTTATTTTATATCTAATGTAAGCCTACCTATTGTCTCCAAACAAAGTTCTGACAAATAAACCTCCCAAAAATCAAAAGTGCTTAACCAGTTAGACTAGGAGGTCCTAAAAAGGTCAGAGATTGCCCTTCTTAGGGACTACCTGTCTTTCAAAAGTCAGGTGTGTGAGAAATCAAAACCACAAAAAACCTTGTTTTTCAGGTTTTGGTTTTGTCACAAACCACATTTCTAATGTCCAATGAAGTAAATGTAGGCATGGCACCCATATACAATACTCTACCATTAACGTGTATTGAGATAAACAGTTCCATTTCTCAAAAAAAGACCCAGCTTTACCTAAGGGTCAACACTCAACACTCTTCTCTAAAAACTTTTTGACCATTTTTCCGAGAATATTCAATAGATATATTGGGGGTCATTTACTAAGGGCCCGATTCGCGTTTTCCCGACGTGTTACCTGAATATTTCCGATTTGCGCCGATTTCCCCTGTATTGCCCCGGGATTTTGGAACATGCGATCGGATTGTGGCGCATCGGCGCTGGCATGCACGCGACGGAAATCGGGGGGCGTGGCCGAGCGAAAACCCGACGGATTTGGAAAAACCGACCCAAATCCAGCGCAGAGAACGCGCCGCTGGATCGCGAACGGACCGGGTAAGTAAAACTGCCCCATTGTGTCCTATGGTGTTAGGCATGACTACTGTCACAACTTGGTCACATGACATTAGCTGGTCGAATGTTTTTCATTTATTGTAAAATCGGACGTGACATCACGTGAAGGAGGCGGTTTTCTGTATCTTGTGTGTTAAATGTTTGCTCATTTTATTGAAGTAGCCATATGGACGGTCATACTGGTTGAAACGCGTTGGACAAATGATGCATGTAACATTGGAATTTTAATATGTAACTTCAGGCGGTCCCCTACTTAAGGACACTCGACTTACAGATGACCCCCTAGTTACAGATGGACCCCTCTGACCACTGTGACCTCTGGTGACCTCTCTGGATGTTACTATAGTCCCAGACTGCAATGATCAGCTGTAAGGTGTCTGTAATGAAGCTTTATTGATAATCCTTGGTCCCAATACAGCAAAAAATTTTGAAACTCCAATTGTCTCTGGGGCAAATTTTTTTTTTACAATGAAAATATATAGTTTTGACATACATACAAACTCAACTTAAGAACAAATCTATGGAACCTATCTTGTAAGTAACCCGGGGACTGCTTATACACCAATAATGGAGTGCCCATGTTCACAGGCTGGACTGTGGATTTTCTATATACCACTACAGAAGGGTGGCCCGTGCCTTGCTGGACACGTTTCAGGGTGAGTTAAGCTGGGGTTTCCAAATATCCAATTTTTTAAATGATTCACCATCGTCAAAGGATAAAGTATATAATCAATTAATGCCCAATATTAAGGGATATATGATTCAAAGACGTTCAGACTGAAGAACATTCCATTCCGTAGCCTCTGAAAATGAAGGATATGTCACAATATTGAAGGATAGGTAATTGGAAGATTCTCAGATTGAATGATATGTTATCGGAAGACTCTCAGATTGAATGATATGTCACTGGAAGACTCTCAGTTTGAAGGTTATGTCATTGGAAGTCCAATTGAGTAATATGTCATTGGAAGACTCTTAGAACGAAGGAGATGTCATTCGATGTTGGGCGTCGTTGACTGAAGAAGTTGGCACATGATCTTTCCCTTCCCAGTGCAGTTTGCATAGTATATACAGGATGTTTTTACAGCTTCCACCTTGGATGAAAAAGCCATAAATCACTGTATCAGTTACTCTTTTGTGTTATTTTAGTTCCAGCAGAAGCTCAAGTGTAGATCTTTCGCTCTTCTCACCAAAGCCACCATTAAAGGCAATATAGAAAACACACAAGTATCACTTTCGTCATCCAATATCATCTGTTATTGACTGCTGCTTAATCTCCTGGCCTTAGAGTCAAGTGTGTCTGATAAATGACTCAAAGACAAACAGATCGGAGAATGTTATTCAAGTGACCTATGACTAATTACTAGGATATCTGCAGCGCGATCTAAGACCAGGGATTACAAGGGATTTTCTAAATAATTTTTTATATTGAAGGGTTTTTTTATGGTAATCAAGTACTTTATGTCATATGAAATCTTATATATCACTTGTTAAGACTAAGTAGGTTGAAGCCTGTTTAAATGAATGGATAATCTGAATTCTTCTTTTGCTGTATGGTCTGTGGTTATTGGATACATTTGATCTTCAAGACAAAATTATAACTATAACTCCTACCGGGGGTTGTCTGGAATTAATGATTTTTTATATTAACAGCAAAGGGTGCTCTTAGAAAACAAAATAACCTATACTTACCACTGTCCTCACCTACTCGCCACCGCTTACTGTACAGAGGCTCAGGGGTGATGTGGCAAGGAATGAATGCAGTCTGTGGCTGAGGGCAAGATTTGGCTTTCAACTCAATGGGGCAGATTTTCTTACCCGGTCCATTCGCGATCCAGCGGCGCATTCTCTGCGGTGGATTCGGGTCTTCCGGCAGTTCCTCCGACGTCCACCAGGTGTTGCTGCTGCGCTGAAGACCATTGGAACGCACTGAAGTTCACCGAGCCATCGTGGGTGAAGGTAAGCGCGAGTCCGGCGACACTTCTTTTTTTAAATGCGGCAGTTTTTCTGAATCTGTCAGGTTTTCATTCAGCCACGCCCCCAATTTCTGTCGCGTGCATGCCGGCGCCGATGCGACACAATCCGATCGCGTGCACCAAAATCCCAGGGCAATACAGGGAAAATTGGCGCAAATCGGAAATATTCGGGTAACACGTCGGGAAAACGCGAATCGGGCCCTTAGTAAATGACCCCCATTGTCACTACTGAGCCTCTTCTCTATGCCAATAGGGACTGGCAACAATGGACGGGATGGGTGCTAGAGCGGAGGTGAGGACATGGGTAAGTATAGGTTGTTTTGTGTTCTTACATCTGCCCCTACTGGCCTTTTTGGATTCAATGGTCTACCAGCGCTTGCTCCTGATACCATCATTCAGATAACAGCTGCTTCTCCCGATTCCCCCCTTTTACACGTATGTTCGGGTTTGGCATAAAGGTCTTGTGAAAAGAGACAAAAGAAAAAGCGTCTTTTAAAAACCTTTAACTGTAATTTCAGATGAAGAAGGACCACCTTTCCTCCTAAAATCAAAGGCTGCGGTCAACTGTTCTCTTCCATGTAGTGATGAGACTGGGGTTTGGTTTTCTAAAGGGTTCCTAAAGTCGCAATTTCTGGTAGGAAATGCAGCTTTTTTCCCCGATATGTAAATTGGGTGTGGAAGGACATGGAGTGGGCCACACTAGCCTGGTGTGGAATCGTCCTCCTGCATGGCTGGGCCCAGGATATACTAGTGTAGAGTAGTCATGGGGAACCTATAGCACGGGTGCCAGAGGTGGCACTCGGAGCCCTTTCTGTGGGAACCCAGGCTGTCACCCCAGGAAGGTAAGCGCGAGTTCACCAGACAGGACTGAAATCTTCCTGCAGAGGATGCTGCTCTCAATGCTCTTTTAAGGTGACACATCCTTAACTGATTCGAACTGCAGGAAAAGTGAGAAGGTGTAAACAGGGCCGGATTATCTTTAGTGGTCCCCTTTCTGGCCCCATGACTCTTCCTGTACAGAGAGAACCTGGAGAGAAGCTACAATTTGCCCTCCTGCTTTCAACTGTATTGGTGCCCTCAGGGGGTCGATACGTGTGAATCTTGTGGAAGAATAGGGAGCAATAAGTTACTGTTTAGATTGTCATGTTGGCACCTGATGGTAAATAAGTGGGTCTTGGTTGTAATTTGGGCACCTGGTCTCTAAAAGGATCACCATCACTGACCAAGAGCTTCTTATCCGACGAGACCAAAAGGACACGAAGCTCCAGCGTTTGATAAATCTCCCCCTATATTTTAATACGAGAATAGACCTTGATGTACAAAATGATGTGCTGATGTTTGAGAGACCTCATAATACCGTAACTAATAGAAGCCACCGATAATAACATCTCATCTCCACATAACGTATCGCACGGCACATTCCACCCAAGAGCTTTGCCATAACAGATAAAACGTCTGCTTCATTTTTACAATCTAAAATCCTTAAACGATATTTCTGGCTTCGAGATGACAATTTTATTTTACTTGAGTGCGTGAAGTCACTGTATGAATCTGCCCTTTACATTTCAGATATTGTGCTTTATTATTGCAGGATTTTGCACTCATGATTCACATAGATGGCAGGAAGCATCATTATTTTCTTAATCCTCCTACTCCAGGGTTGGGAACCCTAAATATCAAGTTCTCTATGAGTTATTGTTGCACCTGTACAGAAGTGAGTGCGTGGCAGACTCATATAGTTAATCTTAGGGTGACCTTCTTGTGAACTATGGTAGTCACGCATGTTATCTATTTGTTCCATATTGTTCCGTACATACAAAGGCTACGCTCATACCGCCATAGGGCATTACATACAGAGGAACGGAGACATGTAAATATGCATAGCTCCAGGTCCACCACTGTCCTCCATTCGAGAAATTGCACGCTCTACCTATGTCTTGTATAAAGTTACGCGACTATGGACCCGTCAGATACATGGCAGATTGTTTTTGGCAGAGTTAGACTAGACAGTGCTGCGTGATAGATCTGGTGCAGTACAAGAATGTCTAGTCGTACTCTGCACCTCCCATTAGTTGTCTTACTTTGTGTTTGGTCAGCAGGGCCACCCCCTCTTTTTACAGACCACACCCTTTTTGTCGAGCTAAGTGTAGGAGAGCTAGAAAACTGTCTAAAACCCATAATACATGTGCCACAGACAGTTTTTAGTCATAGACAGATTAAAAAATCTCCCCCAATGTGAACACAACTTTTTTATTGCATTTACGAAAAAAAAAATATGACCACAATGTTAGGCTGTGTTCACATCGGGAGACATTTACTTACCTGTCCCTGGGGCGATCCCTAATCTGGAATAACCGACGACAATGCACTGTGCCGCGATTCACTAAGATCGTGCGCCCGATTTCTTGCATGGGTCGCTGCCCCAATCAGGTCCGACAGAGTTCACCTTCTTCTTACCGGTGCATGTAAGTGCTTGGCTTGTGCCACAATTTTAAAGTTAAATCCTGCACTCAGTTTGAATCAGTCGTCCGATGGCCCGCACCCCCCTTCTCGATTTCTGTTGCATGAAAGCAGCGCAGCTGCTCTACAATCCGATAGCGTGCAACACAATCCGCTTTTAAATACATGTCCCAGCGGTGGAAAATCCGAAAACATTGGAATATCAGATGAAAGTGCGGTCCGCGGACCCTTAGTAAATAAGCCCCATCATGTTAACATTGCATTGATTTAACCCCTTCCCGCACATGGATGTAATAGTACGCCCCTACAGGAAAATACTTCTGTCACAAACGGAGCTGGCACCAGAAGCACCAGGTGTCAGCTGTACAGTATATCACAGCTGACACCACACAGTAACACCCGCCATCTGAGCCGTCTCCGATCGTGTGTTGACCGCTTATAAGCCACAGTCAAGTATGAATGCAGCAGGTCTTCCCCATAGGGATAGGATCCCCCGTGCCTTGTACCGTGGGATCCAATCTTTTTCAGAGCAGCACCAAGGTCTGCCAAGTGCCCCGGTGCTGCCCGATTACTGTAGCAGTCAGACCCCTTCCAGGGGGGATTGACTTAAACCGCATTTATATCTACAGGCTGTGTTCACACATTGCGTTTACAATTTACGTAAAACGTGTTCACATCATGTTTACATTGCATTGATTTTAAACTGTTTTAAACAATGTTTACACCATATTTATGGAAATGGTCGTAACCAAGGACATGTATCTTGTTTAACTGGTCAATATTAAAGGAAACCTACCATTTGATTTCATGCCTTATGAAGCAAACATACCTTGAGACTGCTGTATGCTGTACCTACACTGATGCAGAAACATTTCTTGTTTAATCCCTGAACTGAGTGGTTTTGCTGAGAAAACAATTGTAAAATTATGATAATGAAGCTCTGTCGCTCCTGTGGTCTGGCTTGGCGCTTCTCCTCTTGCACTGCTTAAGAGAATGATGTAATCACTGTGTTGTGCCTGACAGACAGAAGTAATCAATCCCTGCACCATCCCCCAGCTGCTATGTATGAGCATCCAGCTCAGGTTGATTAGTCCTGTATGGAAAGTTCAGGGAGCTCTGTGAAACACTGCAGCCATTATGTACCCAGCTTTTCCAAGGTCCAGAAACCCCCGGAGCCATAAGCAAAGGGGGACATGACTTTGGCATGGGGGGACCTAGAACGCTGGAAGTTTTTATGTAGTTGTATTCATTTAATATAGGTGGGTTCTGCTTTGAGAGGGCAGAGTGTAGGGTAGGGTGGTACTATGAGAGGGCAGAGTGTAGGGTAGGGTGGTACTATGAGAGGGGTGGGACCCAGCAGTAGATATCACTTCCTGTCCTGGGTCTCTCTTCCTCTTTCTCTCACCAGAAGACCATGGAGAAACATGTCTGCTGCCTGGGGGTGTATAATACTGGGGTTATAATACTGTAGTCACCACATTCACCTCACACATCATGTACTTGTGTAGAATCAGCTTCTACATCAGGTATAGAAGGATTTTTACCTCAGAAATCATAATTAACACAGGAGTTTATGTAATAATCTCCTCATGAATATAAGCCCAGTTATGTTATATATGGCAGCCATGACTGTATATCAGCTTATTACCTCATACACTGCGGATATGGCTGCTTAATGTTACTGGGGAGAAATATTTTATAATATTATGTGAACATGCTGCAGGGGAGACCTGCTCCCAGTTACCTCACATAGTGCAGACATGGCTGAGCGGGTATCTGCTTCACACAGGGATCTCTATGGGATGTTTATTACCTCACACAGCTTTCTGCAGCTTATAGGTGCTCTTACAGCAGACATGGCTGATACATCAGATATTACAGCAGACATGGCTGATACATCAGATATTACAGCAGACATGGCTGATACATCACATATTACAGCAGACATGGCTGATACATCAGATATTACAGCAGCCATGGCTGATACATCACATATTACAGCAGCCATGGCTGATACATCAGATATTACAGCAGACATGGCTGATACATCAGATATTACAGCAGACATGGCTGATACATCAGATATTACAGCAGACATGGCTGATACATCACATATTACTGCAGCATCATGAGTCCTGGTGAGCTGGAGACGTGTGATAGGAGAAAGGCTGAGGATAAATGTCACCATTACTGTGCTCTCTATGAGGAGGTGACATGTATCACACACTGGTGAGAGAGGAGCAGGTTGGGAAGGAGAGAGCATAGATCACATGAAGCTGGGAGCTGACATTTCCTATAACAACCACTTATAATCTTATCATAGTCTCTGTATATCAGTGTATGTGGCCTCCATCTTAGTCACTGACCATGAGGGATGCAGGTTATTGCCCCGCCCCTCCCTGTGTATTGGGTCTGCTGTTATGTAGTTGATATTATCAAAAAAAAAAAAAAAAAAAGCTCTATAGCAGTGATGGCTAACCTATGGCACTGGTGCCAGAGGTGGCACTCAGAGCCCTTTCTGTGGGCACCTAGGCCATCACCAGAGATGACTCCAGGTATCTTCCTGCAGTCCCAGACTGCCCAGGACTTGCTGTGCAGAGAGCTATTTTAAAGTGACAGCGCTACCTGGGACTATTTTCTGCTATGTTGGTGTCCTCAGGGTGCTGATATGAATGAAAACTGTGACGGAGAAGGGAGTATAAATCACAAATTAAATTTCTGTGTTGGCACTTTTCGATAAATAAGTGGGTCTTTGTTGTAATTTGGGCACTCGGCCTCTAAAAGGTTTGCCATCACTGTCATAGAGGATGTTAAACCTCATGGTGGTGAACAGGCTGAGCTTTGGAAGTGGCCAGCCTGAAGGATGTCTTAATGGTAATGTCATCCAGGGGCGGGCACGGTGGTGAAGCACAGGAGTGAGGATCTTCACAAGGGTCATTGGTGCCCTTAAAGTGGACTGGCTCTGCTAGAATGGTGGTGCAGAGCGTGCCGCCCCTTTATTGCTGCCTGGCCGGTGGGCTGTATGTCAGGCAGCTGGGGATCTCACAGTATAGGTGAATCCCATTCCTAGCAATTCACCCAACTCCTCCTTTAACTGTTTTAGTTTTGTGATTTAAATAAAGCTGTGGCCTATTTGACACCATACAATGAAGTGTTTTGTGTTTATTTATACCCCACACAGTGTTCCCCTTTTCTTTTGAGCTGTTATGACGAAGTGAGGGTCCATCCCATATCCAAAAGTCATGAATTTTATAGTTGTTTTTTGAGCAAAACCACTCGGATTAGGGATTAAACAAGATGTTTCTGCATCAGTGTCGCTACAGCGTTCTCAAGGTATGTTAAGGTAATTGAAGAAATGTATGAATTACATGACATAATGTGAACAGATGGGATAGGATTTTAGTTTCATCCCTCTGGAGGCTGCGATCACATGGTTATGTTTTCAGATGTCATTTTTGAGCCTAATAATGATGATAGTTCCGTGTATAGTTCTGGTACATCAAAATAATTGGGGTGTTTATTATTTTTGGCGGTAGTTGTTTTTCATAGGTTGATTTTAGCAGCAATTTGCACTGTGATAGAGGGGCGTAACTAGGAGAGGCAGGGCCCCATAGCAGACCAACTCCGAATGGGGCCCCCTTCCCATCACATATATGTAATATACATATTATATGTAAATAATACATACAGTATGTATATAATAGGGCACATCCTGCATCCTTTAGTGTCAGGTTGGATAACGGGGCCCCCTGACACTGTGGGCCCCATAGCTGCTACCAGTGTAGTTACGCCCCTGCTGTGATGTTATAATGTGGCGCATAGGCTTAAAGGACACCTGTCATCCGGGCTCTGTCACTATTTTTGTCACTACTACCTGTTGGAGCAGCTCACACGGATCCATCCCAGCATTTATCTAGTCAATTCATACATTAATCATTGTAAAATCATCTTTTATGTATTATGTAAATGAGGATGGTCACATGGTCAGAGGCAGTGATGTCACTCCTCCCCCCCCTCCTCCCCCTGCTCATGTCTGTGTGTAATGTATAGTAAAGCTTTGCTAGAGTCTGTGCTTTATCTGCTGACATGCTGCATCCTCCTAATACACTTGTGTGAGACACAGACATCAGCTACACAAGTACCTGACATGTTCTGCTATAACACAACTGCCTGGAGCTGTTGTATCTCTCCAATATACACACACAGGCTGCAGGGGGCGCCAGCACCAGGAAGCACATGGAGGAGCCATTACACCATTATACCTCACACCATTATACAGGCTGTCAGTCATGTGTATAGGAGCATCTCATACACACAGGCTGCAGGGGGCGCCAGCACCAGGAAGCACATGGAGGAGCTGTTACACCATTATATCTCACATCATTATACAGGCTTTCAGTCATGTGTATAGGAGTATCTCATACACACAGGCTGCAGGGGGGCCAGCACCAGGAAGCACATGGAGGAGCCATTACACCATTATACAGGCTGTCAGTCATGTGTATAGGAGTATCTCATACACAAACAGGCTGCAGGGGGCGCCAGCACCAGGAAGCACTTGGAGAAGCCATTACACCATTATACCTCACATCATTATACAGGCTGTCAGTCAAGCACTGGGGGTGTGGCTGTGCCTCCCACTCATGAATAAGGTGGACAGCTTGAATATGCTAATGACTCATTGGACATTTCACAGGTCATTTGCATACAGCTTTAGGACCTCATTGCTTAGGTTTACAGGCATGTAGAGGGACAATGAAGGGATAGGGACAATGCTTTCTAATGGCAGTTTATGAAAATATATTTAGTTTAGATGGTTAATTTGCCTGACGGGTTCTCTTTAATGTATAAGAAAAACAAACGAGATTCAGAAATGACAAACCACATTCATGAAGGGTTTTAGAAGTTGGTAGATGTTGCTGCCCTGCGCCTGCACATTGTTCAGCCCTGGCATAGAAGTGCTCCGATTTATTCAGATTTTTCAGGGCACTTACTCGAAGCATGGCAGCCGGGACTTACAACCAAATCACAAATGTATTTCGCCAGGTTTTGACAGCATTTCCACTCGGAAAGGTTTACCCTTTAACCCATTAACGACCCTACAAAAACATATTAGAGTTTGTGCGCAGATCCTGCTGCTGATAGACTCCATGTACATGTTCTCATCTGTCATCTTCTTTCCTTATCACTTCACCATTAAGGACTTTTTCCTGCTATTTATCACCAGAATGGTTTTTCCCCCTCTTCCTTATTCCGTGTGGATTCAGCAGTGACAGGTCATTGTGATACACGGGTGCTAATAAATCTTCATGAATCACCCTGGAATGTATCATGCAGTATTGGAAGTCTTCCCGTGACACTTTACCCAAATATCGTGGAGTTGGGTTATGTTCTTCTTAGATGGTGTATAGATTGGATTCCATCTCAGGTTTAGTTGGTGGAAATGCAAAGATGTAGCAAAGTTTTACTTGTTGATTTATCATATTCAAGCTTCCTGCAAACGGATCTATGGTTCGTTGTTTACAGCCCGTGAGCCCAAAACTGTTTGGGTCCAAGTCCCGGACCCGCACTAGTAACACCCGCAACACTAGCAGCATTTTAAATTACTGCAGCCATTCATCGGGGAGTGTCAATCCTCCCCAAAGTGTTGGGTTTGAGCTCAACCCGTCCATGAACTTCTAATGAAGTCAAGGAAGACTCCCAGTTGTCAATCCCCAGTTTCCTATTGACATTGCTCAATGTCAGTGTATGAACAATGAAGACTGCATCCACCCCATCTATTTGATCAAGTGAACAATATATATGACATCACTGAAATGTTAAAGGGAACCCATCATCAGCAATTGGCCTTATAACGCACTACCAGTATAATGTTGAACAACTTAACACCTTCTTTTTCTTTCATAGTCCAGTGTGGAGGCATCATCGAGAGAATCAACTTTGAAATGAGATGTAAGTTAGTTGTATAAAGTCAAGGAGGCGGAGAGTTTAACACTGAAGTCAAGGTGGGGAGCTCTGAACGCCTCCTCCTCTGTGATTGACATCATGCATCGGACTTCAGGAGATCTGGTTATTGATGTCATTGGATGTAGGACCAGCAATTACTTTGAAGGGGCTTCCTGAGGAAGAGAGAGCTTGACTTGTGTTAAAATCTCTGCCTCCTTGACTTCATACAACCAATTTACATCTCACATCAAAGTTAATTTTCTGGATGATGCCAGCACACTGGACCATGAAAGAAACCTGATCTGGAAGGTGTTCAACTGCTTGACAACATACTCGTAGTGGTTTATTAGGTCCATTTCTGCTGACAGGTTTCCTTTAACTTTGCAGTTATAACATGTGACTGTTTCCTAGAATACCCCATTAATCCCTGGTCTATGTGCAGCAAATTTAGAGCCCCCTTCAACATACACATAAGACCAAGTTTATGGATCCACCCTACGGATTCCCTATTGTCGTTACCGCTGTCACTGATTGGGTGTCATTCTGTTTCTGTGACCAATAAATGGATAATCCAGAGTCACTTGAGGCCATATTTGCCATCCTATTACAATGTAACATTTCACGTATAGAATCCAGATGTATCTTTCATAGCGGATACTTCCATGGATTCCTATAATTAAACCAGAATTAACTGTACAGAAAAGATGTAACAGTAGAGAAGTAATACAAGAGTGCGGCTCACATGTTCCTATCCCCTTTCACTTGGGGCGAGTGCTGCACACATCCCCAGTAATTACCCATCATCCTCCAGCTCTGCATCGCTCCCTGCCACGTCTGGTGCCAGCGCTCGGGACAATGCCGCACTGATCCGCGCTCCTGTACTGTATTAAATAACAATCTATTTTGCATGACTGAACACTTGGCTTGTAATTCAATCTTGTGCTTCACTTGCTGCTCATAAACCTATTAAGCTCTTTTTGTCATCGGCTGAGCCGCCGCTGATAGAATTACAGTCCCTGCGCTCGCTGTACGGCGCATTCTAGGAGCGGCAACAAGTGAGACGATGATTTACGCGCGTCCGCCAGTGTGTATGTGCAACTTCCTAATGTGCTCCTGCTAATCTACATGATGACGGATGGAAATCTCATTTTGCTGGGACAAAGAGCAAAGTGAGGACAACTTACTCCAAACACTGTATACTTACTAATATGTCATCACTGGTACTATCCATCTGTCCATCCATGTATTTCATATGTATCCATCTATCTATCCATCCATCTATCTCATATCTATCTATCCATCCATCTATCCATCTCATAACTATCCATTTATCCATCTTTCTATCTATCCATCTATCTATCCATCTCATAACTATCCATCTATCCATCCATGTATCTCGTATCTATCCATCTATTTATCCATCAATCCATTTATCGATCTATCCATCTATCTATCCATCTCATAACTATCCATTTATCCATCTTTCTATCTATCCATCTATCTATCCATCTATCTATCTATCTATCTATCCATCCATCCATCCATCCATCCATCCATCTATCTATCTATCTATCTATCTATCTATCTATCTATCTATCTATCTATCTATCTAATAATCAAAAACAAGCCAGCACTCCAAAAAATAGTGAACAAAAGGGCGATCTCTATTTCACCACATGTAACGCTAAAATGTTGAAGAGGTGAAATAAATATCAAGACATAGGATATTACTGATTTATCAATCTCCCCCTTTGAGTCCTGTCTGGTGGACTCTGTGCTGGGGCAATGGCTTGCTGCCCACATAGAGGTCTCCTGTGCCAAAGGTTATAAAGGTTGATTAAATGTAAAAATGTTTCATTTATTAAATTATGTTTGAAACTGGCTCAAAAAGTTTCTGCATTCCACAATGCAATCCCATCTGTAGGAGGCATGTTATAGAGCAGGAGGATCTGAGCAGATTATACATAGGGCCAGATGTGTTACTCCTTTTTTTCTGTTGTTTTTGCGCCTTTTCATACAGTTGCACTGTTTTTGCACCAGTTTTGAGACTAAACACCAAACTAGCCGCGCAGCAAAAATAATCAGGTTTCCCTCAATTATCCTACCAATCCAGATGTTTTTCTGCACATAATAATATTCATTATTTGCGACTTTTTATTGAGATGCAAAAACGGGCGCAAAGGTGGTGTAAACTGAGAAGCAAGCACTGAGCCCCTGTGCAGAGCAGCTCATCTCCAGCAGCAGAGCTCAGCGGACACTAGTACAGATAATCCAGACACTGCAGACACTACAGACACTAGTACAGACACTACGTGCAGCCTTTATTTACAGGTCATCACCTTCTGTTTACAAAACATTCTGCAGAATCCTGAGCTCAGAGCCAGAGAGAAGAGAAGAGAAGTTTGCAGAATTTTGCAGATACTAAAGAGAAATGTCCCCCTTGTAGGAGGATGATCCCACTGGTGTCTGAGGAGGATACTGTGCAGAATTATAGGGGTGCAGAAGAAGATCCCCTCCAGGAGAAGCCACTGCTGAGGAGGTCACTGGGTTCAGGGTGTCACACACCTGGGTGCTGCTGTGAGGGTTATTCTCTTGCTGGGGTGTGGGAGAGAAACAGAGAGTAGTTTGTAGGAGGGTCACATGTAAGAGCCCTAATCTAACATTGTACCATAGTGTCCTATCTGTAGTCAGCATATTATATAGCAGGAAGAGCTGAGCAGATTATACATAATGGGGTCCATTCGCAATCCCGCAGTGCGTTGTCTGACGTGGATTCGCGTCCTGCTGGGATTCACTAAGGTCGTGCGTCCGATATCCATCAGGTGTCGCTGCTGCGCCAAGGTCTGCCGAGGTCCGCCGGAGTTCACCATCTTCTTCCTGGTGCATGTAAGTGCGTGTCAAGCGACACAATTTTTTTAAAAAAATACTGTGGTCTTTCCGAATCCGTCGGGTTTTCCGACGGCCAGGCCCCCCGGTTTCCATCGCATGCAAGCCGGCGCCGATGCGACACAATCTGATTGTGTGTGCCAAAAACGGGGTAATGCGGCGCAAATCCCGAAATAATCAGGAAAACTGATGGAATCGTGGCCAAAGGACCCTTAGTAAATGAGCCCCATTGTCCTATCTGCAGGCAGCATGTTATAGAGCAGGATGAGCTGAGCAGTTTATATATAGCCTCATGTCTGCAGGCAGCATGTTATAGAGCAGTGGAACTGAGAAGATTGTACATAGTGTCCTATCTGCAGGCAGCATGTTATAGAGCAGGAGGAGCTGAGCAGATTGTACATAATGTCCTATCTGCAGACAGCATGTTACGGAGCAGGAGGAGCTGAGAAAATTGTACATAGTGTCCTATCTGCAGGCAGCATGTTATAGAGCAGGAGGAGCTGAGAAGATTGTACATAGTGTCCTATCTGCAGACAGCATGTTATAGAGCAGGAGGAGCTTAGCAGATTATGCATAATGTCCTATCTGCAGTCAGAATGTTACGGAGCAGGAGGAGATGGACAGATTATACATAGTGCCCTATCTGCAGGCAGCATGCTATAGAGCAGGAGGGACATTCGTACTCACCTCCTTATTTACAATGGGATCCCGAGTGCAAAAAAGAAAGCATTGTAAATGTCCCCCTATTAAACCAGTCCTGTGTTTTAGGAACAATCATCCTTTGACCCCTCGGTGTGTGAGCAGATCCTGTGAAGGTGTTTTGCTGACACATGGTCTCCATTCACCACATTTGCTTTGTCAGCTCCTTCTCCGCTGTTCACTGAATGTTTTCAAGATTTCATTCTCAGAAAATGATGTTTTCCATCGCCCGCTTGGATCTTTCAAGGCCTCCAGAGTTTCCTTTGGGCATATTTCACGGCTCTGCTGAGTCTACTTTTTCATAATCCAGGAGGGTTTTATATTGGTGGATGTGGGGGCCCTGGATTTTATGCTGAGAGCAGGAATTGAAAAAAAAAGAGGGTAGATAAGTAGTGCCCCTGATATATACAATATAATGGGGCAGATTTACTTACCCGGTCCTGTTGTGATCCAGCGGCGTGTTCTCCGACGAGGATTCGGGTCTTCTGGCGATTCACTAAGGTCGTGCGCCCGATGTCCACCAGGTGTCGCTGCTGCGCCGAGGTCCGCCGGAGTTCACGCCCCCCAATTTAGTAAATGAGCCCCAATCTTCTCCATAGCAAAATGGGGCCACCAATATTACCTTATAGGAAGACGCTCCCTATACATGATGGGCTCTACACATCGGCACATGTGGTCTAAGGAGGTCACTTGTTGGCTAAAGAGGGCTCCATGACCCCACGGGGAAGGCGCTAAAGGAAAGTAGCATCAGGAATTGGGTGCTGGAACGGGAACTAGAGCTTGGTTAGTTTGCTCTCTATTATTTTATTTTTTTTGTTTCCCACCCATATGCCGGCCACCCCTGGGTTTTCTAGACTCCTTGAATACTCCTTTAAGCTAACCCTTCTCCTGACCCGCATCTTTGAGCTCAGATCAATTCCTTTCTTTGTAACTTGCCTGGCAGATTCCTCAGGATTGGGGACATCCATTGCAGCCTTGACGTACTACTCCACTAAGATGGGTGAGGGATTCTATTCGGTGTTTGTTCCCTTTTCTCTCTGAGATCAAGGATTCAGCTGAACATTCCCAAAATTTGGAGTCCATCCCACTGTCCGGGGAAGGGTGGGGTTCTCGACTACTTCTATGTTCCAGGGATGCATATGGGGTGTAATGGTGAAACAGGGAGCCAACACTTTCTCTCTCCGCTACTTGGCTGTCAGCCATTGCTGTGTGTGGCAGCCGGCGCATTCTGATGACATCATCACACCTTCCAGAAACAGAGAGAGTCTAGCATTCTGCTTCACTGCAGGGAAACGCAAAAGGGTAAGTCCATACCTCCCAACTTTCGAAATGGCAAAAGCAACTAAATTTCCTCCCCATAAACCATGTCTTTTGGTCTGCTCCTTGCCCCGCCCCTTACCACACACAGTATAGTTTCCCCCTCAGTGCCCCCCTCCCATATCCCCCTCACATTGTGGCTCCCACATTTTTAGGCCCCCCTCATATTGTAGTTCCCCTAGCAGCTCCACTTAATACTATGCAAACCCCTTTGGGAGCTCCCTATCATAGTGTGCCCCCCCAACAGCTCCCCATCATAGTGTGCCCCCCAACAGCTCCCCATCATAGTGTGCCCCCCAGCAGCTCCCGATCATAGTGTGCCCCCCCCAACAGCTTCCCATCATAGTTTGCCCACCAGCAGTTCCCCATCTCAGTGTGCCCCCCCATCAGTTCCCCATCATAGTGTGCCCCCCCAGCAGTTCCCCATCATAGTGTGCCTCCCCAGCAGTTCCCCATCATAGTGTGCCCCCCCATCATTTCCCCATCATAGTGTGCCCCCTCCATCAGCTCCCCATCTTAGTGTGCACCCCCTGCAGTTCCTCTTTATTATGTGCCCCCCAGCAGCTCCCCCTCATAGTTTCCCTTCATAGTAAGCCCCACATCCCCAGCAGCTCCTCTTCTTACCATTCCCCGTCCACCAGACAGCTGTCAGACTGTGCTTCGGAGAGGAGGGTCGGGGACACAGGTAAAGCAGAGCCAGAGAACAGGGAGGCAGGAACAGCAGTGTCCCGGACATCTACTCTCTCTGTATTATGTCTCCTGGTACCGATGAGTGATTCTTGTCGGGACAGCCCTGAAAAAATGCGACAGTCCCACTAAATCCGGGACGGTTGGGAGCTATCTAAGTGTCTGATTGTTTAAATATTCTACAGTATAAAGGAAAGGGAAGGGGGCAACAATTTGAGTGGAGTTATTCTAAAAAGGGGACCATCATAGGTGAAGGTGGGGTAGTCAAAAAGCCTGAGGTGCCTGAAATTACTGGAGATGGGGTCCACTGAGTGTATACACCTACATTTACCTGCCAATTATGAGGAGTTTTTGAATTACTTATGATGATTATAAAATATCAGAAGTGTTTCATTATTTTATATATAAATATATTTTTAGAATAATCTTTATTACCTAAAATATAATAATAAGGAAAGTAATAATAGTATTGTTTGTGTTTTTTTTTAATTCCTTTATATAGACGGTCCCCTACTTAAGAACACCCGACTTACAGACGACCCCTAGTTACATACGGACCTCTGGATGTTAGTAACATACTGTATTTTAGCCTTAGGTTACAATAATCAGCTGTAACAGTTATCAGAGGCGTCTGTAATGAAGCTTTATTGTTAGTCCTGGTTCTTATGACAACCCAACATTTTTAAAATCCAATTGTCACAGAGAACCAAAAAAATTTGGCTGGGGTTACGATTATAAAATATACAGTTCCGAATTATATACAAATTCAACGTAAGAACAAACCTAGATAACTGATCATGCACGTAACCCAGGGACTGACTGTATATGACTTTGTTCCTAGTGTTCCTCCTAAGCTCCAGTAGAGGGCAGTAAAGTCCCATATGCTCAGATGTTTGCAGGATCTGGTGCTATGGACTGTCCCCAGGATACAGCGGCTACAATCACAGCCGCCTATCACAGTACAGTCACCTGCTTAGGGCACATTGTTCTTTGATAATAATAGAAATGTTTGCAATTATTGTAAAATTCTGCCGTATTTGCTTGAAGTATAAAATAACATGATAATAAATAACAAACTCACAAGCCGCTGTTATCATCCTCGTCCTCATGATGCCATAGATTAGAGGGTCTTCTGTCTCCTCCTATACTCCATTTGCCATCATTCTTTGTACCTGAATATTTTCTTATCTTCTTCTTATTTTCTGGTGCAAGTTTTACATCCAAGATCTGGGTCAATGACCCTAAATATTCTACACTAAAGAACATATCAATGTCCTTTTCTCAGGATGTGACCAATAAGCAGAAAGAAGGATCTTTTTCTAGAGGTCTGTTTCCCGTTCACTTTACTGCATTACAGCGCCACTCTCATCAATGTGGCTGGGTCAGAAACTGCAACCCAATTCTCTTGACCTGAATGGAGTTGAGCTGCCGTGCCAGAGACGTCTTCTTAGTGTCATACCTAGAACACAAATTATCACAACAATTCAGATTATCCAACATTTTACATTTGGGAAATGATGATGCCCCAATGGTAGATGCCCCCAAAACTATAAAAATGATCGAAAATATAGACTCTCAGAACCAGAATCTACTAGACTTAGAATTGTGAATTTTTTTCTAACCATTCTACTAGTAGGAACGGCCACTTGCAAAATTAGTTATTTTTAGATATTTTCTTTGTGCCTTCGTAGACACTTTTCAAGAACTAGAGAAGGGGGAGAATTTGTTGTTTCCAATTGTACCAGATTTTTGAAGGTAAATTATAGACAAATAAGACTGGGAATAAAATTAAGGTTAGAAAGTTGTTTAACTTTTAGCAAGATGCGCCAAGGTGCTACGAATCGAAACTTGTGTCCCACTCTGAGATATTGGAGGAGTTGTACCAATTTGTGTCCCCTATCTACAGGATAGGGGTTAACATGATCGTTGGGGATCCGACTGCTGGGACCCAATCGATGACGAGATTGCCCATTAATTAAGAGATTGAGACTCCTGTTCTCATCTTTCTGTCCTGTGTCCACTGACAGCCCGAGAGATGAAGGAAGTTGCTAAAGTGCCTAATGACTTATCTCCATACAGTCTTTCCCTGGATGGTTTAATATCCTCAGAGAGATGAATCATCAATGGAAATTTTCTATAGGGAGGGAAAGACTAAATCGTTTGTCTTAGCTGCCTGATGTGGCCGGAGTTCTGAAGGCTTTAAGATACACTGCTCACTGCAGGAGAAAGAAGTAGGAAAAAGGCAACGAGAAGCTGCATTACTTAATTTACTTACAGAAATAAAAAAAAAATGCATTCAAAGGTTCAGTTACTATTTAAGGTATGCTAGTGCCAGATCACAGGGGTCCAACCTTTGAGAACCCCAGCAACTGAAGGACAAAAAGTCCCACTAAATCCTCCCTTCATAACTGCTTTACTTTCATGGGGCCGAAGGTGATTGTGGTCCCATTAGCCGTACACAGATTACGGAAATGCGCTGGCACAGTGAGGATTTGATGGTACTTTCAGACCTCCAATCTTCTAATCCCCAAGGGTTCTGTAGGCAGGACCACTAACTAGTGGTGGGGGGACCAACCCTAAACACAATTTTATGGGACACAACAATAACACAACCCCACATTGGAGGAGTTACTATGCCTTCCCCTGCAGTTTTCTAGCGGAGAAGTCATGTCAATCTCCCCATCCCGGACCATATCTAAGTGTTTTTGGTTCCACACTCCATTTTGGGCTTGTCTCATTTACTATAGTCTCTGCTGGCAAACCAGGAGAGACCATAGCTTAAATCTCTACCAGGTCAGACCTCTTTCTTGAGATCAATTTGTGTCTCTGTGTACTGCTGCCACAGAGATTGTTGATGCTGCAGAGTCCATCTGGCTCCATAGGAGATTAATTCCATTGAAGCTGACCACTGATCCACGCTGATGTTCCTGCAAGCCACCGGCGCTCATTGACTTGTGGAGATCTCTTTACCGATCATATTTTCATGATCCATGATTGTAAATAATATGTTTTAGCCATCAGATGGCTACTGCACCACTGAAATGTCCCTTTTATGGCCAAAATTGTCAGGCACCACCATCCAACTATATGCAAACCTGTACATGAAGCGTAACTACCATCAATACAATGGAATATGACAAGGGCAGCAGAATAATGTAATGGGCATTGCAGATTTCAGTTACAGCTTTGGGTACTAGACATATGTTTTCATGTACAACCTAATCTGGTTGGTTGGTTTATTATAGTCTAATTTAAACCCAATTACAAACTCTTTATAGAGACGTAACAATGCGATGGTTCCTTAGCCATAAAGTTTTGTGAAGTTTTTACTACCAGGGTTACAGGCCACTCAATTAAATTACAGTAAGTGTTCTTCTCCCACTCAGCATAATTCACCATAATGTTATTCTAATAAAGTCCGAGCGTGTGTAACATATGGCCTCCGCTGCATTGTGCTCTTTGATCTTCAAAGAAATCGGAGCTTGTTCTGAGAAGAAATGTATCCCCCTCGTGAAGCCCGGAATAAAATTAGAATTTCAGCTACATGTAGGAGTAATCTAGATGTTTGGGAACCAGGAACTGTTCTACATGAGTTCAATGAGGAGGACAAGTGTTGCCGTTTATTTATTATGTGATGTATGATGACTGTCATAATGTAAAGATAATGGTAGTCAGTGTCGGACTGGGTTTCCTTAGGCCCACCAGAGAAAATCTATTTGGGGGCCCACATGTAATTATCCCCCAAGAATTATACTCTAGCAGCCTTCAAATTGTGGTGTTTTCTGATGGACCTCTGGGGTTCAGTATTGGGTTGAGCCAGGGCCCACCGGAGGATCCTCTGGTACTCTGGTGGGCCCGTCCGACACTGATGGTAGTTCTCCTCTACCAAACAAGTATGTCCCCAGATGTCTTGATTGGTGAGGGGTAATAGAGTGCTTAAAGGGGTTTTCCAGGAAAATGGTAAACTCTCGGGGGGATGAAAAAAAAAATATCCAACCCACTCTAATTTCCAATACCCACACCACTCATGGGAAGTCTCTTCTGTTCTCCAGGGTACTTTGCATCCTGTGTTGTCTAAGGAGCCCATTCATTGGCTGAAGTGTGTTTTCCAGCATGGCCCACCCCTGAAAATGAGAGTACTAGAGCAACTCAGGAATCATGAGATGGGGCGGGGTAAGTATTATATTTTTCTCCCCATCGCTGCTTAGGGGTCTTCAAGATTCAATAACCCTGTCCATAAGGTGGGGATAAGTGTCTAATTACTAAGGGTCTAAGAGCTAGAAACTCCAATGATCATGGGAACAAGACCTTCAGGTGCTCCAAGAACTGGTGCCCATGCTTGACCAAAAGATTCATATGAATAACACTTGGTGGAGCTCATTCTCATGATCACTGGGGGTCAGACAATTGCATTGGAGACTGGTGCTAGAAATCTGGTAGCCATAGGTACTGGGCCCATTGCCATGGGGCTCACAATCTAATCAACCTACCAGTATGTTTTTGGAGTGTGGGAGGTGGGATTAACCACATAGGGACTACGCCTTTGAGAAGAAGGGACATGGTGATGCCGGGACTTAACTACAATCTGAGGACACATGACCTGCAGTTACTGGATGGAAAAGGTAGGGATTTCTCCTGTGTTGTCTGAGGATGGATATGATAAGTACAGTTGTTTTTGCGGTAAGAACATGCAGGGGGTTATGTACAGTAGGGGCGTAACTACAGGGGTAACAGCCATAGCAGCTGCTATGGGGCCTGCAGTGTCAGGGGGCCCTGGCATCTGACTAGACACACTAAAGATATACATATTATGCTGCACATTGAGACACACTAAATATATACATATTATGCTGCACATTGTAGAGCATAAAATGTATCATATATATCTGATGTATATATGCTGTATCTGTGATGTGTATATGCTGTATGTGTGTATATATGCTGTACGTTTGTATGTGGGACGGTATGTGTGTGTATATGCACTGTATGTGTGCTAGTGAGTGTATAAATGTGTGACTATACAAATATGTATATTTTTTAAGTGGGAAGGGGGGGCCCTTTCAGGGCCTGCTATGGGGCCCTGCCTCTCCAAGAAAAACCCCTGATGTACACTAGTGGACACTACTAAAAATTCATTACATATTAATTCATTTACAACCCTAGAAATACCCCTGCATAGATCTCTCCTCTATTCATCCAAAGAAGGAACAGCAGCTCTGAAGTACAAACTACTGCCCCAAACATATACATTGGGGCACATTTACTTACCCGTCCGGAGGAGTTCACAGAAAGTGCATTGTCTATGTATAATGCACTGTGCCGCGATTCACTAAGATCGTGCGCCCGATATCCTGCATGTGTCGCTTCCCCGCTCAGGTCCCCGGAGTTCACCTTCTTCTTCCTGGTGCATGTAAGTGCATTGTCTTGTGACACAATGGGGCACATTTACTAAGGGTTCGCAGCCGCGAATCCGTTGGGTTTTTCCTAAATATTTCCGTTTTGCGCTGTATTTCACGGGATTGTGGCGCACGCGATCGATTTTTGGTGCAATCGCTCCGACTTTCACGCGACAGAAATCGGGGGGCATGGCCGCCGGACAACCCAAAGGATTCTGAAAAACCGCGGAATTTAAAAAGCCATTTGTGTCGCAAGATCAAGCACTCACATACACCAGAAAAAAGCAAGTGAACTCCGTCGGACCTCGGCGCAGCAGCGACACCTGGTGAATATCGGCGCACGGACCTAAGTGAATCCCGGTAAAACCCGAATCAGCGTCGGAGAACCCGCCGCTGGATCGCGAATGGACCGGGTAAGTAAATCTGCCCCAATTTGAAAGGTAAATCCTGCGCTCAGCCTGAATCAGTTGGATTGTTTGCCGACTGCGCCACAATCTCCTGTTAAATACCTGTCACAGCCGTGCAAAACCCAAAAACATCCGGCGAAACTGCAGCCGCGGACCCTTAGTAAATAAGCCCCAACCTGCGCATTCTTTACATTCAGAACGTAAATGTATTTACAAAATAAAAGCTAACAATTCCTCCTCTACCGCTATGAAAGGCTCCTCTGGGCGATAGACCGGGCGTAAATCTAAGCCGGCAGATCCCTTTAAGGTAAAACCGCAGTTTACTAGAAAACGTTCCCGCGGCCTCTTAGCGAGTTATTATGTTATTATGTGATATTCTGTAAATCAGCAATTTCCTACTAAAATGTTGTTGCTCCGAGTGAATGTATCTAATAATTCTGGCCGTGGTGCGGGCGCTCTGAGCGGCGGTTTAATGAGCGCCCTTGGTTGTATAATATAGGTGGTAATCCCTGGCCAATTAGCACCTCCATCCAAACACTGCAGCCACGTGAAGGCTTTTCTTATCATGTGGAGAAGCCGCATTTCTGTGTCGCTCAGGAAACATTCTGTTTGTTGAATGAGATTTATGAGTAACCGCGCTACAAGGCGGCCGCATAACACTCAGCCCTTTATCAGGGGGGAAGGCAATTTCCTTTGTGAGACGACCGTAGGGTTAAGGGTAAATAAAATGCATTGATCCACATAAACCATTAGACGCTGCTCATTACAGAACATTAACACCCAATCCCTAAAAAGAAAAGCACAATTATCCGGGGAAAAATGAAAGAGACGTCATGGAGGCCGGGACTGATAAGAGGAGAGAGGGGAAAAAAAGGAATTGTACAGGCAGTCCCCGGGTTATGTACAAGATAGGGTCCATAGGTTTGTTCTTAAGTTGAATTTGTATGCAAGTTGAAACTGTATATTTTATAATTGTTGATCCAGACAAAAATTTTTTTTGTCCCAGTGACAATTGGAGTTTCAAAATTTTTTGCTGTAATGGGACCAAGGATTATCAATAAAGCTTCATTACAGACACCTTACAGCTGATCATTGCAGTCTGGGACTATAGTAACATCCAGAGACTTCACCAGAGGTCACAGGGGGCAGAGGGGTCCGTCTGTAACTAAGGGGTCGTCTGTAAGTCAGGGGGTCTGTCTGCAACTAGGGTTCATCTGTAAGTCGGGTGTTCTTAAGTAGGGGACTTAGATTGGAAAGTGTACAGCAGATTCACGAGAATGAGTGTAATGCCAGTTTTAGCCTGCAGGGGACGTTTATAGGAAACCTGAGGAATGTACTATCAGAAATAGAGTTGATGGTCGATCCCTCCCACTGCCTCTGCCCTAATCTGTAATTTAATAATCCTGGAACCTTAACTTTATTTTGTAATATGTAAATTAGCTTCATAGGCTCATGGGGCGTGTACTAGCCTGGCCCAATACTGGGAGCTAAGGCTACTCCACCCACAGTAGCCTCTGCAACTAATTTACATATTACTAAAATAATGTTTTTATTCTGTGTCCACATGGAGTTACAGATTGGTAAGAGTATGTTTTCCCACCCTTTAACACTAATTACCATTTTGTGGCCCTTTAGGTCTTCGCAAAAGATTAATACGGGATTATATCACTCACAATAGAAAACTGTCCTCCCTGTCCTTGCGTAGTAATTGATATTTCTCAAAGCATGCCCACAAACTTTTTTTAAATGATGAAATTCAATGGGGCACATTTACTTACCCGCACCATTCGGGTCCGGCCGGGATTCACTAAGGTAGTGCCCCCGATGTCCACCAGGTGTCGCTGCTGCGCTGGAGTTCACCAGAGTTCACTATCCTATGCTGGGTGCAGGTAAGTGCGTGTCACATTTTTAAAAAAAAATTCTGTGGTTTTCCGAATCCGTCCGGTTTTCCGCCGGCCACGCCCCCAATTTCCGTC
This sequence comes from Engystomops pustulosus, assembly GCF_040894005.1. NCBI lineage: Eukaryota > Metazoa > Chordata > Amphibia > Anura > Leptodactylidae > Engystomops > Engystomops pustulosus. The sequence goes on along the minus strand of NC_092420.1, from coordinate 86,433,535 downwards.
ACATGCATGATGGCGCCGATGCGCCACAATCCGATCGTGTACGCCAAAAACCCAGGGAAATTCAGGAAAAAACTGCGCAAATCAGTAATATTCGGGAAAACCGACTAAATATAGTGATTCGGGACCCCCAACGAGTCCATCTGTAGGTAGATAACACTCCCTGCATACTTTGGTCACAGAGAATGCCACAACACTTCTATTTATAGATTTCAAAGGGAGAATGAGTGTATGCAGATAACACAGTATCATACTACTTACACCAGGAAATATTATCCCTCCTTCTTTCCACTCCTTGCATAGTAAATGATAGTTCTGTCATAGAGCATGGCCACAACATTATGGGGGTCATTTACTAAGGGCCCGAATCGCTCTTTTTCATCGGGTTTCCCGAAAATTACCGGTTTGCAGCGAATTGCCCCGGATTTTTGGGGACACGCGATCAGACTGTCATGCATCGGCGCCGGCATGCATGCGACGGAAATATGAGGGCGTGGCCATAGGAAAACCTGATGTACTCGGAAAAACAAGCGGTATTTTTTTTTTAAAAAGTGTTGCTTGACACGCGCTTACCTGCACCCAGGATGGGATGGTGAACTCCGGCGAACTCCAGCGGACCTCGGCGCAGCAGTGACACCTGGTGGACATCGGGCGCACTACCTTAGTGAATCCTGGCCGGACCCGAATCAGCCTTGGAGAATGCGCTGCTGGATTGCAACAGGACCAGGTAAGTAAATGTGCCCCTATGTTTTACAGATTTCAATGGGGCAGATTTACTTACCCGGTCCATTCGCGATCCAGCGGCGCGTTCTCTGCGCTGGATTCGGGTCCGGCCGGGATTCATTAAGGTAGTTCCTCCGACGTCCACCAGGTGGCGCTGCTGCGCTGAAAAGCATCGGAACGCACTGGAGTTCACCGAGCCGGGCTGAGTGAAGGTAAGTGCAAGCTCCGCAACAGATTTTAAAAAAAAAAATGCGGCGGTTTTTCCGAATCCGTCGAGTTTTCGTTTGGCCACGCCCCCGATTTCCGTCGCGTGCATGCCAGCGCCGATGCGCCACAATCTGATCGCGTGCACCAAAATCCCGGGGCAATTCATGGGAAATCGGCGCAAATCGGAAATATTCGGGTAACACGTCGGGAAACCGCGAATCGGGCCCTTAGTAAATGACCCCCAATGAGTCCATGCATACGCAGGTAACCCAGGATCATACTACTTACAATGAAAAATATTACTCTTCCTTCCTTTTTCTCCTTGCATAGCGAATGATACCCCTATCGCAAAGCATGACCACAACACTGTTTTTATAGATTTCAATGGAAGGAGTATATGCAGCTAACACAGGATCATGTCAGTTACAATGGGAAATATTATTCCTTCTTTCTCCCTCTTCTTGCATAGCATTTACAAAATTTGTCATAGAGCATGCCCACAACACTTTGTTTTGTAGACTTTAATGGGTCATGTGTATGCAGGTAACACAGGATCATACCACTTGCAGTGGGAAATATTATTCCTTCTTTCTCACTCTTTTTACATAGCAATGAAAACTTCTGTCAAAGAGCATGCCCACAGAACTTTGTTTTATAGATTTCAGTGGATCCATGTATATGCAGATAACACAGGATCGTATCACTTACAATGGGAAATATTATTTGTTTTATAGAGTTCAGTGGGTCCATGTGTATGCAGCTAACACAGGATCATACCACTTACAATGGGAATTATTATTCCTTCTTTCTCCCTCTTCTTGCATATCAATTAAAACTTCTGTCACAGATCATGCCCACAACACTTTGTTTTGTAGACTTTAATGGGTCCATGTGTGTGCAGATAACACAGGATCATAATACTTACAATGGTAAATATTATTATGTCCCAGGATATACTTGATGTCATGAGTTGTTACTGTTTTAGCTCGTACTGTGGTGGTGATCCGTGGAATTTCTTTTGTATTAAGCTTGATGACTGTGCCACGATGAAGTGAAAAAATAGAATAGAAAATACCCAGTAATAAAATGAAAAGCATAGAATGTGCTGGATGTTAAGTATTCATGTAATAATGAGGAGATAAATCCAAAATCTAAGGAGACTTTCCTGTACACTGAGAACAGAGGACGACCCTTCCGGAATTTAATGATGCGTAAAACAATGTATATGGGATGGACACTGAATATGTATTGTAACCCTATAGAACTTCCTCTTCTCCCGCTGTAATCCTGAGTCTATTATATCCCTATAAATGCGGCTCTTCTGTGGCTTTGAGCACATCTCCTCTTACTGAGCTCCACTGGATGTTTTCTTTACAAGAGATGGCACCATGAAAATGCTAGCGGAGCAGTACAGTGCGCGGTGTACATTACATACAATGTGAACTGTGCAGAGAAAGGGCTCATTGTAACCCAAATCCTGCAGTTCAGTGAATAGCTGAAATATGTTTGGATTAACATACAGCAGAGGTACGGTTACCAGATGGCTGCAGGTCATTAGGGAAACACTACGCTACCGGCTTTATGAGTCCAGAACACTAAGCATTCTTCAATCCGTCCTGCTAATACCGGATCAGCATCAACAATCGGCTGCGTGGTAAACATAGAAGACGCGGACGCTGCCAGGGATGATCCTTACAAAAACCCTAATAAAAATTCCCCTAGGTGAAAATGTGACACTCATCATCAAGTGGCTGGAGAGTACATTGTGCTGACTGTGCAGGATAGGAAGTAATGCTTGTTCATGACCTGGCAGAAATGATAATAATAATAATCCTTTATTAATATAGCGCACACAGATTACACAGCGCTGCACAGAGCTTGTCACATCAGTCCCTGTCCCCAATGGGGCTCCCAATCTAATCACCTACCAGTATGTTTTGGAGTGTGAAAGGAAACCGGAGGACCCAAAGGAAACCCACACAAACACGGAGAGAACATACAAACTCTTTGCTGATGTTGACCCTGGGACTTGAACCCAGGTCCCCAGCGCTGCAAGGCTGCAATGCTTACCACTGAGCCACCGTGCTGCCCTAAGGATGTTATCTGGTATTACACCGTCACTATATTCTCTCAACGATTCGAGGAATACCTGCAGATATAGAAGGAAATGGGGGTTCTTGGATTCATCATAGTTCCTACTCCATCATAGTTCCTACTCCATCATAGTTCCTACTCCATCATAGTTCCTTCCTCCTCCTTTAAGATTCGAGTTCCCCTGATTTGACATGTGTCCAATAGCTATCCTTTGCTGCCACCTACTTCTCAAATGTAGTATTGACACTTGCAGTACAATATGCCTACTACTGAAGGGTTATCTTGTTATCTTGCAACATTTGTTATCTTCACTGCAGAATCCCAGGCTAGTGATTGGTTGGTGGCTCAGCATGCTTTGGAGTGAGTTCTGAAAATCAGGGGCTCATTCCAAGGCTAGGGGTGAGTCAGTGATCTTCAGTCTTTGCTTCTAGTACTTCCTTAAGGTGTGTCTCTGTTGCTGATACCACACAGACTGACACTTTGCTGCCTAAGCAGCAGAGCCAATCTGGCTCACTCTAACCAGCCCTCTAACTAAAGGAATAGGGCTGAGCTACTCCCAAATTTCTATTCCAAAGCAGAATCATATCCACAGCCAACCAATCCACTGCTTTGTGTGTGCCTGCAGGAAGCACCTTTTCCCTGCTTGTTGCCTTTGTTATTTGAAGATCCATAACTTTGGCGAAAGGCTGCAACTACAGCCAGCCACTCGGGTCCCAGGGAATCTAGCTGCCTTCATGTAGCGATCAGGCCTCGGTCGGAGGATGCTCCATAATCAGCTCATTAGGAGACCCTTAAAATACAATGGGGCAGATTTACTTACTCGGTCCATTCGCGATCCAGTGGCGTGTTCTCTGCGGAGAATTCGGGTCTTCCAGCGATTCACTAAGGTAGTTCTCCCGATGTCCACCAGGTGTCGCTGCTGCGCTGAAGTTCGTCGGAGTGCACTGAAGTTCACCGTCTTTCGCTGGGTGCAGGTAAGCGCGTGTCAAGCAACACTTTTTTTTTAAAAATGCACCGTTTTTTTCCGAATCCGTCTGGTTTTCTTACGGCCACGCCCCCCCATTTCCGTTGCATGCACGGCGACGCCGATGCACCACAATCTGATCGCGTACGCCAAAATCCCGGGGCAATTCAGGGAAAATCGGCGCAAATCTGATATTTTCGGATTACCTGTAGGAAAAACACAATTCGGGCCCTTAGTAAATGACCCCCAGTGGGTTGTCCAAAGTGCACGTTATCAATACAAAGCCAGGAATTTTACTGCAATATAGACTATAATATATGGAGATAATATTGTCTCCCCGAATTCATGTGGTTCTCTTTGCTTTTCTCCTACATTCCAAAAACATAGTTCAGGTTCATAATATTCCCATGAATTTGACCCTACAGTGTCTGTTTGTGTTTCTGAGATAGCAGGAGTAGATTGTAACCCCCCAAGGGACAGGGACTGATGTGTATGACTACACGTTGTCAGCACTGTATAAACTTTCCTTTTTTCTGTTTAATGCTCCATAAATATCACTAGACCTTCATGTCATCGACAATTCTTTCTCTAGCAATTGGATAAAATTACAGTTTTGAAGGTTGACTTGGTTGACCCTCCATGAATGGACAGCAATGTAGACCCCTGACGGGAGGCTCGAGTGATATCTGATCAGGGGATGTGTCTCATACAGCAACAAATGTTGTACTCATTTGTGTTAGATTATTTTCCTTGGTTTGTTTTCATTGCTGCTTTTAATATACCGAGGCTTTGGGGAAATTCATGACAGAGACCGAAGAGATTCTCGGCAAGGTCATGAACTCTCCATATATTTCATCTGTCACCATCACCTGCAAATTATAGGGCAAAAAATAAGCTAAAAATTCTCTGAGTGGCCGATGTGTCACAGTCTTCAGGAGAATATACTTTATTGGATCAGATTTAAAGGGGTTTTCTAGAAATGACAGAAAGAAAATTGGGTTCTCTCTTTCATCATGGCTGCTTTTGGGTCGCTTACGCTCAAGGCTGGACCCACTAGAAGTCATTTGTTTAACGTTACAGAGGCCATAGATGGGACACAGCAATCCTGTAACCACAGACCAATCAGGCATGGCCAGAAGTGTCACAAGTGTCTAGTTCTGTTTGGTTCCATTCTTCTGTCCTATTTGGTGGAAAGGACCTATAAAAAAGGGCCTTCTCCACATAAACTGTAGGGCTGTCCTCTAGGTACAAAAAACTTGGCTCCGTAACAAAGGATCTAATTTAGAAAAAATCTAAGGGGCTGGGCCAGGGGAAAAAAGAAAGCATACTACCCGCATCATTCTGGTACTAGTTTTTGACACTACATCACAATTGAAGTTCCCCAGGGGGGCATTGAGCCTGCTTCAGCCAATGGGTGGCCTTCTCAGACCACAGGTTGTCACTTATGTTAACCGTAGGAGGTCATTTCCTTTGTTGTTCCTGGTCCCAGAAGGCCACTGATTGGCTGAAGTAGGTCCTGTGTCCCCCTGGAACTTTCAGATGGTCAATGAAGTGCTGAAAACTAGAAGTGCCAGAGTGATGCAGTGACTTGGAGTTAGCGCTGGGTAAGTATTCTTTATCTTTATGAATCTGGGTCTTCCAGATTCATTGAAACCCCCTTTCTGTTATAATCTACTGGAACCTTGATTGGCTGTTCTCATAGCTTCCATGGACCCTGTTGGAAAGGGGCAGCAAATGGAGCCGACTGTATGGTGGTCTACTACTATCTGTGTCACGTGTGCTCCTCCGACCCACGTCTCTGGTCGCAGGTGCACCCATGTGCCTCTGTGTAGCACCACCCAGCACGGCAGTCACAATGATTATTACCTGTCCGCGCTCCAGCGACAGCTTCTGTGGTCCGGCGCACGCGTCTCCACCCCTTGGGCATGTACACGCCAGCTCTGTGAAATTTAAAGGGCCAAAGCACCGCTAATTGGCAGTGGCCGATCGCTACCATGATATATTGCCCGCCTCTTCCAGTGACCCCCGCTGGATCTTTGTGCCCTGAGAAAGCATTATATTGAGACTATTGTGATCTATCCGTTGTGACCTTTGCTTTGTTTTGTGACCTTGATTCTCTCCCGCCTGTCTTGACATTCTACTACGTCCCTGACTCCGATCCTGTGCCGTCTGCCCTGAACTCCTGCCTGCCTATGACTCTGCCATTTCTGTACCTCGTCTTGGCCAGTACCACGAGCAGGTCACGCATATGGAACGACCTGGTGGTACCACGCCACAGCAAATACAACCCACTTTGAGGAAGGCTCTGTTCAAAACCAGGTGCCACTTAGACTACGCTCCCAGGTGTCGGCTTACGTCATTGTCAGCGGTGGTTCAGTGGGTCCACCACCTTTTGATCCTGACACTCTGGACATCTCACAAATAGTGTTGAGTAGACCCGAACCGCAAAGTTTCGGTTTGTCTCAAACTTTGCGGGTTGGGTGCCCCATACCCAACCCCCTCTCCACCGTAAAGGGTGCTGGCAGGTGACTTTTCCAGCAGCATTTAAACAGTTAACAGCCTGGCTCTCGCTCTGCAATTTTCGTGTGATCATAGCATTACCTCTATACACTCTGATGCCACCTTTGTAGGCGGAGCCAGTCATGAATAATTGCTGATTGGTGGAGGCAAGAGGTACTCAGCAGAGCCCCCAAGGCTCTATTCATATTAATTAGGAGAAAACACTGAAACTTAGTTTTTAGTGACCGGGCTAGAACTTTCTTATCCTCCCCGGGGGATATCCAGAGGTGAGATAAGGGACTACATCCATAGTGTATTAATCACACGGAGCCGCAGAGCCGTGAATTATCCCCCTTTCTATGGAGCTCGCAGAAACATGAGTGAAAATATGACACTTCAAGATGAAAGAGAATCTGACCGGGGAATTCTTCAGCCTGTGATATAGATTGGGGCTATAATTGCCTGTAATTTCTAGAACAAATGATGCCATAAAATACACAAAATTACAGCTATGGAAAGTGATCACCTGAATTTATTGCATGACATGGGGGCCTGGGCCGGGGTCCGGGAAACATCTGCTGTAACCCACAAATACTGAGTCATCTACAAAGATTATTATAGTGATCTACAGAATTCTGAGAATGATTGTATATTTCTATCATTATTATGTGCATTTAGGAATAATCTCCTGTAATAATTGTATGTCCTGGACAAACTTTAAGGTAATATTGGCTTTTCAGGATGGCCGAGAACTGGAACAGAATGGAGTATTCGATGTAAGGTTCTGTATTCCATCTACAGTATTTTTCAGACTATAACGCGCACCGGATTATAAGGCGCACCATCAATAAATGCCTACTAAAATGTCTAGGTTCATATATAAGGCGCACTGGATTATAAGGCGCACCATCAATAAATGCCTACTAAAATGTCTAGGTTTATATATAAGGCGCACTGGACTATAAGGCGCACCTGATTATAAGGCACACCTGAATGACCAGCAGGTGGCAGACCTGTGCACAGTTCAAGGCAGCTGTTGTCTGTAAGTACAGTTCGTATATAAGGCGCACTGGACTATAAGGCCCACCTTTGATTTCTGAGAAAATCAAAGGATTTTTTTTGTGCACCTTATAGTCCGAAAAATACGGTACTAATGTATCACATACACATAATACATTAGGTATCTGTAAGCAAAAAAAAAACCTTGCATATAACTTGCTCCATTTCACCTGCTATTTATTTGCTATTTGTTTCATTTTGATGCTTATTGCTTGTTTTTTGCAGGAGAAGTTTTAGTTTTTATTTGCAGATATATATGATAATCTGCTTGATTTTTATTCCAATTTTAAAGAGACCGGTGCTCATAAAATTATAGCTGCCGGTAATTGGTTCTAAAATTGAATTTTTTTTCATCAAACTATTTGGACAGAATAGATTTTGAGATCATTTTATATTTCAGGTTGCTTTTTAAGACAGCGATAATTCGGCGAAATTGGAAATTTGATTTATAGTTATTATTTATAACATTAGTATTATTAATTATTAATATATAGTATAATATATATATATATATACTATATAATATAATAATATATAATATGTAATATATAGTGTATATATAGTGTATAATGTATTTGTTTTATTGTGATTTATTTTATGTATGTTTATACTTTTTCTATTATTAATTAATCATTTTAGATTATCAAAATTATATTATTATGAAAGCTTTCTTGCAAATGCATTTAAAATATCCAACAATGAATCTGGATGAACAAAAAGGCAGGCAAAGCCTATCAGGGGTGGATTAGGACCTCCATGGACCCTGGGCTGAATCTGGAATCACTTCCTACATCTGGTACTAGAATCAGCTTCTTGGGGAATGGGGGATGTGTCCCTTCTTCCGGATTTCAGTCTGCAGTTTCAGGACCTTTGGAGGACCGTCAAAGGTCCTGAAATGTCTCTCGTGTACATGTGCATTGAGAGCAGGAACAGATGTACGGGGATTTCATGGGTGAAGGTCCTTCTCAGTATAAAATTTGTTGGGTGGTTTGGCCATGGACCCCTAGAAGGCTTGGGCCCTCTATACCACCTATACCATAATCCGCTACTGTATCCTATATGTTTCGATAAAAAATCTTGAGCCATGAATCAAATATTTTATCGAAAACGCGTAGGCTGTACCTGCCTTTATCCTCTTTCATACTGGATTCATTGTTGGATATTTTTTAATGTATTTACAACAAAGCATTCACGTTTTATCTTAAGAAATCTATCGAAATCTGGATTATTTTTATTTGTCATTGTACCGCACATAGCTGAGGCCCAGGTACTTCGATGCTTTGGCTTATTGGCTGGATGTATCCTGGTGATCTGACTATCCTCTGTAGTTCATTTTTACAATATTATTATTTTATTATTTTCTTTCTATTAACACTTGTATTATGATTTTCTTCTATTACGGTCTATTATTATTATTATTATAATTATTATTATTATTATATAGTATTATTATTTCTTACTATTTCCTTATTCTTTCCCTTCTTATTCTCATAATATTGTGATCATTTTTTGTTGTATTACATTTATTTGATATGTACATCATTTTATATTATTATAATTGTATTATTATTTTCTTTTTTTTCTTCTTTTTCTTCTTCTTCTTATTGTATTTAACGTTTTATTTTACAGCTATACATCCCACTACTTTTCCTCCTATTTGTCCCACTGATGATGCATGTGGTCTTCTGGGAAGAATTTCTATCATGTCTGTAATTTCCCCTCCTGCATTACATCTCCTATAGACTTTGTAATGACACTTGGCGCTCTGCCCGCTCCTCACCACATCAGGATGAAACTTATCAGGACGGTTTTGTGTTGCATCACAGTTCCCGGACGCTCCACAAGGTTCAATGACTTGTTTGGAGAAGAGGCGTCTGCAGGGTTTCTTCGTCCCGGCGTGGAGCTGCTTTCACAGGTGCAAAGTGATGAGACTGAAATGCAATAGGTTGTCTGAAAAATAAATTCTCCGCTTGCTGCCTGCGCGGGGAGGGGAGGAATTTTACCTTCAGCTCAACATCAAAGCCGACCTGTCAATCATCCGGCCATTTTATTTATCTTTTATTATTTTTTGCACCTTTGCCTCCTTTAGAAGAAGCAGATGTTGGCAGAGACTACACAAGAAGAGTGAAATGCGGCGGTGAAGACTTTACCGACTATCTAGAGCTTCTACTTAGATAAATAATCTCTAAAACCTTTCATTTTTTCTGGAAAACCCTTATGAGGCTGAGGTGGGGTAAAAAAAGGACACACAACCCACTCCTGTTCCCGGTACCTGCATCACTCCGGTACCTCGGCACATGCCCAATCGGAAGTTCCAGGGGATCACGGGATCCGCTTCAGCCGGGAATGGCCTTCTTGGACCAGACTGGCCATACTAACGTCACTGTACCCCAACTTTCCACCTGGCAAGCGGACAAAAAACACGGACTCAAAATTGGGATAAAAATGGGGGGTCGGCCACAGCTTTAATCTTTAAACAAATTAACTGTTGGTCCAAATGGGGAACCCGAGACCCTCCTATTACCACCTCGCATGCCAAGCCCCGCCTCTGCGGGGGCATGTCCTCGTTGGTTCGTCAGGTGATTGATCTCATTCCCGAGAGGGTCAAGGATTCCGCCATAGGCCGAGCTGTGACTTCCAATACATAATTAACAATGAAAGAAATAAAACATATTGAAAAACAATAACAAAACCAACAACATTAACAAAAGTAACAAAAGTAAACAAAAAAGGGGAGTGCGGGCGGGATCTTTCCTGGCACGGAGCCGTCCTGGAAGAGGACGGGATGCTCCACACCAGATAATAAATATCCCGGACCTGCAGCCGCCGGGTGGGAGGGATCGCGGGGCGGGCCATGCTCAAAGCAATAGAGCACGACCAGTCCTGCAACCCCCGGGCTTAAGCAGCCCGAGGGTTTAACAGCGACATTTGTGGTTTGGAAGATACCATAAGTGTCAAAGCAAAGCAGAAACTGGAAGCGGGTTAAGTATATTTTTCTTTTGTTTCTCCCTGCCCAACACAAAGGATAAATGACTTTAGCAACCTACCAGTCAATGCAAGAGGAATAAAAGCTAAGACATAAGTGAATGTCCAACACTTTCACAGGCCTTGAAGCCTGACTAAATGTCTAGTTAAGCTTATTGTATATCTCACTTAAAGGGGTTGTCAGAAACCTGAAAAAAATGATATGTGGCCGAGAAAGAGCTTCTTAAGGGCAATCAAGGGTTAAATACAAGCCATGATCTGTGGCGATTGCACTTTAAGGGGCGTTGTTGTGCTCCTTCGTTTTCCTCCTCCCCTGTGCTGCTCAATCCTCCCCCCTGTGGTTTTATAAAGCTGAGCGCGGAGCGAGGCACCTCCTCTTGCCCCCTGCTATCGGTAAGCAGTCCCGCCCTCCCTCCCTCCCTATTGTTTTTGGTTTTGTGTTTTGGTTATTTCTGTTTTCTAGCAAAAAGGGAAGTCACAGCTGGCAGTTGAGGAAGGAGAATTAGTGGAAATTGATGGAGATTTGATGGAGGCTTTGAGATTTGCCCGGAAGAAGCAGTGCTGGTTGGGAGTCCGGCCGAGCAAACCGATTCAGGCAGCTGCGGTTTTGCACCAGAGAGAGAAAGATACAACAGTGGCATTTGGAGAATTGTTAAAGTAATTTTAATACATAGATTGTATATTTATTACAGCATAGTTATTAGAGTTTATAACTTTGTGTTAATGTTACGGGTATTTGGTGTTTTACCTAAAGTGCCTTATAGGTGGAGTTAGGTATGTTGTGTTTACTACCTCCCAGTCTCATTTTGATCCTGCCGCTGTCCGTTGCTAATCTTGACACGCTGGAATCACCTAGAAAAAAAATTATAATTAGCAGCACAGAGCACAGGGACAGGATGTCCGTCGCTCTGGGCTGCGATTATGTACTCCCACGCAACCTCCTTTTCTGGGAGAGGGCAGTGACGTCATGAAAGAGGCATGAATTCTCACCTCTCGTGTGACTTTACCTCACTCTGCCATGCTCTCCCAGCAGCGGTGTGCATAATGAGTGGCCCGGAGCTCTGGACATCTTGTTCCTGTGCTCCGTGCTGCTAATTATAGTTTTCTTTTCTAGGTGATCCCAGCATGTCAAGACTACTGACAGACAGCGCCGGGATCAAGATGAAGAGGAGCGTTTTTTTTTCAGTGGTTGATTTCCTTTAAAGAATTAACATTTACTTATCTTCAGGGTCCCTCCTAGTGTCCCATGCCACCATCTCGCCAGGCTGTGCCCCTGTCCCCGTATCTCTGCGGATGATACAACCCTCTCATCTTCTCTAAAGTCCCTCCTCTCTGCTCTAAGTGACTGGTGTAGCAGGGTTCAGATGGACTATTATGGTAGTAACTGATAAAGGAAGGGGAGGGACTATGGAGCAGCTCAATGCAGAGCTAACTTGAACTTTGTGAGGACACTTCCCCAGTGCACCAAGTCCTGCTACAATCCTGTAATATAAATCACATTCAACTCTCTTGCTGCTGTTAGCAAAACACACAAAGTAATAATTGCACATCTTTGGGGCCAATACCTAACAATGGCTGCAGAGAGCACAGAGCACAGCAGTGTAAGGACATGTCCAGAGGTGAACCTAAACTCTCTGCTGTTAAGCTGCCTGAGGCGAGCTGTAGAACTGTACCCATATTCACCTCATACAGTAGTTATATAACACATTAGTTTTTTAAAAAGTGAGTTCTCCATGCAGCATATAGCACCCATGAAGACTCTGTATTTCTAAGCTATATTTAAGCACCCATGATGCTGCCTCCTATCTTGCTGCAGTGGGTACCACCTGAGGCAAGAGACTCAACTCACCACATGGCTGGTGCAGCCCTGGTCTTGTCTCCACTGCACTTGGAGAAGCTACAATCCCGGAAATATAAATCCATATTTTACAGTTCTGCTGCGACTATGATTACACTTATCAATACCTATGGCCCCATGCACATGACCGTATCAGGGCTGGTGACATGGCTGCTCAATTTGCAGCCATATCTGAGGTCTATGGCACCCAGTCCCAACAGAAAACTGGTGCCGTGACCTAGCCAGGCGGCGTGCGTGAATAACATAGGACGAGTCCTTTATGTTGTCCACCCCTAACACTGTGCACCACATAGCGGCTGCTATGGCTGCTACCACTGTAGTTATGCCATCACGGTGCTGTGAGATGGCGTGTGGTCACGGCACCACGACTGGGTGCCATAGACCCTTATTGGGGCCGTAATTGGAGTATGGGTCCATTACGTTCTTGTGTATGGGGCCTAGCACTGTATGTACGGCATGTGATTGGATCACGGACCCCCTTATTTTCTTGTGTATGAGGCCTAGAGCTGTATGTACGGCATGTGATCGGATCAAGGACCCCCTTACTTTCTTGTGTATGATGCCTAGCACTGTATGTACGGCATGTGATCGGATCCCGGACCCCCTTATGTTCTTGTGTATGAGGCCTAGCACTGTATGTACGGCATGTGATCGGATCCCGGACCCCCTTATGTTCTTGTGTATGAGGCCTAGCACTGTATGTACGGCATGTGATCGGATCACGTACTCCCTTACTTTCTTGTGTATGAGTCCTAGCACTGTATGTACGGCATGTGATCGGATCACGGACCCCCTTACGTTCTTGTGTATGAGGCCTAGCACTGTATGTACAGCATGTGATTGGATCCCGGACTCCCTTACTTTCTTGTGTATGAGGCCTAGCACTGTATGTACAGCATGTGATCGGATCCCGGACCCCCTTACATTCTTGTGTATGAGGCCTAGCACTGTATGTACGGCATGTGATCGGATCCAGGACCCCCTTACCTTCTTGTGTGTGAGGCCTAGCACTGTATGTACGGCATGTGATCGGATCCCGGACCCCCTTACGTCCTTGTGTATGAGGCCTAGCACTGTATGTACGGCATGTGATCGGATCCCGGACCCCCTTACGTCCTTGTGTATGAGGCCTAGCACTGTATGTACGGCATGTGATCGGATCACGGACCCCCTTACGTCCTTGTGTTTTCAATGGTTGAACAGATTCCTTTGAAAAGTGCAAAAAAGGACACAATCTGGACTCAGTTGATCCCTCTGATGCTTTGAGTGCGAGTAAACCCAAGACTGAGTTCTTAAGACTCAGGGAAACTTATCTAACACAGAACACAGATAAAGTCGCTATCTAATATCAATCCGTCTTGTAGCTGGACACTGGGCTATCCCTCATCTCGCCCTCCAGGCTCCAGCGCTGGGTGACTCATCCTCCAGCCATTATTATTTACAGTCCATTTCACTTGGAAAGTATCAGGAATAATATTTGTTCAGTCGCAGAAACTTTCACTTATCTGTGACACATTGCAAATAATTCTGCATGTGCACAGATAACAAGTCTGCACGCTGGCGCATTCGCTCCGCCAAACAATAATTCACGACATCCTGCGACTTTGTCCAGATAATCTCAGACTCTACTACTGATACATGGCCCCGGGCCCCGCTCTCCGCTCCAGGCCCGTATCAGTCTTCGTGGCATCTCTGCACTTACATTGGATTTATTGGTTATGGAGATGAATGATCTGTGGTCTCCCACAATCTTCTGCCAAACTTTAAAGACGGCGGCGGCGGCGGCCATATTTTTTCCTGAACACAATAAGAAGATTCTTTTTTTTCCCATTAGAAAAATTATTGAAGTTTGTTCCAGAGATTTTTTTTCTCTCCCGTTGGTTCGTGTGTCGGATGATCGATGAAGCCATTAACATAAGAGATTATGGGAATCTGTTTTAGTGTTTCTCTGACTGCTATTGTATCACTGCGCTGACGCATTTCGGTGTTAAATAAAACCATATGGGATGTTTTATGAAAGCAGGATGACACTTTTTTAAGTTCAACTTTATTTATTAAAACTTTAAATATTTTAAGTGTGTTTTAGGGTAACATATTTCATTTTCTCAGGCTAAACAGCCTGTGCTTGATGGTGTGAATCCTAGGACTCTGATCACCAAGTGTAGATGCCTTGCACAATCTTATCAGCCTTTCCTGCTCTATAACATGCTGCCTGCAGATCCCACACTACGTACAATATGCTCAGTTCCTCCTGTTCTATAACATGCCCCCTGCAGATAAGACACTATGAACAATCTGCTCAGCTCCTCCTGCTCTATAACATGCTGCCTGCAGATAGGACACCATGTACAATCTGCTTAGCTCCTCCTGCTCTATAGCATGCTGCCTGCAGATAGGGCACTATGTACAATCTGCATGGCTCCTCCTGCTCTATAACATGCTGCCTGCAGATAGGACACTATGGACAATCTGCTCAGCTCCTGCTCTATAACATGCTGCCTGCAGATAGGACACTATGTACAATCTGCTCGGCTCCTCCTGCTCTATAACATGCTGCCTGCAGATAGGACACTATGTACAATCTGCCCAGCTCCTCTTGCTCTATAACATGCTCCCTGCAGATAAGACACTATGAACAATCTGCTCAGCTCCTCCTGCTCTATAACATGCTGTCTGCAGATAGGACACTATGTACAATCTGCTCGGCTCCTCCTGCTCTATAACATGCTGCCTGCAGATAGGACACTATGTACAATCTGCTCGGCTCCTCCTGCTCTATAACATGCTGCCTGCAGATAAGACACTATGAACAATCTGCTCAGCTCCTCCTGCTCTATAACATGCTGCCTGCAGATAGGACACCATGTACAATCTGCTTAGCTCCTCCTGCTCTATAGCATGCTGCCTGCAGATAGGGCACTATGTACAATCTGCATGGCTCCTCCTGCTCTATAACATGCTGCCTGCAGATAGGACACTATGGACAATCTGCTCAGCTCCTCCTGCTCTATAACATGCTGCCTGCAGATAGGACACTATGTACAATCTGCTCGGCTCCTCCTGCTCTATAACATGCTGCCTGCAGATAGGACACTATGTACAATCTGCTCAGCTCCTCCTGCTCTATAACATGCTGCCTGCAGATAGGACACTATGTACAATCTGCTCAGCTCCTCCTGCTCTATAACATGCTGCCTGCAGATAGGACACTATGTACAATCTGCTCAGCTCCCCCTGCTTGATAACATGCTGCCTACATATAAGACACTATGTACAATCTGCTCAGCTCCCCCTGCTTTATAACATGCTGCCTACATATAAGACACTATGTACAATCTGCTCAGCTCCCCCTGCTTTATAACATGCTGCCTACATATAAGACACTGGGGCAGATTTACTTCACCAAGCCGGGCCGAGTGCAGGTAAGCGCGTGTCCAGCAACACTTTTTTTTTAAAAAATGCGGCGGTTTTTCCGAATCCGTAGGGTTTTCGTACGCCCACGGCCCCTGATTTCCGTCGCGTGCATGCCGGCGCCGCTGTGCCACAATCCGATCGCGTGCGCCAGAATCCCGGGGCAATACAGGGAAAATCCGCGCAAAACGGAAAAATTTGCGTTACCCGCCGGAAAAACGCGATTCGGGCCCTTAGTAAATTACCCCCACTATGTACCATCTGCTCAGCTCCTCCTGCTCTATAACATTTTTACTTACCTGTCCCTGGCGTGTTCCCCGATGTGCATTGTCCGACAAGAATGAACTCTGCCGATCGTGCGCCCGATATCCTGCATGTGTCGCTTCCCCGCTCAGGTCTGACAGAGTTCACCTTCTTCTTCCTGTACATGTAAGTGCATTGTCTTGCAACACAATTTAAAAGTAAAATTCCGTGCTCGCCCGCCGATTTGTGTCACATGTAAGCAGCACAGCTGCGCCGAAATGCGATTGTGTGCGACACAATCCCCAGTTAAATACCTTTCAAAGCGGCACAAATCCCGAAAACCATAGTAAATAAGCTTCTATGTTTCTATATTTTCTATGTAACGGCTTTGACTTTATCTCATAATATAAATTTTTTTCCCAAATAATGCCAAAGTATTACTAATTTCCCTTATTGCTGCACATAAGGAATACTGTACTATCTGCAATATAGTGTATAACAAGTCATTACAGCTCGAAATAATTTATATCTTTTGTGCCAATAGTAATCTTTCTCCAGATAGAATATGAAATGACTGGTAATCCATCCAGTTCTTGGCAGCAGCAATGTACATCGCAGCTAAACCTGGTATTTCCCTTTCTAGGAAACAATCTAATCCTATCAGCAGGTAGCAGAGGTCTTATACCAGCCCAGGGCTGACCCTCCCCGTCTGCTGTGTAGTGCGGAGATCTGAGCTGAGGTTATATCTGTTCTCACTGTCAGGGGGCATAACTTGAGGGGGTGCAGAGGTTGCGATCGCACCCGGGCCCAAGAGGTTTAGGGGGCCCTTATGGTGTCACTTTCCCATATGAGAAGACTATTACTATAAACCATACATTATAGTCAGGGGCCCGGCACAGACTTTGCACTGGGGTCCATCAACTAAAACTAAATATGTAGGTACTATATTAAAAAAAATGGGTTAAAGGGTTATCCTATATTTCCTATGGATTGCCCGTCTCATTGAAGTAATATGGGAGCCAAGCCTTCAGATGACACCTTTGCTTTCAGATCTGTGCATCATGTTGTGGATCAGCTGATCCGTTTAGGGGCTGGAGGTAGACCCCAGTAGTGGATTATAATATAGGCATTTTGTGCCATCGCCCAGGGCTTCTAGGAGGTACATGGCCACCCAAACCACCCACCAAATTTTATACTGAGAAGGACCTGCACAAATGAAATCCTTGTACATATGTTACTGCTCTCAATACACATGTACACAAGAGCCTTTTCATTACCTCTAAAGGTCCTCCAAAGGTCCTACAACCACAGATTGAAAGCAGCAGAAGGGACACATCCTCCATTCTCCAAGAAGCTGATTCTAGTACCAGATGTAGGAAGTGATTCCAGACTTGTAGGGGCCATAATATACATACAGCCCGGAGCCCGTGGAGGTCTTACTCCACCCCTGGTAGACCCCCATGATCGCAGTTTGATGGCCATCCCCTAAAAAGTAAATGGAGTAGTGGTGTGCAGACCTGCTGTGCCATTTAGATGACAGGGAGAGATCCCTGTTCTTATGATTACGGGGGATCCTAGATGTACCCCCAAAGATCACTGGGAAGTGAAGGTTTAGGGTAATGCAATATCCGGCTTAATGAGACCCGACTTACCACAACAGGTATGTAGAAAACATTATCCTTTATTTAAACATTGTTAAACATTCCCTATACAGGTGGAGGTCCCCCCTATAGGAGTACTAAAATAGAAAGCATCATTTCCCTGCTCCCGCTTCCTGCGTCACTCGTTATTGCCACTTTAGCCATTGCCCCCAAGTCCGAGTTGCTTATTCGGACTTGGGGCCAACAAAAGTAGTGGTCTCACATGTTTTAAAAGGGTGTTCCAAAGAGGCCACTCATTGGGTGAAGCGGGTGTCACAAAAATTTGTCACAATAATAAAAGTGTGTTGGGGACAAGTCTCCTGTTTGGACGGAGCAACACTTATTGGGCAAAGATTTAGAGTCTATAGGACTGATGGAAATTGGCCAGTATAGAATTTGGCTTTCACATACAATTTAATTAGAGTCATACCATTCAAACACTGGCATGAGACCCCTTCCCTGCTGTTACACTGTGCAGAAGCACATCTCCCCCCTTCTCCCTCAGCACTTCCCCCTCCTACTGTGTGAGATTACAGTAGGCAGAGGGAGGGGTAAACAGAGTAACAGTCTGTGAAGCTGCAGCATGTAGCCCCCAGAGCCCTTTAGACTCATTAGCATAAATCTCTAAGTGTATTTTAGAAGGAAGGAGGCCATAGTTAACACATATAAGAAGATACCACAGTCACGATGCCTGGATCTATGAGTAATGTCCCTGGTTTATCAGGATGGATTTTGATGGTAGTTTTCCTTTAAATGAACAACCTGGTCAAAGCTGATTTATTGAATTATACATTATGCAGAGCCAGAAGGGAGGAGCAGGACTCAAGGTTGTAGGTATACAAAGAAAATGAGTCCTGTTCCTCCCTTCAGACCCTGCACAATGTCTAATACAATGAATCAGCTTTGAGTGGAGTGTTCCTTTAAGGGTGTGCTTTATAAGTCACTGTCAGGGTTCGTGGTCAGTGGACCCTCTGGACCACCGCGGGAGGTGGTACTAGCCGACACCAGGGACCAGAATCTAAGTGGCACCTGGTCTTCAGCAGAGCCCGCCGCAAAGTGGGATGGACTTGCTGTGGCAGGGGGCCACCAGGTCTGTCCACAGTTGCGACTAGTCCGCAGTGGCAGCCAAGGTTGAGGTACAAATTCAGCTGGCAGTTTTTGAAGTAAAGTCCAGGCACAAAGTCAGGGCAGCCGGTAGAGATGCAAGGTCAAAGTTCGGATCCGGGGTCAACAACGGGAGATCAGGACTAGGAAGGAACGGGAACACAGGAACAGGCACAGGAAACACAAGGAAGCATTCTTGGGGATCCTTGGGGAATCATGGGAACAGCCAGCCTTTAAGGAAACCCGGAAGTGCCAGCGCCAATCAGGGGTGCACTGCCCCTTTAAATCTTCAAATGCCGGCGCGCACCCTAGGTAGCAGGTAAGCGCGTGTGGGTTAGGCCTGGATGGGAGCAGCCGCGCCATGGACAGGGGGACGGGTGTGCCCGCGACCCGTGACATGGATCACGGGGGCAACCGTGACAGTCACTATGGACAATGTATTCATCTCCTCCGGCTCTTTAACTTGCTGATAAGACATTGCCCTAAAACGGAGACTATTTACTACCCCCTCTGCCCCTCCTGCTCTATAACATACTCAAATGACACTGTAAGGGAGTTCTCTATTCTGCTCAAGAGCAAGGAGCCAAAGTACCAAATCTTGACCCTGTATAGCGCAGATGAATCCATACAGCTGTAGCTGATCTGTGTGTTTCTGGATTGGTTCCTCCATAATATAATAATTCCTTTATAAAATCCCAAGTGGGTGGCACCGGGTGGTACAGTGTGGACCCCTACCAGGCCACGCGAGTGAATTAATGCTCCATACTTTGTAAATCTGTAACATGTCCGTGTTATATTTGCTTCTTCAAAGCTTTTCCTGCTGGAGCTGAGTCCCGTTGTGCGTGTCGGGATTCTCAGCCGCCTCCATAAGACTTTGCATTCATCGGGATTACAGGAAGTGGGTGGCCGGCTGCCAGATACATATAGCAGTTTGTGCTTGGCAACGACTCTACTAATTACAGCTATGAAATATTTGTACAGGCATTTACTAACAAAACACTAATTTCATCAAAAGTTTTATTTTTATTCCTTTCATTTTTTTTATTTTTGACCTCAACAAAAACACAACATGTAAAAAAAACTGGCGAGAAATAGAAATTTCAGAAATATCTCGTTTAATTGCCGTTTCATCCATAGTTTCCACAAATTAAGGCTCCTTGTTTTTGTGCGAAATTTGTCAACGTTATTGACGGAAGCTGCTTAATAAATGTTCTGTTTTGCTTTCATGCCGTCCTTGGAAAAACTCTCAAGGCAACGCCAAGGAGCGAGGGCAGCGCAGAATTACGCATTCATGTTATGTGGCACAAGATAAACATTTTACAGGTGTAAATGCTGTGGGGCCTAATGACATAAATAGTATGAATTATACATGAGGCTAATTATTTTGAAATTTTGAGAGTTTATGGAAAAAGATGCGGTTATAGAGGGAAAAAAAATTTTGAAAATTGTTACATTATAACTTTGTATTCTAAATTGTATTTATATAATATCAAATGTTTAACTTGCTGCACATCATAGGAAATTTACATGGAGAATTGGTTTCTGTAGATTGGGCAATGATAATGGATAAGTTTATTATGGAGGGGGGTTGCACTTATATATTAAAAATCCTTGTGGAAGGGGCCACTGTGCTGGTGTTGTTATTATGTTATGAGCATTGCTCTGGTCTTTGTTTCTGTACAGAGCCTGGTTCTGTTGCTGTATGTCTGTATGCAGCACAGTTCAGATGCTGTATTTCTGTATGGAGCCCAGTCCTAGTGCTGTATTTCTGTATGGAGCCCAGTCCTAGTGCTGTATTTCTGTATGGAGGACAGTCCTAGTGTTGTATTTCTGTATGGAGCCCAGTTCTAGTGCTGTATTTCTGTCTGGAGCCCAGTACTAGTGCTGTATTTCTGTATGGAGCCCAGTTCTAGTGCTGTATTTCTGTCTGGAGCCCAGTACTAGTGCTGTATTTCTGTCTGGAGCCCAGTACTAGTGCTGTATTTCTGTATGGAGCCCAGTTCTAGTGCTGTATTTCTGTCTGGAGCCCAGTACTAGTGCTGTATTTCTGTATGTAGAGTGGTCTAGTGCTGTATTTATGATATGAGCATTGTGTTGGTGCTGTATTTCTGTATGCATCTCAGTTCTGGTGCTGTATTTCTGTGCATAGCCCTGTTCTGGTGCTGTATTTATGATATGAGCATTGTGTTGGTGCTGTATTTCTGTATGTATCTCAGTTATGGGGCTGTATTTCTGTGCAGAGCCCAGTTCTGGTGCTGTATTAGTGTATGCAGACTGTTCTGGTGCTGTATTTATAATACAAACATCGGGGCACATTTACTTACCCGTCCCTGGCGCATTACCCGATGTGCATTGTCCAACGATCATGCACTGTACTGCGATTCACTAAGATCATGCGGACCGATATCCTGCATGTCCCGCTTCCCCGCTCAGGTCGACAGAGTTCACCTTCTTCTTCCCGGTGCATGTAAGTGCATTGGTTGCAACACAATTTTTATCTTAAATCCTGAGCTCAGTCCGAATCAGTCGGTTCATCCTACGACCCACCCCCCGATTTCTGTCGCATGAAAGCCGGCGTCGCTGCGCCAAAATCCGATCGCCTACGACGCAATCCCCTGCTAAATACCTGTCAAAGTGGCGCAAATCCCGAAACGTTGGGAAGTCCGATGGAAATGCGATCTGCGGACCCTTAGTAAATGAGCCCCATTGTGTTGGTGTAGAGCCCAGTCCTTTCTTTACGGTTCTGGTGCTTTATTATATTAAGCTGGGCGCTGTATCTATGTCCTAGACTTGTTTCTGGTACTATATTTATGTATAGAGTCTGGTTCTGGTGCTGTATTTATATACTGAGCTTGTTGCTGTAGATATGTCCTAATCTTGGTCTGGTGGTGTGTCTATGTATAAGGTTTGGTTTTGCACTGTATTTTTGCACTGAACTATTATAATAATTCATGAGAGTTACTATATTATAGTTTGAGGGGCATTGTGCATATTTTAGTTAAAGAAGAGGGTCACTGTATATGCAGAAATTAATTCGGGTGAAGCACAGTATATAGGTGATTCATGTATCCGCTTCTGGGACCATCACCAATCACTGGGATGGTGTTTCTGAGCTTCAGCGTCACGGTGGTCACACATTCACCCGGTCTCTCCGTTCATAGTCAAGGGAACTGGTGAAGATAGCTGAGTACGAGCCACATTTATTATCCATTTTTCCCAGTTACTTCATGTTGTGAAATGTTTGTTTTTGCAATGTAACAAGGGGAAACAGTATCCCTGAAAACCCTACGATGAACTGATTTCCTAATACCTCCAAGAATGGATGGACTTCCACAATGATGTATTGCTCATTAGTGTTGTTCTTTGCCAGAATTTGCAGATAGATGATGGGAAAGCCCTGGCGGAGCTTTTTACAGCCACAAAATCTTGTAAAGCTTCACAAAGCTACATTCCCCGATATATAAAAGATGGAAATGTAACATTAGCGCTACAGTTTTGAGTTGCATTTGGATTAAGGAAGTGGATGAGTGAAGTTTTCTTTTTATTTGCTATAGATAGGAAGTAAATGTCCAGTAATATTGGGGAGAGTGAGAATTCCCAAACAACCCACCATGGTCTTCAGAACTAGGGAAAAGTGAAAGCGAACAGCAAAGTTGGAGTTATTAGAAGTTTGGGATCTGGTGCTTGTTCAGATCAACCCCCCCCCTGTTGATGCCCGTGATAAGTGCTGGCAAAAAATGTCTAAACACAGTGGGGCAAATTTACTTACCCGGCCCATTCGCGATCCAGCAGCGCGTTCTCTGCTCTGGATTCGGGTCCGGCTGGGATTTAAGAAGGTAGTTCCTCCGCCGTCCACCAGGTGGCGCTGCTGTGCTGAAAGTAATTTCATCGCGCCGGAATGCACCACCTCGGACCAGGTGAAGGTAAGCGCTCCCCAAGCGACACTTTTTCGGTTTTTAAATGCGGCGGTTTTTCCGAATACGTCGGGTTTTCGTTCGGCCACGCCCCCCGATTTCTGTCGCGCGCATGCCGGCGCCGATGCGCCACAATCCGATCGCGTGCGCCAAAATCCCGGGGCAATTCAGGTACAATCGGCGCAAATCGGAAATATTCGGGTAACGCGTCGGGAAAACGCGAATCGGGCCCTTAGTAAATGACCCCCAGTGTGCTGACACTAGAAGGGCGCTGCAGGGTGGACCAACTTTTGGGGAGGTTCCATGCTCCCCAGTAACATTATTGGGAGTGACAATCCTACTCAAAATGGTGGAGTGCAGCGATGCCGGCATGCCAGACCCGAAAAGGGCTTTAAAATTTTGGTTTGGCCAAACCTGGACCTGAATTTTGATGGGACAGCTCATCTCTACAAGGGACCACAAAACCCCCTCACAAACCCTCCCCAATATCAACAAGATACCGTTTTTTTTATGCCGACTTGTAAGCTGCTCCTTGAGATCCATAGAACCTAATTTTTTTAAAGACTTTTCGAGAGAAAGGGGGGATAAAAAAAGACCAGAAAGTTTTATCATTCAGCACAGTTGGGTTGAACTGGATGGACTTTTGTCCTGCCAAACTTCACAGTGGTACTGTGTAATGCATCCAAGACGTCATGAAAGTATAAATTTGCAGGTACTGTACAGATCTTACCATAAGGTCTAAACAGCTGAAGTTCCTTCGTTGCAGAAGAGAAAGGTAATCTGGACCACCAACAATACATGCTCATTACCTGAACACCAAGAAAACTATATATATACCGTATTTTTCTGACTATAAGGTGCACAAAAAATCCTTTGATTTTCTCAGAAATCAAAGGCGCACCTTATAGTCCAGTGCGCCTTATATATGAACCGCACTTACAGACAACAGCTGCCTTGAGCTGTGCACAGGTCTGCCACCTGCTGGTTATTCATCCTTATAATCAGGTGCGCCTTATAATCAGGTGCGCCTTATATGTGAGCCTAGATGTTTTAGCAGGTATTTATTGATGGTGCTCCTTATAATCTGGTGTACCTTATAGTCCAAAAAATGCGGTAGTCTATTTCTAAATAGGACCTGTCACCAGTTTTGGGACCCGAAGCCAACCACAGGTCCATATGGACCGGTGGTTTAGGGTCCCAAAGTGGCCTTTATGAGCTCATAGGGTGGAGGTAATATAAAATAGAAACACATATATATTTACCTAGATGTGAATGCATCAGACTCACATCTAAAGTTCTTGCTGCCCCCTATCACGATTGGAGATGAAGCCAGTGTTCTTCCCCATCTTAATGCTCTGCAGGTGGGGAACAGAAATCTACATTCTGCTCCAAACCGCAAAGTTCATTAGAAGTTTGGGGCTGGGTCAGGGTTTGGCTCAAGAGATCTTGTGCAGATCAAGTCAGTGAAAACACAGAGCTAACAGCACAAAGCACTGGAGAGCTGCATCATAGTAAGAAATGATCAGACTACTAATCTAAAACACCTATATAGGAATAAAAAGTTGAGCACATGGCAACATCACACTATGTGTAGAAGGGACAAGGTAAAAGCCCCGCTAGCAGGCAAATGGCTGCAGATAGCTAATGAATGAAAATTTGAGAATTGCTTATTTCAACTTATTGCAAAAGTTAGGCAAAAGTTTTTTATACTTTACAGTTGTTCTTTAAACTTTGCCGTGTAGTCCTAGCCTAAAAGTTCAATAACAATTATTAGAAATAGTGAGAAATCTTGAAATTTTCGACAAAAACCACTAAGCAACCTCCACTTTACACAAACATATCCTATATCCAGTCTGCACACAGATGCCTTGAGCCTCTTAGCTATGCTCCATGTCAGTAGTGGAACATGTCTGTGTGTTGGTTTTTCTCAAAAATAGAAACTCACGGTTGGCATTTCTTCGCTGTTTGCTTCTTTTGTCTCATTCCAGCTATGGAAAAACATTGTACATAGTGGATGAGCAGTGAAAGTTGGACTGAGCATGACAGGTAGCTGGTAAGTATCCTTATTGTTGGCACAGCCCGGGTATCTGCAGTTATAAGCCGCTATAATAACATTTCTTGTACTATGTTTGCTTTTTGGAGAGGTTTAGACATTTTGGCATATTTGCTGGAAAATACTAGGTGTTTTATAGAAAAAAATAATATTTCTTGGGTTCAATGAAAAATCAACCTTTATTACATAGGCCAATGATGAATTCTCGGAGTAGACACTTCCCAATGTCGGCCTTATCTTCAGGTTTCTTTCTGTATAGAACCTTTAAAACTAAGATGCCATAAAATATTGAATCTCAAGTAAATCGCGATCCAGCGGTGCGTTCTCTGCGCTGGATTCGGGTCTCCCGGCGATTCACTAAGGCAGTTCCTCCAACGTCCACCAGGTGTCGCTGCTGCGCTGAAGTCCGCCGAGGTCCGCCGGAGTTCACGATCCATTGCTGGGTGAAGGTAAGCGCGCGTCCAGCGACACTTTTTTTTAAAAAAATGCGGTGGTTTTTCCGAATCCGTCGGGTTTTCGTTCGGCCACGCCCCCGATTTCCATCGCATGCATGCCGGCGCTGATGCGCCACAATCCGATCGCGTGCGCCCAAATCCCGGGGCATTTCAGGGAAAATCGGCGCAAATCGGAAATATTCGGGTAACACATCGGGAAAACGCGAATCGGGCCCTTAGTAAATGACCCCCATTATCTGAGTTTTGCTTACAGTGTCCAGTCCCATTGGATGTGTTCATAAAATTGAACATTTTTGCAACTATGGTGGATCTTCTTGATACGGTGGAATTGAAAGAAATTACAAAATAACATTCAGAAATCACCCCTTTCAGAATGTGGCTCCTGGAATAATCATAATCCCACCTCTAGATAACCCCCTAGCAAACATCTGATACTTCTAGAAAAAATTGAGTCTTTACATCCTGATTCCCTATGGGCAACGTTGGACAATGTTAGGGCCAATCTGAGGAAATAAATCAAAGGCTACATTCACGTTTGATGTACATGAGGTCATCAGCTTATATGCCTAGCAAAATTCCTAACTGAGGCAACAGTATGGGGCAGATTTACTTACCTGGTCCATTTGCGATCCAGCGGCGCGTTCTCTGCGGTGGATTCAGGTCTTCCGGCGATTCACTAAGGCAGTTCCTCCGACGTCCACCAGGTGTCACTGCTGCACTGAATGCACTGGAGTTCACCAAGCCGGGCCGAGTGAAGGTAAGCGCGTGTCCAGCGACACTTTTTTTTTAAAATGCAGCGTTTTTTCCGAATTCGTCAGGTCTTCTTTCGGACACGCCCCCCCCCCCCCCCCGATTTCCGTCGCGTGCATGCCGGCACCGATGCGACACAATCCAATCGCGTGCACCAAAAACCCGGGGCAATTCAGGAAAAATCGTCGCAAATCGGAAATATTTGGGTAACACGTGGGGAAAACGCGAATCGGGCCCTTAGTAAATGACCCCCTATATGTTCATAAAAAGACATTGGAGGTAATGGGGACCTTCTTAAGAGTAGAATCAGAAAAGGTCAGCAGATGGATGCAACACTTTGCATCCATCCCCTGGCCTTTTCTGATTCTACTCTCAGGAAGGTCCCCATTGATGTTCCTTTCCATAGAAGGACAGTGGGGCTTATTTAATAAGGGTCGCGGAACGCACTTTCGTCGGACTGTTCAAGGTTTTTGGGATTTGCGCAGCTTTGACAGGTACTTAATAGGGGTTTGCGCTGGGATTTTATCAGACGCAATCGGATTGTGGCGCAGCTGCACTGGCTTCCATGCGACAGAAATCGGGGGACGATCCGACTGATTCGGAGTGAACGCGGGATTTAAGATTCAAATTGTGTCGAAAGACATGCACTTACATGCACCAGGAAGAAGAAGGTGAACTCCGGTGGACCTGAGCGGGGAAGCGACACATGCAGGATATCGGACAC
Source organism: Engystomops pustulosus (assembly GCF_040894005.1). Lineage (NCBI taxonomy): Eukaryota > Metazoa > Chordata > Amphibia > Anura > Leptodactylidae > Engystomops > Engystomops pustulosus. The sequence goes on along the minus strand of NC_092420.1, from coordinate 86,406,855 downwards.
ACGATCTTAGTGAATCGCGGCACAGTGCTTTATACATAGACAATGCACTTTTGGGAACTCCGAGGGACCAGGTAAGTAAATGTGCCGCAGTGACTTTACACTGATGTTCACTCCATCTCCTGCTTTCAGGGGAGAGAGGGAGGAAGAGCTAAAAAGTTGCCATTACATTGGGATACATCTTGACCCTCCATTGAGAGGACATGTCAGGAATCTGCCCAACATATTTTTATGACACAGGACAAAAACATAGCGTGAACACAGTCTAAGAAACAACCTTCCTTGAAGACCCTTATGGCAGGTTATGGCACTGGGTACAAATTAAGAACCAGAATGGATTGACATCTACTAGACCTTTGGAAACCATTGCCGCTGATCTGTCATTTGATAAGGTTTTCAGATATCCATGAACATGGTTGCTAATAAAACACCCATTAAAATTAAAATACCCCATTTAGATGTATGGAATGGATATTGAGTTGGGAAAGTCGATCACAAATATAGACATCTATATGCTGAGCATGCACATGTTCTTAAAAAATACTTGTCACCATCTCACACATGTGGGGATTGATATACTGATATCACGTTGGGGCTGCTTCACAGATTCAGAAACACTTAGAATCCCCTTTCTAGCCCCCACAGATGCTGAGGTATCAGTAAAGATATCTGACCATTATGATCCTCTGCACTGTCAGAGAGGAGGATATGGGAGGGGATGTTTTATCCTAATACTCTTATTGTTTCAGTGTTAGAGAAGACTAGAACACACATTCCCACTTCCTCTGCTCCACCACCTCCTCTCTGACAGTGGAGAGCTTTATAATGGCCAGATACCGGGACTGATATCTCAGGAACTGTGGGGGCTAGAAAGAAAATAAAAAATGTTCCTGAATCTGTGCAGCAGCCCCAACATTATGGTATTTTCATCACCTTATGTGTAAAGGTAGTTAAATGATTGTAGAAGGGGCACAAGATGCTTTCAGGCACTTCTTATGAGGACTTATCTCCAAATGAATGGGCATGTTGAGATTCATTCAGATGATGATTAAATGTTGGCACAACCCCATGAACATATGATAGCCATTCCGCTTATTTTTGGGTGGCTTCGGTCTTATTTTTTTGGACACCTTAATTTATATTTTACAAGAGGGTTGTCCATTAATATAGCTTTAGTAGGGAATCACATATTTAATCCACTATGTTACACGGGAAGCATCTTTATGAGGGAAAAGGGGCTTGATGGGGTCCCAACTAGTTTAGCTAAGGACGTACAAGGAGCCTGTATCTATCCCAGTGGTTTCGGCTATACGGGACCCTGCCAGTATTTATTTCCATGTGACAAGAAGCAGGACTGGAGACTGGATTATACTGAGCAGATCCAAGGAATACGACTTAGAGAGACTTCCCCGCAGAAGCTCCCCTTTTATGTTCAAGTGGTAGCTGCTTCCTACAAAACCACATTCAAATCAAACAGGATTATGGGACCCCCGTGTGGCAATCACAGCAGGTCCACCCCATACATTATGCCTTAATTGTCTGCCGAGTGAAAAGCCCTTCAAAGCCAAGACGAAACAAGTGATCTGTTTCAAGAGCAAACGTTGCTTCAGACATAATTCAATTAATGCCACATCCTGCCTTCCATCTGATTCTGTTCCTGTCTCTTTTGTGGGAAGCAGGTTAAATCCAGGAGAATAAAGGATGGCAAAATGATGCATCTGGCCTGGTGGATGTAGGGTCTTGCTGTGCAACAGTATCGGCAGTGTTCATATGGAAAGCAGGCTGAGGTCATCCCACAGGCCTCTCTCTGGGTCGCTGATACTCTTCCACTTTTCCAGATGTTGCCGACTTTCACAGTTATGTCCATCTTGAAGAACCAAGAGATAATATTTTTGCATTTTGTTACATTTTATATATGAGTAATTTTATAGAAATTTCAAATATTGTGGGGAAAAGGTATTTTTTTAAATTAAAATAACTCTTAAAGTGGTTGCACAAAAGAATAAAAAAAACATTGTAACTTTCTCCCAAAAATTGTTCCACACCAGTACTTACTGACGAGCCTGAATGTGTTGGGTTTTGTCTAGATTTTTAAGAAAAATCCCAGCACATTTGTCCCATCACAAATCAAAAATAGGTAATTTTTTTGTGATTGCGTTAGTAGGGAATGGAGCCCTTTATTCACAGGGGGATGTCTGAGTCCTTGATCTTCTTATCAGGGATGAGTAGGGATGAGCAACCAATTCAAGTTTGGTTACCGAACCTGAACCCAAACGCTCACCCCCATCGGCTACACCCGTTCTTAGTGCTGGCACTGAGCGTTACCCTTTAAATGTTGCCAGCAAAGCAGCCATTGTGGCTGCTCACTAACTGTGATACATCGGAGCTACGCGGCTTTGCCAGCAACATTTAATGAGTATACACCCACAATCAGTATCAGCACAGTCCATGGGTGATATTGGAAGGGTACGAGACGACGTGGTTCAGGTCCTCTCCATTGGTTTATGGACTTTGGATGGTTTCCATGATGGTGTCCGTTTCCACGGCCTCCATTATCACCATATGAGTTGAAAGTGAAAATTAAACAATTTCAAAAAAATTTACGAAATGAGATAGGACCATTTTATAAAAAAAAAATCTGTGTTTTACAGGATTAGAGGGGAATGTCCAGGCTGGATAAAGTAACGACGGTTCGGACTGAAGAATGGAATCTTTCGAGAAGTTTGGCAAAGCTTCAGTGACGCAAATCACGAAGAATTTGCTCATCTCTACTCCTGATCATTGTAGACAGGGAATACGTTATGTGGGGTGGACAATCCCTTTAAGCCCTTGTGGAATTAGGCACAACAGGGTCAAGAGCACCGAATAATTCTACTTCATGGAAAGGCTTTAGGTTCACCCAGAACATCTCCCACTTAGATGCCGCTGATATTTATAAATCCACATGACGGACACATCTGTGTATATGAGACCAATAAGAGGAGCAGGTGTTTGCTGTGTCATCTCCTACTTCTTCCTGCAATCAATTATTGTATATTATTGCTGTCTGCTTCCTGGAAGATCGGGTGACAGGTGAGGATACTGCCGCCATCTACATCTACAGATACATTTCATATATCATCTTATGTTATCCAGGGGGAAAACCTCTTCGCAAGTAACTTCAATGTCTGAAAGTTCTCCAACATTTCTTTGATACAAATTAAACCCAAAATTATGAGATCATTTATTTTTATATATAAATGTGCTTTATATAAATATAATTTTATAGGCTTATAGATTTATCTGATAGGTAAATCCAGGTATTACACAATGGGGCACATTTACTTACCCGGTCCAGTCGCGATCCAGCGGCGGGTTCTCCGACGCTGATCCAGCGGCAGTCTTTCCAAATCCATCAGGTTTTCCAATGGCCACGCACCCCGATTTCCGTCGCATGCATGCCTGCGCCAATGAGCCACAATCCGATCGCCAATGCGCCACAAAAACTTGGGCCAATTCGGCCCAAAACGGTAATATTCTGGAAACCCGATGAAAAAACGCGATTCGGGCCCTTAGTAAATGACCCCCACTGTATCACTAATATACTTATGTAATCAATCCAGATTGCAAACCGTAATATCTTCTTAAAATCTGTTTTCACTTTCTTCTTCTAATTGTTATGATTATGAGCACTGCCATCTGCATAAGCTTCTCCACTGCTTCTGCAATAGGATTGGAGATATGCTTTAGAGAAGCCCCATGGCCAAAGGCAGCAATAGTCTAGAACATACCTCCCCTCCGTCCCGGATCCAGTGGAACAGTCCCAATTTATGGACACTGTCCCGGTTGGCGGAAGGTATGTGCCGAGACATCAGCTCTGCTGGAATAGAGGTCATTGTACAAGGAGGGGGAGGAGATAAGCTGTGACATCATCTATTGTCAGTAGTGATGTAATGATGGGTCAGTGTTATCTATATAGAGGTCATTGTACAGGGAGGGGAGGAGATAAGCTGTGACATCATCTATTGTCAGTAGTGATGTAATGATGGGTCACTGTTATCTATATAGAGGTCATTGTACAGGGAGGGGGAGGAGATAAGCTGTGACATCATCTATTGTCAGTAGTGATGTAGTGATGGGTCAGTGTTATCTATATAGAGGTCATGGTACAGGGAGGAGGAGGAGATAAGCTGTGACATCATCTATTGTCAGTAGTGATGTAATGATGGGTCAGTGATATCTATATAGAGGTCATTGTACAGGGAGGGGGAGGAGATAAGCTGTGACATCATCTATTGTCAGTAGTAATGTAATGATGGGTCAGTGTTATCTATATAGAGGTCATTGTACAGGGGGGAGGAGATAAGCTGTGACATCATCTATTGTCAGTAGTGATGTAATAATGGGTCAGTGTTATCTATATAGAGGGCAGTGTACAGGGAGGGGAGGAGATAAGCTGTGACATCATCTATTGTCAGTAGTGATGTAATGATGGGTCAGTGTTATCTATATAGAGGACATTGTACAGGGAGGAGGAGGAGATAAGCTGTGACATCATCTATAGTCAGTATTGATGTAATGATGGGTCAGTGTTATCTATATAGAGGTCATTGTACAGGGGGCGGAGGAGATAAGCTGTGACATCATCTATTGTCAGTAGTGATGTAATGATGGGTCAGTGTTATCTATATAGAGGGCAGTGTACAGGGAGGAGGAGGAGATATAAGCTGTGACATCATCTATAGTCAGTATTGATGTAATGATGGGTCAGTGTTATCTATATAGAGGTCATTGTACAGGGAGGGGGAGGAGATATAAGCTGTGACATCATCTATTGTCAGTAGTGATGTAATGATGAGTCAGTGTTATCTATATAGAGAGCAGTGTACAGGGAGGAGGAGGAGATAAGCTGTGACATCATCTATTGTCAGTAGTGATGTAATGATGAGTCAGTGTTATCTATATAGAGGGCAGTGTACAGGGAGGAGGAGGAGATAAGCTGTGACATCATTCATTGTCAGTAGTGATGTAATGATGGATCAGTGTTATCTATATAGAGGTCATTGTACAGGGAGGGGGAGGAGATAAGCTGTGACATCATCTATTGTCAGTAGTGATGTAATGATGGGTCAGTGTTATCTATATAGAGGACATTGTACGGGGAGGGGGGAGGAGATAAGCTGTGACATCATCTATTGTCAGCAGTGATGTAATGATGGATCAGTGTTATCTATATAGAGGTCATTGTACAGGGAGGGGGAGGAGATAAACTGTGACATCATCTATTGTCAGTAGTGATGTAATGATGGGTCAGTGTTATCTATATAGAGGACATTGTACAGGGAGGGGGGAGGAGATAAGCTGTGACATCATTTATTGTCAGTAGTGATGTAATGATAAGTCAGTGTTATCTATATAGAGGTCATTGTACAGGGAGGGGGAGGAGATAAGCTCTGACATCATTTATTGTCAGTAGTGATGTAATGATGGGTCAGTGTTATCTATATAGAGGTCATTGTACAGGGAGGAGGAGGAGATAAGCTGTGACATCATCTATTGTCAGTAGTGATGTAATGATGGGTCAGTGTTATCTATATAGAGGTCATTGTACAGGGAGGGGGAGGAGATAAGCTGTGACATCATTTATTGTCAGTAGTGATGTAATGATGGGTCAGTGTTATCTATATAGAGGTCATTGTACAGGGAGGGGGAGGAGATAAGCTGTGACATCATCTATTGTAAGTAGTGATGTAATGATGGGTCAGTGTTATCTATATAGAGGACATTGTACAGGGAGGAGGAGATAAGCTGTGACATCATTTATTGTCAGTAGTGATGTAATGATGGGTCAGTGTTATCTATATAGAGGTCATTGTACAGGGAGGGGGAGGAGATAAGCTGTGACATTATCTATTGTCAGTAGTGATGTAATGATGGGTCAGTGTTATCTATATAGAGGTCATTGTACAGGGGGGGGGATAAGCTCTGACATCATTTATTGTCAGTTGTGATGTAATGATAGGTCAGTGTTATCTATATAGAGGTCATTGTACAGGGAGGGGGAGGAGATAAGCTGTGACATCATCTATTGTAAGTAGTGATGTAATGATGGGTCAGTGTTATCTATATAGATGTCATTGTACAGGGAGGAGGAGATAAGCTGTGACATCATCTATTGTCAGTAGTGATGTAATGATGGGTCAGTGTTATCTATATAGAGGTCATCGTGGAGGTGGGAGGAGATAAGCTGTGACATCATCTATTGTAAATAGTGATGTAATAATGGGTCAGTGTTATCTATATAGAGGTCATTGTACAGGAGGGGGAGGAGATAAGCTGTGACATCATCTATTGTCAGTAGTAATGTAATGATAGGTCAGTGTTATCTATATAGAGGTCATTGTACAGATAAGGAGATAAGCTGTGACATCATCTATTGTCATAAGTGATGTAATGATGGGTCAGTGTTATCTATATAGAGGTCATTGTACAGGGAGGGGGAGGAGATAAGCTGTGACATCATCTATTGTCAGTAGTGATGTAATGATGGGTCAGTGTTATCTATATAGAGGTCATTGTACAGGAGGGGGAAGAGATAAGCTGTGACATCATCTGTTGTCAGTAGTGATGTAATGATGGAGGATGAAGCATTTCATCATTTTATAATCATGATACAGTTTTATTATTAATTGTCTGTTTTACTTAATATGACCGCCTATCTATTGTGCATCAGATAATATACATACAACGTCATATATCCTTAATTTGATATTTTTTACATTTTAAAAATAATCAGATTTCAGATGAGATTGAGCGGCTTACGAATACTTTACAAATTGGTTTGTATATTGTAGTCGTGCAGGAAACAGAATTGTCCACTTAGATGCCAGAACCTCAGCAGGTTAAATGTCTTGATTTAATTACCTGCTCCCATAATAACCCGGATCGGTTACAGTGAGAGGGGGAACATGTTTGAGATAAATCACAGAGATACTGTACGGAGCACTTAGGAGCCGACTCACGCAGACAGGAGAAAGGAACACACAGAATAAATTATACCGGGGACCTGAATAAACTCTTCTGGAAGGCTCAGAACTGGTTTGTATGACGCTGACTTCTTGGAATATAAGTTATGTCGCTTACTTCAAAAAAATTTTTAACCACGTTCTCATTAGCCAATTTCATTGTTTAATCTGGAAAACATCCGGATTTTCCCATAGGAGTCCACTAAATACCACCACACAGCAGACCTAATAACCCCCAATAGCAAAAATAACAGTGAAACACAATGGGGCACATTTACTAAGGGTCCGCGACCGCATTTCAGTTAATTTTTTGGTTTTGCGCTGAATTGCCTCAGGTTTTTGGCACACACAATTGGATTGTGGTGCATCGGCGCTGATTTTCATGCAACACAAATCGTGGGCGTGGCCGTCAGACAACCTGACTGGTTCGGACAAACCGCGGAATTTAAAAAGCAAATTGTGTCGCAAGATCAGCACTCACATGCACCAGGAAGAAGAAGGTGAACTCCGGCGGACCTCAGCGGGGAAGAGACGGATGCAGGAAATCGGGCGCACGAACTACGTGAATCCTCGTTGATCGGAATCCTCATTGGACATTCCGGATCGCCGGCGTCAACAGGACAGGTAAGTAAATGTGCCCCAATATACCTTTCCAGGCACCAAAGTGAAACACAAAATATCTCCCCAATAGCAGCAGTTACTACAATGCAGTTACCTCCACAGACACAAATTACAGCATACATACATACTAATAAGCACAAAGCTAATACCACAGCAGAGTTATCCTTTACTATATGTAACCTCTGGCGGCAGCATTGCACCATTCCAATTGTACCCCACTAATAACAGGGGCAGCACAGTGGCTCAGTGGTCAGCACTACAGCCTTGCAGTCCTGGGTTCAAGTCCCACCCAGGTCAACATCTGCAAAGAGTTTGTATGTTCTCTCCATGTTTGCGTGGGTTTCCTCTGGGTCCTCCGGTTTCCTCCCGTATTCCACAACATGCTGGTAGGTTGATTAGATTGTGAGCCCCTTGGGGACAGGGATCAATTCGGCAAGTTGTGTGCCGTGCTGCGTAATCTGTGTGCACTATAGAAATAAAAGGAATTATTGCTCTTCATCTCCGTCACACATCAATACCCTCTATTCTAAAAATGCTTCACATTGTCCCCCTTAATATTGCCAGATGCCTCTGCTCCTTCCCATCCCTACTCCATTGCCCGTTCATCTCCATTGGCAGTCACATAATTATTCTACACGACACTCCCTCTCTCTAGCTGTTTCATACCATTAAAGGGGTCTTCCATATTCATGGGGACAGGACTTGGGTGGGAAAAAAGTAATAGCACATACTTGCCCCACTCCTGCTCCCGCTTCCCATATTGTTCTGGTACTTCTGGTTTTTAGGATGTTAGTTTCAGGGGACACGGGACTTGCTTCATTCAATGAGTGGCCTCCTCTGATTACAGGATGTCACTACCATTGTCAACGGAACTTCACTTGCTTTTTGTCCCCTGGTCTGAAGAGGCCAATCATTGGATGAAGAGGGTCCCTTGGCATCCCAGAACTTCAGGTTGGGCCCAGGCCAGAAAAATAGAAGTGGCAGCGCAATACGGGAATCAGAGGAGTGGTATGTGTCCTTTTTTCTCCAACTCTAGCACCCACATTGCTAACCATACACCTTCTACTGAAGTTTTCTACCAATCGCATCATTCAATGAGTGGCCTTCTCCATTCTCAAGATGTCACTACTGTTTCCCAAGGACTTCCCTTCCTGTGTTGTTCCCCCTTTCGGGGAAGCCACTCTACGGATCAAGAGGATCCCATGGCATCCCAGAACTTCCGTTTAGGGGCAGGCTCAATTAACTTAAATACTGGAGCAATTTGGGGATCAGAGCAGTGGTATCCCATCACGGCACCTATACTGCTACCCCTATGCTTTCTACTGAAGCTTTCTACCACTCGCTTAATTCAATGAGTGAAATTCTCAGACCACAGGACGTTACTACCAATTCCCAGGGTACTTCACTTCCTGTGTTGTCCCCTTGTCCAAGGAGACCACTCCTTGGTTGAAGAGGGTATCATGGCACCTGGGAACTTTCAGGTGAGGGGAGGCCTGAAAAACAGAAGTACAGGAGCAATGCAGGGATCGGAGCAGTGGTACGTAATATCCCAGCCCGGCACTCGCATTTCTACTCCGGCAAGAGACTAGTAATGATTGCTCATGAGAAATGAAGGGCCTCTCTTTTACCTCTTCTGCAATATAGTTTCATAAAAGACTATTCCCTGGGTGCAGGACCTTTGCTCTCTTGATCGTCTTGTACCATGATATTTCCTTACCACATGTAATTTACTGCCAACTACCAGGCTGTAAAAATGATACAGCTATTATATGGGTGCTCAATGGGGCTCATTTATTAAGGGTCCGAATGGCGTACTTTCGTCGGGTTTCCAGAATCTTTCCGTTTCCGCCAGCTTGCACGGTACAGAAATCGGGGGGCGTGGCCGTCGGACAACCCGACGGATTCTGAAAAAACGCGGAATTTAAAAAACTAATTGTATCCAGCACTCACATGCACCGAGAAGAAGAAGGTGAACTCTGGCGGACCTCGGCGCAGCTGTGACACATGCAGGATATCGGGCGCACGATTTTAGTGAATTGCGCTGGACCCGAATCCTCGTCGGACAACGCACCGCGGGATCGCAACAGAACCGGGTAAGTAAATCTGCCCCAATAAGTTGCGTCAGGTTTGAGCTCCATGGTATTACATGTGGCACGCTCAATTCTCATGCAAGATCGCAGCAGTAACTTGCATTACACCCACATAGGGGATAGAACTATATGTGATTTCTCCAATAATCTACAAAAAAAATTGAAAAAATGGGTTTTTTTCCATCACCAAATCCTGTAAGCAATCCTCATAGCCAAACAAGGCATGTGATATCATAACATCTCAATGCGATTTTTGTGTCCCTGTTTGATCATTTTGAAGCCATGACCTTAAAGAAAACTAAAGTTTTACAAAAACACAAGCAGGGGGTCTTTATAAATGAATGGTTAAAAGGTCATGTGGTCTGTAGAGTAAAAGCCTTATAGCTAATTGTATTGTAGTGATGAACCTGCCATAAGAATTTATTGCCTCTAAGTAGCAGGAGGGTTGTTTATATGGTAAAGGGACATGATGTCCAGCTGGTATCTGCACAGAAACAGAAGGTGGAAATGCCTGAGGATGAAATGAGAACCAGATGCCGCACCATGGTCCTAGTAACAAAGTGAAATATTATTTTCTACATAACTGCATTTTTTTGTATATGATATACTATTTCATTGCCTAAGGTAGTATTGGTTTACTCCAGAACATACAGTTACCATGCAGGCAATGGACAGGTTAATAATCCTGACTCGGCACAAAACGGCACTGGGACATCGGAGGCCGGTGTGGCCACTAGCCTGGGGCATATACTATGGGTAAAATGCATAAGAAATATAATTTGGGCTCAGCTTAAGTGAGATTGTGTTATAATGATGAACTGTGCTGATCGGAGCCCATTAGGTCATAGTTTATGTTTCCCACCTCCCAGGTTGCAGCCAGGATTATCTCATACAATTGTATTGTGAGAGATATTCCCAAACCTGCGCTTGGGATTCTCAATGAAATAAGGATAAGACTTCATGGTGACATTAAATTTTAACTTCTGCCTTACAAGGTGGAAAAGGACCCATATTCTTGCTTGGATGCAGGCAATTTGTGATTTTATGTTTATGACATAACGGCCGATGGTGGACTGGGGACCCATTATCATCACCAGATGTTGACCACTTGCAGCCTCCAGCTTGGTTGCGTTCTGCTGAGCCTTCAGGTCCACCTGGTACTGTGATGGGTCAGTCCAAACCCTGAAAACTTACATAACAATAGCTCATTATTGGTGGACAAACAACATGTTACAATAGGAATGTGGACGATGCTGTCATAGTATTTTTCTACAATTTATTTTGTCTATGAAGAAGCTAATTCGAAAGTAACAACCAATATGGCTGCACTTCCCGCTTACCACTTTCTGATGCCAAACTATTGGCAAAGCACAAAAAAAACACAATACCAATATTTCTCAGTAGGTGAAAGGCCAATTATAACCAACCTTTGTCCATCAATTTTTATTGATAATATAAAATGTTGCCTATAGGGTGAATAATGATTGCATGTGCCAGACGCAAAAAGGTGCAATCCCAACTGACCTTCTAATAAATCTTAATGCATCATGTGTCAACCGAATACAACAATGTTGATGGGCCTGGCCAACCATCTCATGGGTTTAGTGGCCTCCTAATGGCACCGGTAAAGACTAGGTTGTCATTTTGCTTCTTCCTGGCTCTCTGAACTGGTCCGGACCACCAATGTGTAAGGTCCCCCTGAACTCCTTGGTCTAGATATACATAACTGACATAACATGATCTGCTTTTATTTAGAGGTGAGCAGATGCCTGGACAGAGAAGCCATTGTAGATATTGGGGGTCATTTACTAAGGGCCAAAATCACTACTTTTTGTCGGGTTTCCTGAAAATTACAGATTTGCGCCAAATTGCCCCAGGTTTTTGGCGCACGCGATCGGATTGTGGCGCATCGGCGCCGGCATGCACGTGACGGAAATCGGGGGACGTGGCCATCGGAAAACCCGACGGATTCAGAAAAGACACTGAATTTTTTTTTAAAAGATGTGTCGCTTGATATGTGCTTACCTGCACCCAGGATAGGATGGTGAACTCCAGCGAACTCTGACGGACTTCAGCGCAGCAGCTACACCTGGTGGACATCGGGCGCACTACCTTAGTGAATCGCCGGAAGACCCGAATCCTCGACGGAGAACACGCTGCTGGATTGCTCCATTGCCCCATTGTGTTCATGGACTTTGCAAAGGCATTCAATGCTGTCCCTCATAGAAGTCTGATGGGTAAAATGAGGTCTATTGGTTTGGAAGAAATAAATTGCAATTGGATTAAAACTCTGGATCGTATCCAGGGACTTGTGGTCATTGATTCCTACTCAGAATGGTCACTCCAGGGTTCTGTGCTTGGCCCACTATTATTTAATTATGTATTAATGATATAGAGGTAGGAATTAATAGCACTCTGTCTTTTTTCGCAGCTGACACCAAGCTGTGTAGTGTAATACAGTCTATGGAGGATGCTCATAGGCTGCAGGAGACTTGGACCAGCAAGAGTGTTTGGTCATCTACTTGGCAAATGAGGTTCAATGTGGATAAATGTAAGGTTATGCACCGAGGGGGTAATAATCCAAAGGCAAAATATGTCCTTGGGGGAGTAAATCTGGGAAAGTCCCTTGTTGAGGAGGACCTGGGTGACTAGTAGATCATAAATTGAATAACAGCATGCAATGTCAATCAGCTGCCTCTAAAGCCAGTAATCTTGTCATGTATCAGCAGTGGTCTGGACTCTTGTGATATCTCTCGTCTTGTCTGTGCGTGAAGAAAACAAGGTTTAACCACCAGAGTGGACAAGACGTCTTTACTGTAAGAATTGTGAATCTGTGGAATAGCCAAGCTCAGGAGCAGAGCACAGCAGGGACAGCAGAGAGCTTCAAGAAGGGTCTAGATGTCTTTTCACATCTAAATAACCCTATGATTATGTTATAATAGAGAGTGTTTCCCTTTAATACCTTCCTCATACAATCCTTTCCATTCTTGGTTAAACTTTATGGATGTGTCCTTTTTTTTTAACCGTATTAACTAAGTTACTATAGATTTGCGTGAGTGCATTATGGGTAAAGCCAACCCTTGTACCTATATTACATACATAATCTATGTAAATGATGCATGATGGGGCTTCAGTAAAAAATGTTAGTGTCTATAAATTACACTAGCACTTTCAAGATAAAGTATTCAGGGCGTAGGAAATGTGAAGAGGATAGAAATGTTTATAGCGCGTTGCTCTGGTGCAATGTATATTTGACATTCACAGGATTCTGATGTCAAAATCTGTGAAATCTAAGAATATATGTCTAGTTATTTACAGTGGTATTTGTCAGATCCATCATAGGAATCATGTTAGGAATCACCTTTGAAGTCAAACCGCAGCTTAGTGATGACTACAGAATCAAGTTCAAGGACTCGTTATGTAGAGAAGACGGTAAATCATCTGAGAAGTATCTGTTGTCCAATGAGCATGACCACAATCAAGGATCCATTTTCACAATCTGATCCCCGAAAAATCCTATTGACTGGATGCTATAAATTTTCACATAAACTGTACCTGCCCCCAACTTATACTGCCTATAGTGACTATATACTGCCCTTAGTGTAGTATAATCAAAGGTGGAAATTGATAAAAGATGAGCTGCTCACCTGATGTTTATGACATGGTAACTGGGGGGTACATCAAGATCCGGTGCCAGGCGGATTCCAGCGTCCTCCCGGAGACTGGTGCCGGATAGATAAGTGCTATAGAATGAAGTGAAAAACCCCATTGGACTGTCTGCTCTTAGTAGAAGAACTGCGTATTAAGGGTTCACAAACTTATATGGGGATCCAAAAATGGCGAATCTGCCCTTGATGCCTCACTCTACCACCATCGGGCCCAGCTCTCACTAATATCTTCGCGGTAGCACACAGCAGCAAAGTCAGATTACTGTATGAAGGTAAAAGGGTGTAAATCAGGTGCTCACTGGGATAACACCCTAAGGCTACATTCACACTGCCGTTGCCCACTGTACCGTAGCATGACAGGCACAAGGCTGAGCCGAGGAGATGAGGAGGTGATAGCTCTGCTCACCCCCGACCCTCTCCATAGCCTAACAAAAAACCCCGCGCCGTATTCTGTCGAAATATAGGACATGTCCCATCTTTTTACGTGCTACAGTAAGGTGCCACATGCGTGCGGCACCGTACCACTCCTGTACAGCACCTTGAGGCCATTGCGATGTATAGGGGACGTATATATACGCTGTATATACCTGAGCAAGTGCCAGGGCCAAGAGCTGCTGGGGGGCCCACATAAGGCTGTACATAATGAATCCATGAGGGTGAGATGGGCTTATATAAAAGACCCATGAGGGGGCTGTTTGGTATGATAAACTAGGGAATATTTTAGGGAATAACACATTTTTGTTTCTGAATTTTTAATTCCGCCATATGAGTTCACTGCAAAGGGGCCCACTGAGGGTCTGTCGCCCAGGGGCCTTATGACACCTGGAGCCGACCCTGGGTGTAGACCAATGCCAAGCCAGTGTGGTGATACAGCAGATCAATCCAAACTCTCTGTGTGTCCATATTTCCTTAAAAACATTAGATTTTCCAAAGGATAAGATGATATAATGGTTCAACACCACTAGATGTAAAAATGGTCTGTTTTTATCAAAGAGATCCACCTAATGCAGTGGTGGCGAACCTATGGCACGGGTGCCAGTGGTGGCACTCAGAGCCCTCTCTATGGGCACCCTTGCCATCACCCTAGGGTAGAGTTTGCCAGACAGGACTCAAGGTCTCTTGCAGTCCCAGGCAGCCCAGGACCCTAGAAGGAAGCTACAATGATCATCCAAACTACCTCTCCTTCTTTCTACTGTATTGGTGTCCTCAGGTGCCTATATTATTTAAATCTGTGAAAGAGAAGGGGGTAATAAGTTACTGCTTAAATTGTCGCATTGGCACTTTGCCAAAAATACACAGGTTTTAGTTGTAGTTTGGGCACTCGGTGTCTAAAGGGTTTGCCATCACTGACCTAATGTATGCATATGTTTCCATTCAATGCTTCATGGCAAAAAAATTATTCAAATTAACTCCTATTCAGAAGGAAAAATTATTTACATAGACCCAATTGAGCTACCGATACTGTACGTGTCTGGTTTTGGCTAATCTGAATTTAACAATGAAGATAATTTGCATATATTTAAAGACAAATACAATGTAGCAAATCCAGTAACATTCTCTTCATTTGTCTCACAAACTTCACATCCGAAGGTTCAATTCCAAAACTTCCCACGAATGTTGGTTCTTGCTCAGTTAAAATAGATTGAGTGCCTGGAATCTCTGGAAATGTGAGGTTCTCTCTCCCTCCAATGCATTCCAGGAATTCACAGGAACTACGGCCTGGCTTTTCACAATGTGAGTCAAAGTATGGGAGATAGGAATGATTACAGTCTATTTACGTCCCTGCACGTTAGGTCCTCTACGTTCAGAAGGCAATTTAGGACCTGCCATTATTTTCACAGGCATAAATAACTCAGGGACAGGAAGAACACAAGACTAACCCCAATGATATAATGGAAGGACACAACCTTGTACGGACAACAAATCAGCGTCTTATCTAAGTCCTACTGGACGGGTTTATATCATTAGAAATAATGTGGTGCAATATTTATTACATACGTGGCTTCTGAATATGAAGAATGATTTTATCCATCATTTTTTACCTCTGTATTAATAGTAATTGCTTATAGAGAGTCAACAAAATTATATTTTATTATATTTGTTTATAACAAAGTAGAGATAAAATGCTGCAAAGTTATAGTGATATTACAAAAAGGGTGAAATTGAGTGTTGAAAATGTGTTCTACAGCAGGAGAACAATCCCAAACATCCAACAAAAGTCATTGGGGCAGATTTACTTACCCGGTCCTGTCGCGATCCCCGCTGTGCGTTGTTTTCCGACGAGGATTCGGGTCTGCCGCGATTCACTAAGGTCCTGCGTCCAATTTCTTTCATGTGTTGCTTCCCTGCTGAGGTCCACCGGAGTTCACCTTCTTCTTCTTCTTGGTGCATGTGAGTGCTTGATCTTGCTGCACAATTTAGTTTTTAAATTCCGTGGTTTGTCCAAATAAGTCGGGTTGTCCGTTGGCATGCCCACCAATTTCTGTTGCATGCAAGCCGACGCCGATGCGCCACAATCCACCCCTTGATGGTGCCACAATCTGATCGCGCGCGCCAAAAACCTGGGGCAATTTGGCGCAAAAAGGAAATATAAGGAAATATTCAGGAAACCCGACAGAATTTAGTAAATGTGCCCCATTATCTTCAGTGTATGGTAGACCAAGGAGTTCCTGAAGTGATGATCTGGACCTTTACTAGGGTTCCGCGGACCACGATTCTGTCGGGTTTTTCTGAATATTTCCTTTTTGCGCCAAATTGCCCTGGGTTTTTAGCGCGAGCGATCGGATTGTGGCACCAGCTTGCATGCGACAGAAGTCAAGGGGCGTGCCGTTGGACAACCCGACTGATTCGGACAAACCGCGGAATTTAAAAACAAAATTGTGTCACAAGATCAAGCACTCAGATCCAGCGGGAAGAAGAAGTTGAATTCCGGCGGACCTCAGCGGGGAGGCAACGCATGAAGGAAATTGGATGCACAACCTCGGACAAGGCACAGGAGGGATTGCGACAGGACCGGGTAAGTAAATCTGCCCCACACGGTCATTATTGAGTCTTTCATAAAGAAAGAGAAGGATCTGAGTGAGACTACATCCATCAATAGGAGATCTCTGCTTATTTCTCCAAAATGTTTGGAACAACCTGCCTGCCAAATTCCTTTAGCTTTGAAATATCCCATATATTGAACTGTGGTGTGAAATGACCATCTATATAAGGAAGCTTTCATTTCAGGATTTCAACACATCCGATTCTTCTGTCTTCCAAACATACCCCATCCAGAGGTGTCTGGCAGAAGCATAATCCAGCTTCCTAGTTTACACCCACTGGAGGATTGCTGCATATGGGGGTGAGGGACATCAGGAGGACCAGGTTTTGGCTGTATTAAAGCTTATGACCGGCGTTAGAAAGCACATGGCGCATTATCTGTATTCCTCCTTCAGAGAGGACTTTTCACCAACTCCAAAACTAGATCCCCCAACTACATCCTAGCTCCACCAATTTCATTATATTTGGAATTTTCTTCTGTGGTCCCCATTGTTCCAGAGCAAGCAATGCCCTTTATATTTGAAACTCAGAATGCTACTTTGTTTCATTGAATCTTGGCAAAATTTTCTGTAAAATTCGGTTCTGGTCCAAATCTATTCAATATGAACTGATGTTGATTTAATTGTCCTGGAAATTGCTATATAATCCCTTTTTTAACCCAGATTTTTTTTTTAAACGAAAGGTCATTTTCATAGATTTTTTATGATTTTTTTCAGTCTTCACAAAAACAGTCACAAGTACTTTGAAATTATTGGGCATTTTAATGTATCCATTACACTTCCATTATTATTTTATTTAAAAGATTTGCCTGAAACAAATTAAAATATTCATATTTGGTCCCTGAAAATTGCCAAATTCTTACTGAATGTAAAAATCAACCAATAGAGTTTACTATTCCTACTATTTAGCCTTTCTATTGTCAAGTGAGAGGTTCAAGACTCAAGCAGAGATCTTTGAGCTCCCACCTTGCAGTAGAGAACCTAAGTACCATATTGGGTGTTGAACACAATGGCAACAATGTCTCGGGAATTCTAGGGGCTACTGAAAAATTCCAACTGCGCCGGATTCAGTGGAATGAAATGATAAGATGTAAGGTGGCACAAGGTCTTTAAGGGAATCCAAATGTTTAATGAATTAGAGGTGACCATGGGTGTTGGAGTCATCTTAGACTCGTATCTTCATGTATCCTTCCGGACTCCGAGAAGAGATTTGGATCACAGCAGTAGGATACGACGTCTTCTCAAGTTTTGCATTTCTTGAAACAATTTGCTTATGTTGTACTTTATCTTCCCCAAAGAAAACAGAGGCAAAAGTATCTGAAACTGAAGACTGCCTGGTGATTACACAACCAGCCTTGCAAGTAGGATGCAAGAGGAGGAATGACATCTGTAGACAGGAGTATGTATGTTTTGGATTCTACAAGTATGAAGCCTACCAGGCCTGCCAATCCTCTTCGCCTCATTTACCTTTGCAACAAAAGGCAAACATCAGCTCTTTTTTCCCATAAGTCTCAGCATCCCGCAGTCTGTGCACATCATCCATGCTAGGGAGTCACAGATAGGTAATTGACTCTATATCTCCGAGCTATGCTTTGATTTGTGGCCAAGCAGCAGGAATGAGCTGTGAAACACTCAAGTTTTGTTTCTCCTTTCCATCTCATGTATTCCCATTAATCATGAGTCCTGCTGAGCGCAATTGCCAACCACTGGAACCTGTTATGAAGACGTGAGGAATAAGTCAGGGTAGAGGCCCCCCACAGGTGCAGCAGTTGCATTGACCTTAGTGTTGGCTTGGACGTAATACTATGAGTCAACTTGGCCAAGGCCCACAAATGTCTTCCTACAAAGATTTTGATTTTGCCCTAAGAGAGATGGAGAGGTGTTGTCCACCTACTCTTCATCCAAATACTTATCTGGTGTTAATATAGTAACAGTACTTAAAGTCAAAGGACAGTAGATCATTATTCCAAATTGGCTTTAAGAGGGTCTCCATCTAAATGTATATATTTCGATATCAAGTTAGAAAAAATAAACTGGAAAAAACCCCAAAAAGCTCAAAAGAAGAGTTTTATATAATCAAGGCCCCCTTACCCTTTGAGCTAATATTTCTGTTCTAAGGGTTAGTTCACACAGAGAACAGCGGATCTGATGATCAGGTTCAGGTGTCTGACCTGGACATATTGCTATCATTGGGTCTGGCTCATCTCCATTCATCAGTGGGAGTTTCTGCACCACTTGGAGCTGGGTCTTGCCATTTTTTTTTTACCCAAGCACAAAATTCCTTCAATTGCAAATGCATTGGAGTTTGTAAGTGGTTTTTGAGAGTTTTGAGGATCTCTTCCACATGAAAAAACATAATTCATGAACTAGGCCATGAAATGTTTTGTGTAAGCAGGAATAACAGTAAAGGACAACTACCACCAGGATGAAGGATTGTAAACCCAGAACACTGACATATTGGTGTGTTCCCCCTCTTGCAGGATCTTCTCTTCTTTTAGCTTCTTATGCCCTGTTTTTTTTAAAAAAAGGCTTTGAAAATTATGCAAATGAGCCTGAGTGGCAACTGAGTGCCTAGCACTTGGTGTGGTAGGAGATGTTAAGCTAGATGAGGTCGGTTGCACTCCAATCGTATGGCATAGAAGGTCATTTACTTTAGGTTCATCTTTTTAATGAGTTGAAGAACCTGCACAAACATCAAATATTTAAACATTAACCCAAATACTCTATACCTTTATTATAGGACAGAATTATGGACTGTCCTAAAAATATCTGTAGAATATACAAGAAAACACGCCATCATCATCTCCATCATGGGATACATTTCCGTTGACAAATGAGGTTCCCAAGCAAAGCCCTAAAATTTGGCAACCTAATTCACAGTGCAAATGTTTTTTTTCCAAAAATTGAGACTGGAATAGATGTGTTATCCGGAAAGAAATGATAGATAAACAAGATTTGAGCTCCCCAGGCCTGGAAACGTGTGAGCTTTTATTATTTGTTTCCATTTTCTGTGAACATTCCTGGCCCGGAGGTGTTATGGAGCGGACCCAAGTCTTTTAGGCAAGTTATCATAGTGAAGCCTTTTTTTTTCATGCCAAGTCAACATTTCTTTTCTATGTTGTCTTCATCACTGGGCAAGAGGACAGAGAAAAAATCCTGAAGGAAAGTGGAAACATCTACGTCAGATAAAGAAAGTATCTGCTTCATCATGATGGATGGTGATATGTTTATAAAAGGCAAGGATACTTTTCTATTGATCACACGTAAAGGTTCCTCTTCAGTATCAGCCAGGAAGTCAGATGTATGAAGGGAAGAAAGGAGTCTTGGTGCTCGATAAATGTTCAGGCTCAGACACCCATGGGAAAGCTTTGAGTAAAAAAACTAAAATGATAGCTAAAATGTCAATAAATTATGCAAAAATGAGTTGCACAATTGACAAAATTTTGTAATCTTAGCGGAGCAGAGCGCTTCCCTCTCCACTTATCATGTTTTTTCATCTTTTATCATTCCCCCTTCTTCTGTCCTATTCTGCTTTTCACTGTGAAATCTCTGCTGAATTCCATCTTGCTGGCAAGACAGACAGAAGCTCACTGAGGGTTAGATTACATTGAAGACTATGGAGAGAGTAGGGGAAACAGTGGGGCAGATTTACTTACCCGGTCCATTCGCGTTCTCAGTCGAGGATTCGGGTCTTCCGGCGATTCACTAAGGTAGTGCGCCCGATGTCCACCAGGTGTCGCTGCTGCGCTGAAGTCCACCGGAGTTCACTGGAGTTCACCGTCCTATCTTGGGTGCAGGTAAGTGCGTGTCAAGCACATTTTTTTTAATTCCGTGGTTTTTCCGAATCCGCCGGGTTTTCCGACGGCCACGCCCCCGATTTCCGTCGCGTGCATGCCGGCGCCAATGCGCCACATTCCGATCACGTGCGCAACCTGGGGCAATTCGGCACAAATCGAAAAATAGCGATTCAGGCCCTTAGTAAATGACCCCCAGTTAGTCATACCTGCTAGGCCTCTATTAAGGAATTTTGAAATTAAGAAATTTAATGATGGACACCACAAATGGATTGGGATGCAAGTAGTTTGAGTACTGGGACCCTCTTTAATTATGAGTACCGAGGTCCTGTACATAAATGGAGCAGAAGGCTACATACATATCTCTGCTCAATTAATCTCTATCAATCACCATAGATAGCGATCACATTCCACTTTCTTTTAGCAATCCCAAATAGAGAAAATGGAACATTATTCAGCATTCTTAACTGCAACTCCAAGCATACAGAGGCAAAGAGGACCAATACTCTTATGATCTGTATGGCACCAGCAGTTGGACTGATCAGGCTCTATGATGCACAAAGGGATTGTTGAGATAAAGTGAACAGTACCAGGTGGCTTCATTCCTTGTAAAGCTTTTTCTGAGAAACTCCCTAAAATAGTTAACCTGTGCATGACATAGATGTTGAATCCATACTGATCTAATAAAGATGACTCATCACCAAGGATAGGTCATTAGTATCAAAATGGCCGCCCGCCTGGCAATACACTAAATAGTCGTAACAGCTGTAGTTTGGCCTATGCAGAAGAGTTTTCAGGACAAACACCTAAACTGAACTTATCATCCCTTTTCCCAACATAAATGAAATCAAAATGGATCCAAAAAAAGCAATTAAAACACCTCAACCCATACAAGAAGCCTCAAAAGTCTTCTCTTTGATGCGGCCCTAAACTTTATAGTACTCATATGGCAATTTCATAGACATAAATACTTAACTCTGTCCTAAAATTCTTAAACACCTTAATTACCGTCTATAATTTTCTCCTCCATCCATCGTGGCCATTTCTATGAAGTTGTTTAAAGAGGAGAAAACCGTTTAACAGACTTTATTTCATCCAAACGCAGAGTTTTGTCTCTCTTAAAAAAGCCACAAGAATGCTCATTAGTTTAATAATTTCCTGTCTCCATACCTTCAGCTGGTTTCTTAGACAGAGTGGAACCTTTAAAACAAGCCGGAGAAGAAGAACGCCCAACGCAAGACTTCAAAAACACACAAATGTGCGGGTGGTTCTGGCCATTGTCTACCCCTTTCCCGTTCTTCGGCAGCTCCTCAAACATATGTCTTGGATAGTTGACAGGGAACGCTCAGCATCCTCTGACGTGACTTTGATTTAGCATCTTTGGGCCACAGGCTTCCAATAAAGACGCAAGGTAAGGTAAGAGCCAAAGTCTACAATTTGCTCTCCAGACATCTTTGGTGTTCTGTTTTTCTTGCTCTTGGCGTGGTCAGGGCCTGTTGTGGACCGTACCAGTTTATGAGCTTAAAAATGTTGACTTTATTAATGCATCTCTGGAGATATATTTTACAAGAAACTTTTTTGGCATCCATTGATGATTGACTCTACTTATTACATCTATTTGTAGAGTAAATTAGTCTTCAAAATGGAGGCTGTGTGGTGTTTAAAGTGGCATAGGAGATGTTCATATATTTGTGATCAAGAAATGTTGAGACTCATTGGGGCACATTTACTAAGGGTCTGAACGCCGCACTTTGCGTTGGGTTTCGCAATTCTTTTCCTTGTTGCGCTGAATTGCCCCAGGTTTTTGGCACACGCGATCGGAGTGTGTCGCATCGGCGCCGGCTTGCATGCAACACAAATCGGGGGCGTTGATGTCGGACAACCCGACTCATTCGGACTGAGCGCGGAATTTAATAACCAAATTGTGTCGTAAGATCAAGCACTTACATTCACCGGAAAGAAGAAGGTGAGCTCCGGCGGACCTCAGCGGGGAAGCAACAGATTCAGGAAATTGGATGCACGATCTTAGTGAATCGCGGCAGACCCGAATCCTTGTCAGACAACGCACAATGGGGATCTCAACGGGACGGGTAAGTAAAGGTGCCCCATTGAGGTTCTGTGGTCATGCCTCATACTCCTCGTATGTACGTCAAGTCAATCACAACTTTTTGATGGTTTTCTACTCCAACTTCATATTTTTTAAAAGTGGGCATGGAATGGTGGGGCACGGACACCATGGATCATTAACTTTACAATATCCTTCAGCAGAACACTGGTGCAAGTTGTCACTAAAATCTACGCCAGGCCAGACCTGATTTAATAGGAGTCCGGGAACTCCTTTGTAAATAAAGCTTATCATGAGTTGCGGGGATTACTTAAATGACGCAAAATGTGTCTGTCTTAAAGAATTTCCTTCAATATGTCAGACTTAAATACCTATAGAGCATGGTGAGCTTATTAAACTTTATAAGTTGAATAAATCAGGGATCTTGAGACAAGATCCCATTGAATTTTCCCATCTTTAATCATATCTTAAAGGGGAATGACCACCTCTCCTGACTTGTCTCCATCCATGGAGCATCTTTTTAACATCTGTATTTAGCTACTCATCTCTTTTGAGAAATGTATGAATTAATTGGCAGCTGGGTGTTACCAGCGGGGGAAGGCACCTCCATAGTTTGTCCAATCAGAATTTACAGCGTCTGTGTACAGAGGTATATGAAAAGATATTCCAGATCCAGCTCCATGAGGCCCAAGAAAAACTGGTAAAAAACAAGTTATATTTTAAATTTTAGGTTTTTCTTTATTTAGCATGGGCAACTCATTTTGTGTCAAATGTCAAACCATTTTCAAAAGCAATACGTTAAGACATAAATAATATGTTGAAGAAAAGTTTTAATTTGGTTTAGAAAGGTGCCTGGAAGATTTGTCATCTACTTTCATAGCTACATTTGATGGCTTTGGGACATTTTCCCCACCATATAGGGAACCTATCACCGGGGACCTCATTTTCACTAAAGACAGGTTAGCCCATCACACCTGCATTGCACATCTGCCTCTCTGCTTACTCTAAGCATTTGCATTACAATATAATTGTGTGTTATAACTTACCTTGCATCCTGACAGAATCCTATGTGTAGTCCTAGGGGTTGGGCTTTGGTTTAGATGCATTTCAAAAAACAACACATGAGTTGTCTGTGCTGCAGACTGCTCAGCTCTTGGCCCCCACCTTTATGCTCCTGTACAGCTCCTCCCTCCACCACTGATGTCAGATCACCAGGCTGTGAGCTCTGTGAAGGAGCAGGTGTGAGCTCTGTGAAGGAGCAGGAGCTGTACAGGAGCACAAAGGTGGGGGCCAAGAGCTGAGTAGTCTGCAACACAGACAAGTCATGTGTTGTTTTTTGAAATACCTCTAAACCAAAGCCCAACCCCTAGGACTACACAGAGTATTCTGTCAGGATGCAAGGTAAGTTATAACACACAATTATATTGTAGAGCAATTGCATATTTACAATGCAACTGTAAAGGGCTTTTGCAACCTGTCCTTAGTGAAAATAAGGTCTCTGGTGACAGGTTCCCTTTAAGTCTTTTAACCAGTTTGACTTCCTTAGTTTTCTCTAAAAATACAAATGAAGTCCAGCTGGACTTTGTTTGTATTTTTGCCCATATGTGCTCGGAGCCGAGGATTGTCCGTGCTCATTATACCCACGGAAGAAAACCACGTCTTCAGTGTCCAGATGAGCTTCTTTAGTTTTCTATACTTTTTTAAAGTTGCACTTAGATACTGTACAGTACTATGTAAATTTTGGGAGATCTGTAGAAAATGTTAGAATTGGGGATTCTAACAAACTTCAGTTTAAAGTCAGAGTTGGGTTTGGTCACCTCCGTGTGTAACATCTGCAATTAGTGCTGGCTTTAAACTTGGCTGTGACCCATTTAAATACATGTGGCGGAACATGATTGCCGCCATTTTTCCTAGGATCGTCTCTCCCCAAAGACCTAATTAAAAGTATAAAAAATATTTCTACAGCATCCAATCATCTCTTAGACATCCAATGTCATAGAGAAAAGTTTTCAGTATAAGAAAGAAGAATCCTGCAAGTGATAATGGCTACTACACGCTGGCTACTACTGACAATGGCTACCACACACCATTGATCTCATCATCATCCAGTTTGACTGAGGGATTAGAACAAGCCCACAAAATAAAAATAAAAAATAAATTATGAAAACTTCTATTTATTATTGCACGCCCACTGTGCCAAACTTTTCAATCCCTGAAAACTATTGCACAGTACTCCATGTATACAGTCTGACGCTCAACAAAATGGAAAGGTTTTATTTGATGCCATCTGACCTTTTCCTGATTTTTTGCTTTTACATAAATCATGTGGGAACACGGCAAGGTAAGTATGTTTAGACTTTTGAGGCCATTTTTGTGATTGCTACCTTATACTCTATTAGTATTGTATCTGATGTTGATTTGGTTTGCCTGACCATCCATGGCACGTATCATGTGAACTCGTGGGCTGCTCTCCCTCACTTGAGTTCCCCTTCAAAGAGTGAAAGTGCAATTCGATGTGCTGACGTTAATGAGAACCTCCACCGCTTCTGTCCTCCCCGGCTGGGATAAATGTGGCTGTAGTATTACACCTCAGCTATTATCTGATGAGGAATTCTTTGCAGTTTGCAAACCGTCACAAATATCTACTTCATCTGATGATTCTCAGATTGATTTCCAACCTGTGATTGCAGGTCATCTGTCAACAAGTCAAAACTTCAGAGATCCACCTTGGCTCCCGGCCAACGAAAGGTCTTCAGAACTCTTCAGGCAAGAAGTCTACAATTATCCTACGCAATTGCTGAGTTTGAGAGCTGTTTAACCCTAAGTTCTTCTTCTCCTCCTCTTCATAGGCCCACCGGAGCCAAAGAAGGAACATTCCTGGTGAATTTAATGAGCTGAAAGTTTAATTTCCAGCTGTTCCAATTAAAGGGCTGTCAAAAACAAACACTAATTCGGTGTCCGTCGAGGAGAACATCAATCAGATTTCAGCTTCACATGACTGTTCTCAATTAAAATGAAATAACGCTAATAACCAGAGTCTTCTCGAGAAGACACAACGAGCGTGGTTTGCAATGTTTGGACATCAGACAGGCGGCTGAGAAATATTCGCCTTTCATAGTTGCGTTCCATGTTAATTGGGACAAATTAAACTTAAAACACACATGCTAATTGGTAATATCTGTTGATATCTGATGGGCACGTCTATGTGATCCTGGAATGAGCAAAATATGAGACTTCTTCTGGATTTCAGCCCTGGATATGTCGGCTTTAATAAGCGCCAATTACAAATCACTGTAGAACGAGTGGAGAACAATAGAACTTAAAGGGATGAAAGAAAGTGGAGTGGTTTTAATACTACAACATCATCTGCTAAGGACTTATGAAGACATTTGTTAGTAATGAGTAAGAAAAACCAATGCAAATGGTAAAACAGATTTCTCATCATTAATATATGGGACCAGATTTCACCAAAAAGTAAATGCTGTGATTTGTGCTAAATTTATATTACGTTCCTCTGCTTTGGTCCAAACCATATTTCTAAAAAGGGTCCATGGACGATAAGCTGGTTATAAAGTGTCCACCAGCTTTAATACAAAACGAACCAATAGTAGCATTTAGTTTCTCTGTAACGCCACCAATGGGGGAAAAAAAGTGTTACATGTTGTCTGATCGATGTGATGGGACAATATGTAACACTTTTTTTTTGGATTGTCTCTGCCTTATAGGACATGACAGGTCCTCCAGAGAGAGAGAAGTACTAATTGTAACCAAATTGGCCAAGACGTCTTTAAGTAACCATCTTTGACATAAAATTTCAAACCATAAGTATACGCCAAGGCCAAGTGATCCCATGGAAGACACATCCACTAGTCACAGGAATAAATATCCTATCACTGGATGTCACTGGGACACTGAATGATCAGGAAAACAGGGGATCCTCCCTGTGATTGAAGCTTCCATGTATATACATGACCAGCACTTAAAGGGAACCTGTCACCAGGAGACCCATTTTTAGCACTCCCCCAGTCCCCACAGAGCATAGTACATACACTGCCAAAGTGTTTTTGTATAAAAAATAGGTTTTACAGAAAAAAAGATATGTTATATTGTACCTTTCATTAGCATCTGCTGTGTGACTAGGCAGTTGCCAATTGGGAGGGTCTGGAAAGGAGCAGTCCCCCCCCCCCACCCTTGGGAAACATGTGACCTTTTCAAATATATGAATAACTCCCCACACTCGGGATTGGCTGTAGAGGAGCAGGGGGCGTTGCTAAGCCCAGTGATGGGTGTTTTCATATATTTGAAAAGGTCACATGGAGAAGCAATTTCCCAAGGGTGGGGGGGGAACTGCTCCTTTCCAGACCCTCCCAATAGGCAACTGCCTGGTCACACAGCAGATGCTAATGAAAGGTACAATATAACATATCTTTTTTTTCTGTAAAACCAATTTTTTATACAAAAACACTTTGGCAGTGTATGTACCGTGCTCTGTGGGGACTGGGGGAGTGCTAAAAATGGGTCTCCCGGTGACAGGTTCCCTTTAATTTGCTTCAATGGGCCCTGTGAGAGATCACTGTTCTGGTAGCCCTATAAAAGTTACAAGAGCACCAGACATTAAGGTACTTCAAGGACTGGAAGGACATTTTATCTCCTGGAGATAGGGGATAAGTGTTTTTGGTGGGAAAAATCTCCAATGGTGATCCAAGTTCAGTGCAGAAGAATTATGGCAGGTCTGGGTTTTGTGGCCAAAATTTGTGCTCTACAATATGGTCTTATTGCAGTTAAATGAAATTGACCTGTGTTTAAAGGAGGTATTATGGAAATTCTCATGGCTGCCGCTGAATGCTACATATAAGTGAAGCACTGGTGAAGCACTTGCTATATTCACATCTACTGGATTTCAAAGACAGCAATCTCACATGATCCAACAGAAATGAAAGAGGTATATATTCAGCAAGAGTACCTATATTCCACGCATATAAAGATTCACAGGTTAGGAGATAACTTGCAGGTCCAATTGGTGTGACCACCAAAACTGAAGAGAACGGGGTTCTGTTGTATTTCACATGAATGGAGCTGTAGGTCAAGCATTCGCTGTGTTGCTCCATTCACTGTAATGATGGAAGTAGCCAAGTACTGCGCTTGACTATCTCCAGCAGAGCTTGTGTGACCTGCTGCTTTATTACTTTAGGGGCACAATTGCACCCCCTTCTTGTGATCCATTGGGGTACCACCATTGGTCAGCAAGTTACAGAATAACCTTTAAGTTTAATTTTAACAACCTTCCGGGCCCTCAATGGAAAACTTTTGGAGCTCCCACCACGCCATTACCTCCACCATTACAATAAGCCATTAAGACTGGTGTCCTGTGACAAGGAGACCTTGGACCCCTTAGACACAAATACATCTGTACACCCCTTGTAGATATCTTCCATCAATCAAGTGATTTCTTGGCTTCCATCTGTCATATGAACCCTGAGAAGGGTAACGTTATATGTTTGTGCTCTAATTTTTTTGTTAAAATTTCCTGTTTCTGACCTTTTTGCCTGACATACGATCCTATTACAGTCATGTCCTTCTGGAACGAATTGCAGCCCGGTGGACATAACTTTTCTTTGTTCTTCCGTTATCTTGGTGTTTTTGTAATTACTTTTTGTTTGTTTGCTAGTTTGTCATAATTTTTGTGTCCACGCGCCAAGATGTTGATCATTGCCCTGACCCCACGTCACCTTGGGTGATGACCAAGATCACGTCCTATAAAGCTGAGACCTTTAGACTTGCTGCTCTTTTAAAAGACAACGGGAGGGAAGTGAGTTCATGAAATGTTTCCTTGCAAAGTGAATAAGAAACATGTGTTTCCTCTTCGAGTTTACCAAATCAATGTTCCTTTTAGTCTGTAATAATATAATTGTGAGTGCGTAAACAAAATCTATAACGGCCATGATGTCAGTGCAGGTACGCACATAGTTGAAGACGTGGACTCTGGAAGCTGGGGAAGAATGGGGCCCTATAGTAGGAGAACATTTTATGTCTACTAAGGGCTCAGTCGTAGTCTGAGAACTATGGGCCATAATTTACGGAATGGATTCATGCAGGACTACCATCCCTTACTGTGATGATGTTTTCAGTACTGACCAAGTATTATACCCGGTATGGCAGACAAGAGCCTGGAACCACTGTCTATGGTTAAAGGCCTCGGAATGGTAGGGGGACAGTTTCCCATAGAGTTCTGCAGTCCCTACCACAGACCAAGGAAAGTCACTGTCCCTATCCAGGTCAGGACTCTAGACAGGGCTACAAGGATTTGGTTCTCCTTACCAATGGGTCTTGGAACTGTGACCTGACCAGACTCAAGACCAAGAAAGTGGTTGGACAGAGTACGAAGGGTTGAGTGTCTCCTCCAATTCTTGAGCTTGATCAGATTGCCATGACATCACAAAAGATCCCTCATTCGATTACAATACAGCATCTACCTATGGGGACTGTCTTGGACACAGTACATATGGCAGCCATATTGTAACATGAGATCAGGGCTTTATAGACAGAGATCTCAGCTTCGAAATGGATGGCTCCAGGTTACACAGTATTTACTACAAGGGTCAAATGTCCCTTTTATTTTAGAAACGAAAAGGAAAATTACATCAAGTAATGGGTGAGGGACCTATATTTTAGGCTATGTCCAAAACATGGCTTCCCTCTTAAAACTCACCATATTGGATCAAGGGCAAGTTTTTCGAATGGGAAGGTGGTCATGTAGCAGATCATAGAAGACCAGAATTGTCTCCGAAATTGATTGGTGGTTCAAAAGTTATCAACACAAAGATTCTCCATAGATGGGGGTTCGTGATGATTGGATCCCGCACTTTCAGCTCTGTGTTCAGCACCGGGAACAACACATCACATAGCTGTGCATCACAGGGAATGTTCCTAGTTGATGTTGCAACTCTGTGTTGGTAACTTTTGAGACACAAGAGATATGGCAAATCGGATGGCAGAAATTAATTTCTTATACAATTCAGGTCTTCTCTGATATGTGACATGATCACCTTCCCATTGGAAAAACTTGCCTTTGCTCTAGTATGGCAGCCATGTTCTAGACATAATCTAAAAGATAAATCCCCCCAACCTACTACTTGCTGGGGGATCAGATATCCATTTATTTCGGAATTTAAAAGGGGTCCTGGGACATTCCACTTTAATTTTCACAATTTTATTTCTTGATTTTAGCTTCTGGACAATTAATTTTTAGAAGATTTTTAAGTGACAGACGATGGCCATTGCCATTATGTCCAAATACTAAGTCTTCCTTACTTGTATAATGGGGCTTTTGTCGGACCTTCCGACGTTTTCGGGTTTTGCACTGCTGTGACTGGTAGTTTACAGGGGATTGTGTCGCATGCGATAGGATTTTGGCGCAGCTGCGCCGGCTTTCAAGCGACAGAAATCGGGGGGGGGGGGCGTGCCTTCAGATGATCCGACTGATTCGGACTGAGCACGGGATTTAACTTTCAAATTGTGTCACAAGACAAGCACTCACATGCACCAGGAAGAAGAAGGTGAACTCCGGCGGATCTTAGTGAATCGCAGCAGAGTGCATTCCGGTCCAACAACTCCTCCGGACAGGTAAGTAAATGTGCCCCAATGTGTCAGTATCAGATATAACTTCATGATGGAAAATATGATGTAAATTACAGAAATAAGTCCAATACACCCTCCATAGGATTGCGATACATAATGCACATTACAATCCTGTCACTTCTATAATGGCCCAACATTCCTGCCTGCCCCCCGGGGGGCTTATGTTATTACGCTCCATGTTTCAGACACCACGACCAGGATTTTCTTCTTGTTATTGTAGAAATATCTTCTCATGGATTGAAGGGGAATGTGCTTAATATTAAAGTAATATTCCTGGACGTCTACAAGTTTGTGACAGGTCATTTCCACCTGGTACTGGCAGAATGTGCTACATATAGTGACAGAGCAAAGCAACCCTATGGGAAGGGCCGCTCACAGCAGTTTAATCAGCACCAATGTATTTGGCATATGTTATACATAATTGTAATTCTCAGAACAGATGGATTGTATTTTCACATATTATATTGATGGATATGTCCTCTTGGGAATAATTCCACCATATATAGTGGAAAAGTCACTATTTTGGAAAATAGATAGATAGATAGATAGATAGATAGGAGCTAGATAGAAGATAGATAGATAGATAGATAGATAGATAGATAGATAAAATGATACAAAAGGTAAGCAGCACTCTGAGACATCAGATGTCAGAAGGTGAAGTTGGTGATTTTTATTCCATGTTTAAGAGTACAGCAAGGTACAACAGCGACGTTTCGGCTCCAGGGAGCCTTTATCAAGCCAAGTGACATAGGTGAATGGCGCATATATATACCAAATACAAGTGATCACATGATCAAATTGTTCCCACCCCCTTGCATTAACATATTACTTCATAGCATACAAAAAAAGTGTTATTTCATTCCAAAATTCATTAAGATGTACAAAAATGATAGAATTCAAACATAGGCAAACAAAGTGCTAGTGCATTGGTTGCTTTTATCTCAATATAGTGAGGGATAATTAGCGTGTAGTGACAAGTGCAACTGGTGCTAATCCAATAGGCAAATCCTAATGAGAAAAGTTAAAAGCAATGGGTGTCTCACCACCTCGATCCTCCGATTATACGAGAGATGAATCCAAGCGCTCGTCAGCAAAAAAGTGTGAACCGTATTAGATAGATAGATGATAGATAGATAGATAGATAGATATTAGATAGATAGATGATAGATAGATAGATAGATAGATAGATAGATGATAGATAGATAGATAGATAGATAGATGATAGATAATAGATAGATAGATAGATGATATATAGATAGATATGAGATAGATAGATATGAGATAGATAGATAGATAGATAGATATGAGATAGATAGATATGAGATAGATAGATATGAGATAGATAGATAGATAGATAGATAGATAGATAGATAGATGATAGATAATAGATAGGTAGATAGATAGATGATAGATAATAGATAGGTAGATAGATAGATAGATAGATAGATAGATAGATAGATAGATAGATAGATAGATGATAGATAGAAAGATAGATAGATAGATAGATAGATAGATAGATAGGAGATAGATAGATGATAGATAGATAGATAGATAGATAGATAGATAGATAGATAGATAGATAGATAGATAATAGATTTATCAGAAGTGTCTGAGAGCAGAATTATTCTAGTTGCCCACAGCAACCAATCAGAGCTTGGCTTTCAATTTCCCACAGCTGTTTATAAAATAAAACTGAGGTCTGATTGGTTTCCATGGGTAACTGGAACAGTTTTACCTCAGACACTTCTGATATAAATAGAGATAAATAGATAGATATGTTAGAAAAAGATATAGATGACGTAGATATAAAGGGAGGGATATATTATTTGGTGGTGCCAATGTATGATCCAAATCCTGCTCCTCCCCCCAGCGTGGGTGCAATATGCGCCAGGCTCAGTCGTACACCAGGTCCGGTGTATTCCCGCCTCAGGCTATAGATAGTGCGCAGGCCCACTCCACAGGCCAGAGCCGACCCCTTCCAGCTTAAATGGCGTAGATGGTGTATAAGTTGTAATTCTGGCTCTGCATCGGGAATTGCGACTAAACCATACAGTACAGTACAACTTTATTGATCCCTTTTGAGAAATTGCTTTGTACACACATCATTCGAGCCAGGAGTACATATAGACAAATACATGTAAACACACAGAATCATTAATCCGGAGGGTGGGAGGTTGAGCCGGGGGGGTTATTGATTGTTGGTGGCAACACTCGTCCTGTGGGAGCTGGTGGTTTTGTTGTATATTTTGATAGTTTTCGTAATGAAGGAGTTACGAAATCTCTCCGTACGGCAATTGATTTGGCGGTATCGCTTGCTGAATGTGCTAAGCTGCTCCGCTATGCATGGGTACAGCGGGTACGATTTGTTGGTTGTTATAGCCGTAAATTTGTTGAAGCATCTTTCCTGCCAGACCTCTTCACACCGACCCAGTTGAAGGCCACAGCGCCTTGAGCCCTCTTTATAATTTTTTTATTTTTCTCCCGTCTTTTGACAGTGCACCCCCCCCCCCCCCAACAATGATAGCAAAGAATAGCACAATCACGAGGACTTGTAAAACATTCTCAGGATCTTGTCGAATACATTGAAGGACCTGAGTTTCCTGCTGCTGCTTTTTTAGTTGCTACGCTGCAGTTTTCAGACCGATCTTGTGACATTATGACACCCAAGTACTTGTAATTTCCAACTCGTTCATGGATTGTATGGCGATATTCAGGCTTACAAGGCTCACAAGCTGTGATATATCCTCCCCATACAGAGTGGATAAATAGATACAGAAATAGGTGATGGAAAAATAGATACATGATAGATAATGGATGGATACATATGAAATTAATGTACAGATAGATAATAGACAGAAAAATGGATAATACATAGCTTGATTGATAGATAAATAGATAATAGATATTTAATACATAGTTAGAATAGATAGATGATAGAATAGCCCACTATTCTATTATCTATCTATCTATTCTAATATGTATTCAATATCTATTATCTATTTATCTATCAATCAAGCTATGTATTATCCATTTTTTCTGGGGCTTATTTACTAAGGGACCGCAGACCGCACTTTCGTCAGATTTTCGAAGTTTTCGGGATTTGCACCGCTGTGACAGATATCAGGGATTGGGTCGCAGGCGATCACATTGTGCGACGGCTTTCATGCGAATTCGGGAGGCGGGGGGGCGTCGGACGATCCGTCTGATTGGGACTCAGCGCAGGATTTAAGATTCAAATTGTGTTGCAAGATTGAGCACTTACATGCACCAGGAAGAAGAAGGTGAACTCCGGTGGACCCGAGCGGGGAAGCGACACATGCAGGATATCGGGCGCATGATCTTAGTGAATCGCGGCACAGTGCATGATCGTCGGACACTCCGTACTTTGTGAACTCCTCCGGACGGGTAAGTAAATGTGCCCCACAGGGTTAGCTTTTAGCTTGGAAGCACACACAGAACTGAACCTATGGACATAAAGTTAGTGGATGGAAAGAATTCAGGCATTCTCTGTTTTCTTAATAATAATTCCTTTATATAGCGCACACAGATTACGCAGCGCTGCACGGAGCTTTCCAAATCGGTCTTCTTTATACTTCTTCATAGCAGTGAGAAGTGAATGCAGGGTCTATGTAAAAGAACAATGTAGATCCATATTACCGCTCATTATTGAGCTAGATCCTGCCCACATGTGTAACCCTGCATAGATATATTGCTGGAACCTAGCGGAAATGGATTTGTTGGATGTGGTGTACATAACACAGGTCACAGCGTTTCTCTCATCCGTCGTCATCTCCTTCTGCATTCCATCTCATCCATGGATTCTGTCCTGTGTCTCCACACTCTGCTCCTGCACATGTCTAATGCATGGAGGCAGATGAAAGCGTCCGAGCACTCACATGCATGTCTCATTAATAACCGGGAACACATGACTAATAGGAATCCCAAAAATATCAGAACCTTCAATGTAACAGTCTGCAGGGGGATCATTCAGGGAATGATGCAGAATTGGCAGTGGGCAAGCTGTTCCTAAGATGATTTCAGATATTGGGGCAGATGTTTCTTAGTCTAGCAATTTGCACCTGTGTTTTTTAGCTATTCTGCTCTCTGATTTATATATATATATGGGCTCATCTACTATAAATCGTGCTCTTTTTTTTGCATAAATTTTTGCACAAATTCTAAAATTTGTGCAATTTTTGGTTCAACCTGTACTAAACAGTTGCCTACACCTGATGAGGACACAGTAAGGAATTGCACATTTCTTCCTTATTACGCCATCTCCAGGACAGTTGGGGTACACGGCCAGCGAAGGATTGGGAAGTTCCAGGGTGTTCCAGACCCGTGCCTGTGCCGTGTGCCATAATTTATGTGGAGCCTCCTTCCTGATGGTGGAGGGCATTGTCATATGGTGGTGTGCATAGCGTCAATGTATGATAAAAGTGCTCCAATGATGGCAGGAGCCCAAAAAACAGCACACCCCAAGCTATTTACAGTTGGCTCCACCACCAGAAGTAAGATAGAGGAAAGAACCATTTTCATGTAGTGGCTAAGTGTTTGGAAGCTGAGCTGAGCAGCCATTGTTGGTAACAACAGAACTATGAAAATGGATTTATATTTCAGGATTGTAGCCTGACTTGAAGTTCCTGTGTGAGATCTCTTCGCTAAACACAGCACAGCCAATCCTCTCTGCTCTGAGTCAAAGCTATAGCAGGCTTCAGGTAGATATTACAGCAGTACGATGGGGCTGGGGAGTAGTTTGAATGCAGAGATGCAAGAACAAAGCAGTGTCAGGAAAATCCTCCAGTGCTCCAAGTCCAGCTGCAACCAAATGCATATTTCACAGTCTTGCTGCTACTTGCAACACACACACAAAGGTATGATAACACATTTCACCAGGGACAAAACCTAACATTGACTGCAGCTTTGGTCAAACTACTAGTAGGTCTCTTTATGAAGCTGCCGCACTGGGAATGTCAATCTATTTCCTTCACTTTTACCCTCATCTCATCTATGTTTCGATCCAAAAAGAGGAAGTTCTGTTGTACGTCCCGACAGATCACTTCCAATTTCCCGATATCTTGTTACATGAAGGAAACATTGTCCCGTATCACTTTCCCCCCGTCAGCCGCTTACGCGTCGAGTCTTTGAGTCTCGGCTTCATTTCTTCAGGCAGAAACAACCTTATTCTTCCTTGATCACATTTCAAGACACAAGGTTTTGGGAAAGCCACAGATCTTATCACAGGCTTCCAGATTTCTGCTTCAATCCCCAATAACAGCCCCTCCGCTCAGCCTGACCGCCGCCGGACAACGCGTTTGCGCATGAGAAATGGAACGTTACCAGATACAAAAACTTGATCAAGCAATTTGTAACAGAAACCATGGTCTTCTCCCAATAAAAGCACAGAATGCACCTCTCTGCAGCCGGCGAGCAGATAACTGGAGCGCTCCAAAGTTCTGGAAAGGGGTTTGTTTATTCAGAATGAGAGTGATGAGAGATAAGCGTCATCTAAGCTGCCAGTTTTCCTGAATCACTGAGAAGCCTGGGGATGCGCTGGATCACTGGTTTTCTACTATGCAGTGTATGCGCATGCTTACCGCAAGGCAAGATGGAATTCATTACATTGTGGATTGGTATTTTATCTCCTGGGTCCAGAGTCTTCTGGTGGTGCATTGGAAATTTTATGTGGTACCTTATGTGGAACCTACACACAATGGAGCAAATTTACTTTCACCATCTTAAAGTTAGACTATGCAAAGCAGACAGTCTTATACTACACCAGATTCATCCCATTTGCCTAGATGAGAGGTGCACAGCCATTTTTTGTCAGGGCCTTGTTGATATACTATTCAGCATCAAGGAGCCATAGCAACTGCTACAGGGCCCGGTGTGCCGGGGGGGGGGGCCTGACTACCCTACCGCACCAGTTTTCTACCGCACTGAACTTAAAAGAACGGGCAAAGTGTTCACACATGTATTTATGAGGTGTCTGTGGCAGTTTTGTGGCACGGCTGCACCTAAAGCTCTGCATCTGAAAGAGCGTTCCAGTCCCGATTTGGACCGTGCACCACATTTATTACTGTGATTCGACCGAAATGTGACACACTCCCATTAAACTGAGTGCATCATAAAAAAAAATAGTGCACTCGGTTTAAGCACGTGCAGGGTGTGCTAGATTATTGAAGAGGGTGCGCCAGTGTTCAATAATCTGGCGCACCCTCCACATTACTATTGATAAATCTTGTCCAATATGTATATAACAGCACACACCTTCCATAGTATACACCTGAGCCGGCAGCACCCATAACAAATGTAGGGGAGGGGACAACAGGACTAGGCACCTAGCATCTCTACTTCCTGCCATCTACTTCCTCCATGTGGTCTGGGCTGCATGAGTATATACATAAGTGTGAAGTGTGTATAAATGTATGGATGTGTATGTGATGTCTATGTATATGGTGTGAATATACTGTATGTGTGTGAATATGCTGTATTTCTATATGTATGTGTGTATATAAGATGTGCATATACTGTATATAACTTTGTTTATGCTGTATGTGTGTATATAGTACTGTATGTATGTATATATGCTGTATGTGTGTATATACTGTATGTGTATATGGTGTATGTGTGTATATAGTACTGTATTTATGTGTAAATGCTCAATGTTTGTTTATATGGTATTTAAATACTGTATGTGTTTGTAAATGCTGTACATCTATACATATGTATGTACTGTATGTACATGTGTTTATGCTGTAAGTATATGGTGTGTATACACTGGATGTGTAAGTATATGATGCATACTATATCTATGTATTAAATGTGCATACACTGTATGTGTATACACTCACCGGACACTTTATTAGGTACACCTGTCCAACTGCTCGTTAACACTTAATTTCTAATCAGACAATCAAATGGCGGCAACTCAGTGCATTTAGGCATGTAGACACGGTCAAGACAATCTCCTGCAGTTCAAACCGAGCATCAGTATGGGGAAGAAAGGTGATTTGAGGCCTTTGAACGTGGCATGGTTGTTGGTGCCAGAAGGGCTGGTCTGAGTATTTCAGAAACTGCTGATCTACTGGGATTTTCACGCACAACCATCTCTAGGGTTTACAGAGAATGGTCCGAAAAAGAAAAAACATCCAGTGGATTCTGGAATAAGGAGGGGTGAAGATCGACCACCCCTCGCCCTCCCGATCCTGTGCTCGCCCTTGATCAGGTCCGGGCGAGCACCTGGCCGTGTAAATGTGGTCTACAGGTCACCCCTTCTTTAAATACTGTATGTAGCATTACATAGGAATGTATATATAAGTCAGGAAGAGGTTAAGTTTTGCATTGATCTCATGATTTGGGCGCTATCAACAGATGGATGGATGTCACAGTCCCCACAGCCCTCCCCTAATTCTGTGCCATAGGAGGCAATAAGGCCGCACTGTTCATATATTTCTGTAATGTAGAACAAAGCGTCGGTTCATTTTACAAAACTTTCAGAATTACCATTAGATTTCATAATGAGAACCTTTTATTATTCTATAACCACAAGGCATGGAAAAAGCCAAGGATTTCACGAGATGTAAAGAAAAGGGAGAATACAACTGAGCTGGGACCAGAGCGGAACCAGAGTGTAACCCAAGGATGGAGAAGTCCCAGAGCAGAAGAGCTTATAATCAAATTGTTACAGTGTAACATTACAGAAACGCCACAGTCAAAACACAGGAGACAAAATTACATTATTGAGTTACATTAACATAATATTCCTAAAATGACCACATTCATACAGGAAAAGATAGAGAGTTCTGTGTACAACCAGTCAGATACATTGTAACATTCTGGTCTAGAATTGGATTTATTCATCTTTGGCCGTAGCTGCAGGGTTCCCCTTTAAAATCAATACATATTATCTACAGTACAAGTAATAAATGCTATTATTAAAGGGATATCCTCATCTAGTTGAGAATTGGTGGGAGTCTTAAGTCCTTGATAATCCTTACAATGGAGGGGACAACATGTGATGCTATGTCTCCTTCCTCTGCCAGAAAAGCCCTTCCAAAAACCTATGAACCTGTTATGGAACATTTGGGAAAAGGTGGAGCTTCAGGATCTATGACTAGAGTTGAGAGTTTAAAGGGAACCTACCACCCCGATTCTACCTATAAAAGTAGATCGGGTGGTTGGTGGATGAATGGGACGTGGGGATTGCCCTTTTTTGGGCTAATCCTCACGTCCCGGCTATCTTTTAGAAAACTTTAATCCGCGGCTACTGGGCCGTGGAGTAGTCGGACATGAGGCTAGAAGTCGCGGCTACTTCACTTTCCAGTAGCCTCTTTTCTCCGCCTACCATTTCATCTTCGGCGCGCAGCTCCTCGTAGCTGCGTGCCCTCGTCTGAGTACCAGGCGTTCTGCACATGCGCAGGGCTTTGGGGCTGGAGCTACTGCGCATGCGCAGAACGGTGCAGATGCCGGGGATTCGGCCGAGGATGAAATGGTAGGCGGAGAAAAGAGGCTACAGGGGCGTGGAGTAGCAGCGACGTGTAGGCTCATGTCCGGCTACTCCACGACCCAGTAGCCGCTTAAAAAATTTACATTTCCGTGGATTAAAATTAAAGTTTTCCTAAAAGATAGCGGGACGGGAGGATTAGCTTTAGAAAGGGCTATCCTCACGTCCCATACATCCACCTACCAGCCAATCTACCTTTATAGGTAGAATCTTGGTGGTAGGTTCCCTTTAAGAGTTGAAGAACTTAATTGGACCTGACTACACAGGAGGCTTTCTGTAGTCAGGAAACACTAGTTAAAGGAAATCTACCCTCCAAATCCATCATGATAAACCAAGGGCACTTACTCATAGATCCAGGCACCAGGACTGTGGTATCTTATTATAGTGTTATTGATGGCCTCCTTCCTTATAAAATCAACGTTTAAAATTATGCTAATGAGTCTGCAGGACTCTAGGGTTGTTTCCAGAGCTCTGCAGTACTGCAGATTCACAGCTGTCACAATGAGCACAAAATGTCTCACCCAACCGCCTAGAGTCAGAAGGGCTCTAGGTGGCATTACCAGAGCCCCTCCGTTCTGCGACATTTATACTGTGCAGGAGCTCTTCCCCCCTCCCACTTTGTGAGATTAGGCAGAACAGGCAGAGGGAGAGGCAAAGTGCTGAGGGTACATGATGGAGGGGAGAAAGTGTAAAAGATTGTGAATTTTCAGCTGAGGGGGGCTCATTAGCATAATTTTTTAGCATTACATAATTTTAAAAGTTGATTCTATAAGAAATGAAGCCCTGAATAACAAATTTAAGAAGATACCTGGATCTATGTGTAAGTGTCCCAGGTTTATCATGATGGATTTTGATTGTAGATTTCCTATAACAATAGTGGTGGGTGGGTGTCTGAGCTTTTACATAATATGTCAATTATTGCTGAGGACTGCATCTCAGAAAGCTTCAACTACTGCATGTGTGTTTCAAGCCCAAAAATAACCAAATACTACAGATTTATCAATCTTGTTAAAAAAATGTAAAGTTTAAAGAAATTCTAAAATTGAAAACAGCGCCACCCCTGTCCATGGCCTTGTCAGGAATTACAGCTCAGCCTCTTCAAGGTGAGTGGGGCTGAGCCTCTGAACCTGAACACTCTGGATGCTGTATAAAGCTGAGTGTATGTATATGTATGTATGTCCGCTAAAAGAATTTGTGTTTACAATCAGCAACATTTTGCACACCTTCTCCCCTTGACTCATCATAAACAAGGTTTTGAATTGAAATTTTGAGCCCGCATTTTCCAAAATACACTTAATGATCAGCATATACAGGAGCCATTGTCTGCTGCTGATGTGGCAGCATGCAACCAATCACAGCTCAGCTTCTATTTTGCCACAGGTCATAAATATGAGCTCTAAGCTCTGATAGGTTACTATAGGCAATGAGTATAAGACAGTGGGGCTTATTTACTAAGGGTCGCGGATCGCACTTTCGTCAGTTTGTTCGCTATTTTCAGGATTTGCGCAGCTTTGACAGTTATTTAACTGGAATTTGCGCTGGGATTGTGTTGCACGCAATCGAATTTTGGCGCAGCAGCACCGGCCTCCATGCAACAGAAATTGGGGTGCATGCTGTCAGACGATCCGACTGATTCGGACCGAGCGCTGGATTTAACTTTCAAATTGTGTCACAAGACAATGCACTTACATGCACCAGGAAGAAGAAGGTGAACTCCTGGGACCTGAGCGGGGAAGCGACACATGCAGGAAATCGGGCGCATGATCTTAGTGAATCGCGGTGGAGTGCACTTTTGGCAGACAATGCACTTTCTGTGAACTCCTCGGTCCGGGTAAGTAAATGTGCCCCAGTTCATGTGAGGTAATATGGGGAGAGACAGATAGATAGAGAGATATAAATATATAGAGATAGATAGATATAGAGATAGAGATACATATTGACAAGATGTAAACAGTGCATAACAACCAACATTGGACTAGGAGTTTTTATTATATAAAACTATTGTGTAAATCATTATAAAAAACCATAAAACAAAAGTGTCTGTAAAACATAACACTCAGAAGTGAAACCCGAAGCGTAAAGACAATTGTAAAGGGCTGAAGGGAAGCCGCCCCTCAGTGAGTCAGATACTGTGACATCTCCTTTGTACTGGGATCTTATGGAATGGATGAAGTCACAAAGAGACGCAGAGAGGAAGTTATGGCACATTGCAAAAGATACAAGTGTTGCCTCAATAATTCCCGTATTCCAGCTGCGTTCCCACAACAGGAGGAGGCATAGGTGGAACAATGAGACGACATTCCCAGCATTCTACTCAGAGCTGCAGATTTGTAACAGTTGGAGAAATGAGAGATAATATCATACAATCCGATATAATACAGTTTTCGCTTTAAATATACTACAAAATATTATCAATGATAGATAAGTAATAAAATGTATGTGCCACTTCTCTATTTCTTTCTTTCCTTCTCTTTTTACATATAGGTTTATTTATTTATCTCAGATCTCTCTATCTATTGTATCATCTATTATAATATACTGATTGTCTATCTATCTATCTATCTATCTATCTATCTATCTATCTATCTATCTATCTATTATCTATCTATCTATCTATCTATCTATCTATCTATCTATCTATCTATCTCTATTATCTATCTATCTATCTATCTATCTATCTATCTATCTATCTATCTATCTATCTATCTATCTATCTATCATATCTATCTATCTATCTATCTATCTATCTATCTATCTATCATCTCTATCTATCTATCTATCTATCTATCTATCATCTATCTATCTATCTATTATCTATCTATCTATCTCCTATCTATCTATCTATCTATCTATCTATCTATCTATCTATCTATCTATCTATCTCCTATCTATCTATCTATTATCTATCTATCTCATATCTATCTATCTCATATCTATATATCTATCTATCTATCTATAAATCATCTATCAATACATTTCCTCCCTTTTTCTGTTTCTTTTCTTCTTTTCTTCCTTCCTTATTCCGCCCTTGTTCCCTTCTGTCTTTAAAAAAAATCTGCCACGAGGATAAAGGATTTGTAAACCAAACATACTGGTGTGTTCCCCCTCTGGCGAGATCCTCTGTTCATTAAGCTTTCTATGTCCATGTTTTTATAAAAACAAAGGCTTTAAAAATTATGCAAATGAGTCATAGAGCACCTCATGTTCATTTACATAATTTTTAAAGGACATAAGAAGCTAAAAAAAAGAGCAGATCCTGCCAGAGGGGTCACACACCAATATGTCAGTGTGCTTGGTTTACAATCCTTCATCATGGTGGTAGATTTTCTTTAAAGGAAACCTACCATTTCAAATGGTAGGTGTGAGCTGTAAACTCCGAGCACCAGCTCAGGGTGAGCTGGTGCCGGTGCTTAGTTTCGTTAGTGTTAAAACCGCGGTATCTCGGTTTTAACACTTTTTAAACTTTATAGCAGAAGCTGATTCGGCGCTGCGTGCGCAGGCGTTGCGCGCAGGCGTTGCGCGCGCACGGTCGCGCGAAGCGCCGAAGCAGCTTCTGCTATAAAGTTTAAAAAGTGGTAAAACCGAGATACCGCGGTTTTAACACTAACGAAACTAAGCACCGGCACCAGCTCACCCTGAGCTGGTGCTCGGTGTTTACAGCTCACACCGACCATTTGAAATGGTAGGTTTCCTTTAAAGACAGGTGGAAACAAGGATGATATAAGGAAGGAAGGAAGAAAAGAAACAAAGAAAGAAGTAGAGGGAATGGATTCATAGATGATAGATAGCTAGCTAGAAAGATAGATATAACAAAAAGAGATAGATAGACAATCAATATATTATGATAGATGTCTTTGAACTCATATACCTTATATACTCGAGTATAAACCTAGTTTTTCAGCACAAAATTTGTGCTCAAAAACCCTAACTCGGCTTATACTCGAGTCAACTAAAAACAAAGACAAAACTCACCTTTCTGACATCACCTGTAGGTCCTCTTCTGTCTGAGACAGTCTGAGACAGAATAGGACCTATGAGGGACGTCGGAAAGATGAGTACAGTGTTATTTTTTTTCCTACTACAGGGGCTGGACAGGCTGCATGCTACAGGGGCTGGCAGACTATACACTGGGAGGCTGTAACCAATGCATTTCCCACCCTCGGCTTATACTCGAGTCAATAGGTTTTCCCAGTTTTTTTGTGTTGAAATTAGGGGTCTCGTCTTATACTCGGGTCGGCTTATACTCGAGTATATACGGTACATTTTTATCTATTTATCCATCTATTTGTTGATTTTGTTTCTCTGTGGTTTGTGCCCTTTTCTTACCTTTCAGTCCTTTAGAGTCTCAGCTCTTTGTCAAATGTTGTTTTTTGAAGACTTTTTTTTGGGCGCAATTCATACTTGCTAATGAAATAATCTCCCTAGCCCTTTCCTAGTGCTGTCATTGTGAAAATCCTAGGTTTATCAGAACCTACCAAAAAGCTGTGCCACACTTTGGCAAGTAGTGGTCTGATCGACGGACCTATCTCCCAGAATTCCAGCGTATTTTTGAAGGGGCAGTCCAGGCACTTCCCTCTCTTCTGCTTCTCCCCTGGACCAGGACTGCCACACCAACATCAGATGCCAACAGTGATGTTGCAGCATTGGCATTCACCGCTGGCCAGCCCCCTCATGAATAAGCCAGACCACTGGGAGATAGTTCCGTCAATCAGACTGCTACATGCCACAGTGTGGTAGGTTCCGATAAAGTTAGGATTTTTTACAGTGACATAACTGGAAGAGGGCTAGGGAGAGTCTTTCATTACTACGAGCAGTTAGTCCGTTATATTAAGCTGACAGGTGTCCTTTAAATCCATCT
Organism: Engystomops pustulosus; assembly: GCF_040894005.1. Taxonomy (NCBI): domain Eukaryota; kingdom Metazoa; phylum Chordata; class Amphibia; order Anura; family Leptodactylidae; genus Engystomops; species Engystomops pustulosus. The sequence continues at coordinate 86,363,573 of NC_092420.1, read as the reverse complement.
AATACCACTCTTCAGACACAAGATAAAGCGCAGTTTTATGCCAGGCCGGACATGGCGTAGTACTGAGCCAGGCGCACTTGCACCCATGCCACCGGATATCTGGCTACTTTGACCTCCTGATTTGGTGCCGTTGGGTGGTGTTTAGATCATGTTATACATTCTTCCTATATTTCTAATACATTTTCACTCTAATATCAGATCTAAAACATCTTTTTATTATCTATCTACCTCCTTATGCCTTTTACATTCCTACTTTCTATATCTATACTTTCTATTTCACGTCTATTATCGATTTATTTGTCATCTATTTATACACCCGTTTACATTTTGGCAGTACATAACCTACAGGGTGGATTTATCACGTTTTGTACGCCTGAATATTGACCTACAAGATGTGATTTATTCACAACTCGCGGCACTGAGAAAACAAATGGTCTGAGCTCCAGTCTATTTTTCCAAAGCAAATTTACAAGCCCCTTCCCAGGATGGCCGACACATGGCAGTAAGATGGACACATGATGGAAGGTTTTACTATCTCTATTACTTCTGAAATATGGAAACCTTGACCCGTTACCGGAGGGGTTTCTGAGAAGAGGGAAGCACCAGGCACAAACCTTAAAATGCCTTCAGGATAACAGGAAATCAATGGAGTTCCTAAAAATTCCCTGGTGGGGTGAGAATCCGCTGACATTAATAGCTGGAGGCGTAATAACTAGACACATGGTGACAATAAGGGGATTGATCTCCTCTTCTCACTGGTACCAGACCCCTATGGTGCCCGTCCCATAAAGTATGGAGAACATGGAGGTATGACACAGCACCCAACACACGTAACAACAGAACCCAACCCGATGTGGTGAAGAACAAACCCAATGTAATTACATCAATAAGTTCTGCTGCTTCTCCAAAGGCAGGAATGTTCCCATAATATAAGATTTATGGCAACGTCTGCTGCTCGTTATGACTGTGACCAGATCTCTGCTTCCTGATGCTCATGGAGGTCAGGACTGGTTTTACATGTCTGATTGGAAGCCATTTTTGGTGGAACCATTTTTATAGGAACAATCCCTTTAAAAATAGTTCACATCAGGACTGAGACCTGTCCAGTCCAGATGTGAACTATTTTTTAAAGAGGTTGGTCCTAAAAAAAATGGTTCCACCATAGGTTGATGCTGGAGGGACCAAAAATGGCTTCCTACACCTCCTATGAGGTATGTAGGTGCCTAGGACTCATGCAACGTTCATCTCAGTTATCTCTGGAACTGGACAGTAGGTGGCTGTGAGCTGTTAGCTCTGAAAATGTGGAACCTTTAACCCAGCATCATGTTACCACTTTGGTGGCACCAAATAGACCTAACAATTTCTCTTTAAAGGGAACCTACCATCTTGGATCTACCTATTAAGGTAGATCCAGTGGCAGGTTCCTCTAATGTATAGATGTATAGCCATTTTAGGGCTAATATTTGCGTGGACGATAACTTTAATAAACTTTTATTAGCCCAATATGCTAATTATCTAACACTTGCCTGTAACCTTGGGTTCTGCGCATGTGCAGAAGCTCCGGCTTCAGAGCCGAGACTGCGCAGCCAGCGGCCTGCGTTCTGCTGGCGATAGACACGCCCATCACCAGGATCGTTCCGCTCTGCTACCTGTATTCATTACCAGATCCAATACCAATAATAAAAGGGATAAACCTTTAAAGGGCATCTACTATAAGTTCTAACTATACAAATCTTCAGGCAGGTTTAGGTATTGCCCCTGGTGAGATGTGTATTTTATGTGTAATTTGTGTGAGTTTTGTTAGAAGCAGCAGGGCTCAGAAATATGGATTTATATTCTAGGATTGTAGCTGGACTGAAGAACTGGGGAAGTGTTTTCTTTGACTGCTCTCCAGTACCTCCCCAATGTTTTAATATCTAACCAGAAACCTGTTTCAGCTCTCAGAGCAGAGGGGACAAGCTGTGTTGTGTTCAGTGATGAGATCTTCTACAGGAGTGCACCCAGTACTCCAAGAACAGCTACAATCCTGGACTATAAATCCATAGTTCACAGTCCTGCAGTTACTTACAAAACACACGGTCACACAGATCTCCAGGGATAATACAAAACACTGGCAATATGTTTGTAGTCAAATATGCTGGTAGTTCCCTTTATTTTAGGGTGTGTGCAGAGTCTCTGGCTTTGCCGTCCGCTGCCTGGTTCTAGTTGATGGAGTTTTGTCTATAATAGGAGTCTTAAGGCTTATCCCATCTCGTATTTCCCCAAACGCATTCAATTTGAAGTGTAAATAGCACATCTGTTACATGGTCTGGGTGCGTAACCTTACATTTATCCGCTTTACATCTCATCTCTTGTTTCCCCTAACAACTCACAATTCCTATAATTTCCCCCGTGGTGTAATCTGGGTTGCTCCTGTAATAATTTCACTGCATAATTTAGAATTTTCCCAAAATATGGAATTTTTAGACCCTAAGCCCCCCACAAGGTTATTAATAACATTGATGAAAAAAACATGGCTCGTCTCTGATCCCCCTGGGGTCCCAAAAATCAAGTTCAATTAAGGATGAATTAGTATCAGTACATGTCGCCCACACATCGCCTTTAAATTTTTTTTCTCTCGTACTAAACCTGCGCCAAACATCAATATAGTATGAACCATCGTCTTCTGCTATAGACATGATGAGGAGGTTATAGCTTTTCTTTTGTTGCCTTGTTTGACACATGGATCGATTTAAAGTGATTTTCCGAGCTAAAAATATATCTACAACATATCCATAGAATAGTCAGATATAAAAAGAATGGAACAGGAAGTAAACAGCGCCATTCTGTGTATAGTGGTCAGACCAGGTTACTGCAGATCAGCTCCAATTCACTTAAAGTAAATGTCCTACATAAATATATACTACATAAACTGCCATACAAGTGCAACATCCCCCACCGGGGCCTTTTCTTGGGGCCTGGAGGCAGCCGGGGCCCAGAATACCGGAGTGGCTGGCGGTTGCGACCTAGGGCACGCTGATGTCACGGTGCTTGGTATAAGAACCGGAGGGCTGTCTTGCAGCCTGGCAGGTCTCCAGCAGGTGGTGTGTGCAAGGAATATGGAGGGAGAGGCTGATGAACTGGATCTCCCTGGGGCAACCCCTTTGGTGTCCGTAGTATGTGTCCCTGGATGATGGATGGGGAAGCCCTTGGTGGTAACAACCATATCCAGGGAACAGACAGAGGCAACATTGTGTAAAGTAACTTTATTAGAACACCTGCAGGCCAAATGATCTTCTACAGATGCCGGATTACTGGAGAGTCCGGATTACTGGAGTGGTCATGGAGAGTGATGCAGGCTGGGATGTAGCTGTGTCCAGATATGGAAGCTGCAGCTTTGTCCTGAGTGTTCTGTGTGTAGCACTGAAGGTGTGCGTCACACTATCTCTCTGGTCACTGACAATCAACAAGGTGTGCTCTCTAGGAAAGCTGGATTTCAAGACGTGCTCCTCTGTCAGGAGCTGGAACTCAGAAGACCTTGCCCCTTCCTGTGCTTCCAATTTTCTGATATACTTTCTGTATCAATTCCTCACGGTTTTCTAGATCTCTGCTTGCTGTCCTGCTAGAGCTACTAACGGCTCGTGCACCTGCACCTCCATCACATCACATAGACAGATTTCTATCCACTGGAAGTAACATAGAAGCTTTCTATAGAATGACAGCAAGCAGAGATCTAGAAAACCACGAGGAATTGATACAGAAAGTATATTGGAAAATTGGATAACTTTTCCCTACACAAACCATATCAAATATTTGCTGAAAGTGGACGACCCCTTTAAGGATAGTTTACCATATATGACATTTTATCGTGACTCTCTTCGCCAATGATGTATTTAGAGGTCTGGCTGATTTTGTAGACAGGTGTGAGAACAAGAGCGCCTTCCCGGCTGCCGCCTGACACTGGGAGCAACTCTATATCATCCGCTTCCATTCACTGAGATGTGACTGCAGGTTACATCAATCAACACGGCCTCAACACCCGAAGGGACAGCACCGGAGACAGGTGACACACATGAAGGCATTGGCTTTCTAGTAATAGAAAATCCACCTCAAATACTTAAGGCAGTGAAAGTTATTGTACGTCCATATAGAAAATGTTCAGAAATCACATATAACAGAGATATAGATGATGAAATTCCCCATGATCCGCCATCAACAGGAACTTTCCGGATAATCCAGGTCTGGACTATACAGCTACCTAATTATTCGATCCCTAAGGCCTCTTGCACACTAGCGTTGCATTTCACGTCAGGGTGCAATGCGTGAAAAACTGACGTTTTTGCCTGCGTTTTTGTTCCATTTTTCCTTGGAGTAATTAGCGTTTTTGCGTTTTTCACGCGCGATTCAATGGGAGACTCGAGCATTTTTCAAAGGGACCATGGTTTGGGATTAAAATGTGTTATTTAATTGAAAAATAATGTCTTCTGATAAGTTGCAAACATCTGCGATCTATTCTTCACTGTTCCGCGCGTATATTATCTCCCGACAAGTTAGCAGATGTGAAGAACAGTGAAGAATAGAATAAAAACATTGTACACAGTGAACACAGTGAACACAGGATCATTTAAGAGAAAAACACAGTGCAGAACACAGTGCAGAATAGATTACAGATGTTCGGCACATCTGCTTACTTGTCGGGAGATACGCGCGGAACGGCGCGAACAAAATAGCATGTGAAGAACAATATATATGTATGTGAAGAACACATTGCAGATGTTTAAATACATCTGCAATTTGTTCTTCACACATATATATTGTTATTCTGGTCACCTAGCAACCCTTACGTTTAAAACGCATTGCACTCGCATTGCACTTGCAATGATTGCGAGTGCAATGCGTTCTTGATGCATCTCCATAGACTTGAATGGGGCTTGAAAAACGTGCGTGACCCGCAAAAATAGAGCATGCTGCGATTTTGACGCGCGTGAAAACCAACGCTAAAGAAGAAAGACCCATTGAATACAATGGGACAGAGTGCAATGCAAGTTCTGCGCGTCAAATGCACGCGCAGAACTCGCGCGTGAAAAACGCCAGTGTGGAAGGGGCTTAAATTGTAGAAGCTGACATCATATATTATAGAATCATATAGGGCCAGATTTATTAACCCATCAAGGACCAAGCCATTTTTTTTTTTTTTTGCATTTCCATTTTTCACTCCCTGTCATAGTATCATAGTTTATACGATTGTCCATCAAGTTCGACCAAGGAAGGGAAGGGATTGGATGAGGAAGGGATTTAGGGGAAACAATTCTATATAACATAACCATCAATGTTATTTAGGTGTAAAAACCCTTCTTGAAGCTCTCTGCTGTCCCTGCTGTGACCAGCGCCTGAGCTCGGCTATTCCTCAGATTGACAGTTCTCATAGTAAAAAAGCTCTGTCGCCTCTGGTGATTAAACCTGTCTTTAAAAATCTGTAACTTTTTTTATTTTTTTCATAGGAGGGCTTGTTTTTTGTGTGAAAAATTGAACTTCCTAGTGACAGCATTTTAAATTCCATGTTAGTTGCTGGGAAGCTAGAATAAAAACTTCCAAATGCGATGAAATTGAAGAAAAAAAAAAAATTTGCAGCATTTTCTTGTGGTCGCAATTTTTTTTCACTGTTCTTTCAAAATGACAACCTTATTTTATTCCTTGGGTTGGTGCGATCACAGAGATGCCAAATTTATATAGGCTTAAAATGTTTTAAAAGATTTTTAAAAAATTAAATCCTTTTGTACAAAGAATTTTTTCTTCACTGTGACCTATTCTGACGCTAATAACTTTTTCATACCTTGGCATACGGACCATTATAAGATGTCATCTTTTGCGGGATGTGATGATGTTTACATTGCTGTCATGATGTTATTTTGGGGACTGTACTACCTAATTTTTATGTGTTGCAAAATGGCGTAAAAGATGCGTTTCAGACATTTGGGCACAATTTTCCGTTTACAGGGTTCACCACCGGGAATTACCATTTATAGGTGTTTATAGAGTGGACATTTTGGGATGTGGCGATACCTAACATGTTTATGATATAATTTGTTTATTTTTATTTCAGAATTTTGACTAGAATTTTTTAGGGTGGGCAGGGAAGGAACGTACGTACGCGTGTAATGACGGAAATAGGCACAAATGTGCGTCAGGAATTGCCCCATTTCAGAGTCCCTATGACAGTTTTTAGGGGTACAAGCCCTAATAAATGTGCCCCGATTTCTATCTACCAGTTCTGCTGGTACATGTGGTGCAGACTCTTTATTATAGTTGCACATTTTACAAGCCATTAATTAGCAGTAAATTAGCTCAGTGACCCCCAGGCACAGATTCAATGGTTACATTCAAGGACTGTTAGATCTTGCAGAATCCCCTATAGATCCCCCCAGGGTCCTGAAACCTTTTCCTTTCCTTTCTGGGTTAATCTGTTTCATTGCCTGACCTGTACAAGCAACATGCAGCTGCAAAGCCTCATTGCTAGAGGATGAAGTCATGGAGGAGAGCAGCTCACAGGGTCTCCTCAGTAACTCTATTCCTCATCCAAGAGCAGCGGGTGCACATAGAAAAGGCATAAGGTGAAATAAAGGGACCCCCCCCCCCCCAATCTTCCATGGACTGGGTAGTCCTCCTGCACATGGCACCATCAATGCCCAAGACCTATAGAACTAATGAGTTCCCCATCACCTGACGGCTAACAGACAGAGGAGGGACTCCCCATACTCAGAAGGGCACACCACTTGTAGAGGCCCCTCCAGCACATTAGTGACCCACTGAGAGCTTACAAAGACGGCCCCAACCCCTTATACAGGGTATGAACAGTAATAGTAGTAGTAATACTGTACAGTGACTATATATGCAGGATAAGAGTATTATCACTGTGCTGTTCCCATATATACAGGATAGGAGTAGTAGTACTGTGCTGTGCCTATATAAAAAGGATATGAGCAGTAGTACTCTGCTGTGCCCATATATACAGGATATGAGTAGTAGTACTCTGCTGTGCCCATATATACAGGATAGGAGTAGTAGTACTGTATGGTGCCTGTATATACAGGATAGAGTTAATAGTAATTATCTGTACCCATATATACAGGATAGGAGTAGTAGTACTGTGCTGTGCCCATATATACAGGATAGGAGTAGTAGTACTGTGCTGTGCCCATATATACAGGATATGAGTAGTAGTACTTTGCTGTGCCCATATATACAGGATAGGAGTAGTAGTACTGTGCTGTGCTCATATATACAGGATAGGAGTAGTAGTACTGTGCTGTGCTCATATATACAGGATGGGAGTAGTAGTACTCTGCTGTGCCCATATATACAGGATAGGAGTAGTAGTACTGTGCTGTGCTCATATATACAGGATAGGAGTAGTAGTACTGTGCTGTGCTCATATATACAGGATAGGAGTAGTAGTAATGTGCTGTGCCCATATATACAGGATATGAGTAGTAGTACTGTGCTGTGCCCATATATACAGGATAGGTGTAGTAGTACTGTGCTGTGTCCATATATACAGGATAGGAGTATTAGTACTGTGCTGTGTCCATATATACAGGATAGGAGTATTAGTACTGTGCTGTGCCCATATATACAGTATAGGAGTAGTAGTACTGTGCTGTGTCCATATATACAGGATAGGAGTAGTAGTACTGTGCTGTGCCCATATATACAGGATAGGAGTAGTAGTACTGTGCTGTGTCCATATATACAGGATAGGAGTAGTAGTACTGTGCTGCGTCCATATATACAGGATAGGAGTAGTAGTACTGTGCTGTGCTCATATATACAGGATGGGAGTAGTAGTACTCTGCTGTGCCCATATATACAGGATAGGAGTAGTAGTACTGTGCTGTGCTCATATATACAGGATAGGAGTAGTAGTACTGTGCTGTGCTCATATATACAGGATAGGAGTAGTAGTACTGTGCTGTGCCCATATATACAGGATATGAGTAGTAGTACTGTGCTGTGCCCATATATACAGGATAGGTGTAGTAGTACTGTGCTGTGTCCATATATACAGGATAGGAGTATTAGTACTGTGCTGTGTCCATATATACAGGATAGGAGTAGTAGTACTGTGCTGTGCCCATATATACAGTATAGGAGTAGTAGTACTGTGCTGTGTCCATATATACAGGATAGGAGTAGTAGTACTGTGCTGTGCCCATATATACAGGATAGGAGTAGTAGTACTGTGCTGTGTCCATATATACAGGATAGGAGTAGTAGTACTGTGCTGCGCCCATATATACAGGATAGGAGTAGTAGTATTGTGCTGTGCCCATATATACAGGATAGGAGTAGTAGTACTGTGCTGTGCACATATATACAGGATAGGAGTAGTAGTAGTACTGTACTGTGCCCATATATACAGGATAGGAGTAGTAGTACTGTGCTGTGCTCATATATACAGGATAGGAGTAGTAGTACTGTGCTGTGCCCATATATACAGGATAGGAGTAGTAGTACTGTGCTGTGCACATATATACAGGATAGGAGTAGTAGTACTGTGCTGTGCACATATATACAGGATAGGAGTAGTAGTACTGTGCTGTGCACATATATACAGGATAGGAGTAGTAGTACTGTGCTGTTCTTATATATACAGGATAGGAGTAGTAGTACTGTGCTGTGCACATATATACAGGATAGGAGTAGTAGTACTGTGCCCATATATACAGGATAGGAGTAGTAGTACTGTGCTGTGCCATATATACAGGATAGGAGTAGTAGTACTGTGCTGTGCTCATATATACAGGATAGGAGTAGTAGTACTGTGCTGTGCCCATATATACAGGATAGGAGTAGTAGTACTGTGCTGTGTCCATATATACAGGATAGGAGTAGTAGTACTGTGCTGTGCCCATATATACAGGATAGGAGTAGTAGTACTGTGCTGTGCACTGCCCATACTGGGTATGCAGTATAATGGACTGACAGACTGTAATTTCCACTGTAAGTTCTGAACTTGGGACAGACACGGGTTACTGGATAAAGGGGCAGCGGTCCCATTTTTGCTATAGTTCAATGTCTGCAGTCAATCACCCGGCCAAAAATAGTAAGTGCCCTAGCGAATGTCTGCCTCCATCACCGGGGCCCTCATGTCCATAATCCGCCGTGTAACGCCACACCGATCTAATTGCATATCATCAGTAAGCTTCGCCGAGTCCGATCTAAAACATCTGTGTACGGAGGAGGCGGCTCAAGTTCTTATCAAGGTAAATCATATTTTGTGGAACAGCTGTGCTGTGTAATGTTAGCAGATTTGGGGTCTCCTCCGGGTCTCGGGCTCGGTGTACATGGAGTAACCCTTAATCTTTACAAACCAATTCCGATGCATGCGGCGCTTTTCATTATTTTAAATTGTATCCATTCATGACGGTGTCAGACACATATGAATGCGTTTAAGTCTACGGAGAGAATAATTGCACAACGTAAGGGATCCCAATGGTCCCGAGCAGAAGGCGAAACATAAGAACACACAGGGGCCTCGTATTATTGGCACCTCTGACGAGTCGTGCAGGACTGACGCGGGGGATGTGATTGTATGATGCAAAGAACATTTCCATCTGAAGAAAAAATATATATATATGAGACTTTTTACTTCTTTTACTACTTTTGTTATTTTATGAAAGTAGCAGCCACCAATGGAATCCGTTCTAAATCCCGTAGAGGTTATTATTTATAAGGTCCTGGAAGGCAGAGTTGCATGATGTAAGACATAGTATGGACTATAATGTTGTGTCCAAATCAGTAATGGGGCCCCCACTATATGCAAGATAATGCACAGTGATGTCACAGTACAGAGATAATACACACAGTGATGTCACAGTGCAGGCATAATACACATAGTGATGTCACAGTACAGGGATAATACACACAGTGATGTCACAGTACAGAGATAATACACACAGAGATGTCACAGTACAGGGATTATACACACAGTGATGTCACAGTGCAGGGATAATACACACAGTGATGTCACAGTACAGGGATAATACACACAGTGATGTCACAGTACAGACATAATACACACAGTGATGTCACAGTACAGGGATAATACACACAGTGATGTCACAGTACAGAGATAATACACACAGTGATGTCACAGTACAGAGATAATACACACAGTGATGTCACAGTACAGGGATAATACACACAGTGATGTCACAGTACAGAGAAAATACACACAGCGATGTCACAGTACAGGATAATACACACAGTGATGTCACAGTACAGGGATAATACACACAGTGATGTCACAGTACAGAGGTAATATACACAGTGATGTCACAGTACAGATATAATACACACAGTGGTGTCACAGTACAGGTATAATACACACAGTGATGTCACAGTACAGGGATACTACACAGTGATGTCACAGTACAGGGATAATACACACAGTGATGTCACAGTAAAGGGATACTATACACAGTAATGTCACAGTACAGATATAATACACACAGTGATGTCACAGTACAGGGATAATACACACAGTAATGTCTCAGAACAGAGATAATACACACAGTGATGTCACAGTAAAGGGATACTATACACAGTGATATCACAGTACAGGGATAATACACACAGTGATGTCACAGTACAGGGATAATACACACAGTGATGTTACAGTACATAAATAATGCAGTCAGTTATACCTGGACCAAATAGAGTATATATGGGGGAGATTTATACATGCATGGGCTTATGATCGGGCCATGCCCACCACCGTTTCACCGGATAAGCAAATTGCTGCATCTGTGGCGTGGCTGTGTCGCCCTGCAAGACTATGCCAGGTCTGACCCATGCCCTTTGCCGGGGGTCATGCCCCTCCATGCCTCATAGTGTGGTGGTAGCATGGTCCCAAACATAACTGCAATTATGCCGGTTTGTGCCAGAAACTGGCATGTAAGTGCTGATAATTCTCCCCCATAATGCATGTCCCTTCTGTTTTCCAGGTTATGCTGCCTTTCTGTCTTGTTTTTTGTTTCTATTGTCTTTTTTGGCAATTTGCATAAAACATTTGAGGACACAGCAATGATCCAAACAAAAGGATTCAATGTCTGAAAGTTACCGTGATATTTAACATTCTGTAGAAAGCTGCGTTCCTACAAAAATTCTGTCCATTGTAATCCAGAGGGGGGAGGATGATGGGGTCACTATAATCCCCATCATCTCCAGTGAGTGGTCACAGATTACCTCCAATACTCAGTGGTTGTGAGGACGCTCCACACTGTGTAATGATGTGATCTCTGATCTTTCCTTCCCTAAAACTTTACTTATAATTAAACATACATGTATTTTTAGATCCGACCAGGAAAGATCCCAGAGCGGGCAGCGTGTTTCATGCACATGGAATCCAAGAAACAACAATGTTCTCTCCCAGGGTCACACGCCGTCCAAACCCGTTTGATTAATTTTCGTTGGATCCCGTTTTCATTCCTCCCCCTTGTTTTGTTTTCCCATTGGAGAGAACTGCTGTTGATGGAAATATCAGTGGACCACCCATAAACATATTAACATCGTGTCAACTTTACACCATCGTCCTAATGTGACGGGATATTCACCATCAGCACCAGCAACTGCACAGATGTCCGGGTGCCTCTGCAACATGAGACGGGTCACGTGTGGACACATACTTTCCAAATTCTTTTTCTTATATGGCCTTCAATAAAATGTAGGAAAAAAGTTCATTCAATAAAATGTGGCTTAAATCTAATCAAATAAATAGGTGCAGTGTCCTGGTTTGGCCACTACAATGATAATGGCGCTGTCTGCTTCCTCTGTCGGGCTGTATATTAGTTGCTGAGAAAAGCTGATCTGCAGCAGTAGTGGGTGTTGGTCATGTTATGAATCTGAATAGCCTGGAAACCCCTTTAAAAGAGTTTGCCCATTAAAGAAAGTTCTCAAATTTTAACCCCCCAGTAATGTTTACACAATAAAGTCATTTTTTAACTCCTTACTTTACAATTTTACAGAGTTTTATTGCTGTTTTAGCTCCTATCACTCAGTGATGGTTAGTGAAAAATCCCAGGGAGTGGGCAGGGACTCTCTAAACAGGCACTTCTTGATCCCCTTGTGGTGCGAGATGCTGTGTGCTGACAATGTGCTTAGATTATCAGGGTCCAGGGTTTATCTGCACTTTCATTTAGCTTCTGAACATTCTACGAGTATCTGACACATAGAAAAATAGAGATGAGAAAGATCAGAGATTCATGAGATGGATATAAACCACGGTGACGCTCTCAGCTCTGCTATCTCACCTATAAAACAGAGTCAGCACCGTTATATGCCTTCCCCTTTGCCAATAAATACCTTATCTGTGTGAGGCTTATAGAGTAAGTCTCTGCACGCTGCTGCTTACCAGCAGCTGTATCTGAGCTTGTCTTGTAATGCAGGGAGAAGGGGCAGAGAGCCCTGCAGTGTGCAGACAAGAGAAGCTATTCATGAGAAGAATATGACCATAGTCAGACGATTTAGGGTCCTATCCAATGCAGCCAAAATGTGTACACCAGAACCGATAGAGACAGGTTGGAATTATATCTGTGAAATGCTGTATTTTTGTTAATAACAGTGAATTAGAGAATGTGTTACTTTGTTTACTGAGTATATTTAAGAAAATGTTTAATGACATGGATTGATCTAAACAGTATATTTTTATAAGTCTTTAAGCTAAAGAAACGTTGCAAATTCCTAACTCCAGTATTACAGTCTTCACGTGTCTATAGCAGTGGTGGAGAACCTATGGCACAGGTTCTAGAAGTGGCACTTGGAGTCCTGTCTGTGGGCACCTAGGCTGTTACCCTGCCACAGAGTTTGCCAGTCAGGTCCCAGGCAACCAACAATGTGTCATGTTCATCCTTGGTTACCTGAAACTGCAGGAGGAACAATGAGGTGTGGGCTGAGCTGGATCAATATTGGTGCTCTTACTTAGGGACACACAATTGATTTTGGGATCCTGGAGGGAAGTTACAAGGAAAATCAGAATTTCTCAGTTTTTTTCTACTATATTTGTGTCCTCAGGATGCAGATACAATTAAATTTGTGACAGAGCCGGGAGCAATATGTACTTCTTAAATTGCCATGTTTGGACTTTGAGAATAAAAAGTGGGTTTTGGTAGTAGTTTGTGCACTCTGCCTCTAAAAGGTTCACCATCAGTGGCCCATAGGCATACGAGCAATGTAGGAGCATGTGCATATAGGAATGTGAGCACATAGCATTTCATCAATTCTCCCAACAGGGAATGTTGGAACAAGAAACTCTGATGCATGTTGGGTTTCATTATGGCTGATCTTTGGTTCTCATGGACGATCAGCCAACAGTAAAAATGTATGACTCCCCTATTCCCAACTTTCCATTTCTGCTTTGCAGTTAATTCTAAGCATCTCCTTCTTGTCTTATTCTAGTTCTTCGATTTCAGAAGCTCTTTGTCACGGGCGCTCTCTTGCGACCCATGTTTTGGGTCACAGGCGCACCCGTTTGCCCCCTCTTGCTGGAAGCCTCATTTACCTAGCCGCACTCCAGCGGTGGTCTCCTCGCTTCAGTGCACACGTGGCTGCCTCCTTGGGCAAGCGCTAACCGTCTGAAATGTTAAGGGTCAGCGCACCGCTAATTGGCGCTGGCCACCTGACAACCTAATAACGCTCAACCTCTTCCTGTGTCTCCTGTTGGACCTTTGTGCTTCTGTGCCTAAGAGAAAGCTGTATTCCAAGCCCTTTGTGATTAGCCTGATTTCCCGTTGTGACCTCGTTTCCGTTCCTGACTCCGTTCCCGTACTGCCTGTCCTAACCTACCGCCACATCCCTGACTCTAATTCTGTGTTGCCTGTCCCGACCACGAGTTTGCCTTACGATTCTGTACCTTGCATTGGCTGCCACCGTGGACAACGTCGCGCCTGTGGAACGACCTGGTGGTACCACGCCGCAGCAAGTCCAACCCGCTTTGCGGCGGGATCTGGTGAAAACTGGGTACCACTAAGACTCTAGTCCCAAGTGCCGGCTTACCTCATTGTCCGCAGTGGTACAGAGGTCCACTACCACCGATCCTGATACTCTTATTAACTTTAGTATTGGTGACGACACAACACAGGTTTACACAGGTAGTAAGCACCAAGTGACATTCATGGTTCTGGACTAGAGACAAGCGAATATATAAGTTGATTCAGGAGTACAAATCTGGTGACATTCAAGCTCGGGTCACCATTTGGGGTGGCCATCTGACCCGGATATATTGCCTCTAGCTACTAGCCATGACTGTCATTTAACAGGGGGTACCAGGTCAGACGAATCCGAATGCTGAACCCAAACTTGAACATTGGGTCTGCTCATCTCTAATAATAAGTTTAATGTATCTGGTAAATGGCCATTGATTTCAATGTCCTTTTGATGGTTTCCATTGTCCCAGTGCTTGTTTGCACCACATCTATTAGCCTTCTGTTATTATCATTATCTCAAACTTTACAAAAATAATGCACATTTATCATCCGCCTCCTGGTGCATCCGTTGGGTGGTTTGCCATAATGTACAATTCTATGCCAGGTGCACCGTGGCGTAGAACCTTCAAGCTTTCAGTCATACAAGTTCAGAGGCTACAGCAAAATGCTCAGAGGCGGGGCATAAATGGCCTATGCCTGCCCACTTCACCACTGGCCATGCCCCCTTCACCCCCTTTTACGACCCTACATATCCACTGATGTCAGAAAACTGGTATCCAAGTCTTGACAGACATTTTGTAGAGGACTGGAGTTGTTTCCAGGACAATTAAAGAAGCATTGATTCAGATAAAAGAGATCAGCACAAAAGTCAAATGTTCTGAAACATTTTGTGAATTTTGAATGATTCGCTCATCTCTATTAAGGACATTCTTATAACTCTAGATAAAAATTAGGAAACACTTTGCAGTACTTTGGAATATTTGGATTTTAGTGCAATGTATCCCGATAGTAAGATGAGATCCAGTTCTGTAATAGAAGGCTGCGGCATTCATTTCCTTCTATGGACATTTTCTTATCAGCGATTTTTTGCTACATTTATGTTTAGTTTCTCTACACTCACATCCATATTTGTGATGATGGAGAATGAAATAAATTTTGCTGTCTGGTGTGGTAAGATATTTGTGGAGGCAGCTCCCATAGATCACTTCTCAGCTGCAGCAAAGATTCCCCGATCTTATCTGAACCTTTATCCACATGATATATGCTCAAGCGTACATTTATTTTGAGTGTGTGTTTCAGCAATTTATAGTGTAACATTTAATGAAAGAGAAAAACGTGTTTAGTCAATTATTTATTATTATATTAACATATCTTCTCAGTATTAATTAAATGATATTGATTTTAAGTCTTTGTGTATAAACTGTTTAACATTTGTTGTCACCAGAATATTTTTGGATAAACCTCTTTCAATAACTAATTAACAACTAATGAATCCCTTTCCGCAAACCAGCATAATAGTACGTCGCCGTGCACCAAGGGGTGTATGGATAGGTCTCATGGATCAAGTCCTCTCCAAGCAGAACAGGAGTTTGCTGTATATTGCAGCAAACACCCGGCATCAGCACCCATGATGGATCTAATTACGGGTGTTGGCAGCATTATATAACAGCTGGAAGTGCATGGGGTGCCATCCTGGCTGTGGTTGTTGCTCCCCGTAAAAACCCATTATGTACAATATGCCTTATACTGTTATATTGTAGTATAGCAGTTTATGGTAGGATCTATTAGACATCCTTTGGTTAATGTACCCTAAAAGGTCTAAAACATAGTATGCTTAAATCAAATCTTTTCCTAAACTGAAAAATAAATAAACAGCAAAAATCACAAACATGTAAGATATCACCTCATCCTAAAAGTCTATGAATATATATAAACAGTTATTCCCGGCAGTGTACCCCATAGCCGAAAATAGCATCCAAATGTCCAAAAAAAGACAATAAAATAAAATGTGATCAAATGGTCAGATGGTCCCACAAATTGTATCAATGCAAACATCATCATGTCCTGCAAAGAATGACATCTTACACAGCTTCAGACGCCAAAGAAATTTTCTTTTGTACAAAAGGTTTTCAATTTTTAAAAATCTAATTAATTCGTCATACATAATAAGTCACACTGCTCCTTCTATAAGCCACACTGTCCACCCATAAGCCACACTGTCCACCCACATAGCCGCACTGTCCCCCTATATGCTACAATGTTCACCCCTATAGCTACACTGTCCCACCACCCATAAGCCACATTGTCCAACACCGTAGCAACACTATCCCCCTCATAGGCCACCCTGTCTCCTCCCTGTAAGCCACACTGTCCACCCTGTAGCCACATTGTCCCCCTATAATCCTGATGAGCGCAGCATAGCGGCAGAAAACTAGAGGAGTTGGAAGGTGACATTTGTGCCAGTGTCTTAAAGCGAACCTGGCAAAATTGATTTGGGGGCCAAAATTTTTTTTGGTGCCCAAATGGGCCCCTCCAATACCCTTGGGCCCGGCACTTGTCATTAGACTCAAGAAACAACTGGGTCAAATAGCCAAGAACAAACCTTAACAAATAGAAACATTTTATGAATCCAGAGCTCCTGGTGCTCAGAAAACATCTGCTAGTTCTGGAGAGGTCCATATAATCATTGAGGACCAGCGAGAGGCTAAGGACTGAATAGCTGCCATGTGGTCGTTGGATCTGAAGCTGCATGCACCACTTTGGACATGCTGATGGTGATGGTACTGGCCAGACAAGGAGAAGGACATCAAACTCAAAGGTGCGTCCAGTAGCCAACAACCAAGGAATTTTTGTGCAAAAATATTTTTTTTTATTCTTGACTAGAAAGGAGGGATATGAATAACTGATAAGTGTGGGTCCAGTTGACTGGGCAAATAAGGGTCAGGAGTCCTATTACACGAAAATGGTGGTAATGGAAACTGATGATCCAATGCATTTTTGAAAAATAATAAATAAAAAAATAAATCTAAAAAAGTTTGTATCCTTATCCTTCAACATCGCTACTTTTATTTGTTTTCCTTTGCAATTTTTTTTTTTTGCCCGGATCCGCACATTTCCGCACATAGACCCGAGTACACTAAGTTTAATCAGGACCAGAATCCTATAATTGAAAGAACATTACATCTAGTAAATAAAGTGTCTCAAAGATGAGTTCCTGACATGTATAAAACCCCAGAGCTATTCAGCAAAAGGGAATGTTCATTTTAAAGGTGAAGGAGACGCAGGTGCCGATAAGTGTCTGTCCTCTAGCTGTCCCCCACACAACATCGGGGGGAAAATTGGCAAAATATGTTTCGGCAAACAAAAATTCTAAGTGTATGTGTTTTTAACTTTGTCTCGACAAATTCGATTTGTAATAAAATCATGTTTCTATGTCTGTGAGTTTTGGATATAAAAAAAACCTTTTTTTATATACTGGACATATTCCAGATTATATTACAACATCTTCAGGGGACACACAAGTACAGGCAGCCCCCTACGTAAGGACACCGGACTTACATATGACCCCTAGTTACAGACGTACCCCTCTGCCCCCTGTGACCTCTGGTGAAGTCTCTGGATGTTACTATAGTCCCAGGCTGCAATGATCAGCTGTAAGGTGTCTGTAATGAAGCTTTGTTGATCATCTTTGGTCAATTTACAGCAAAAAATGTTGCAATTTCAATTGTCACTGGGGCAAAAAAAATTTTTTGTCTGGAACCACAATTATAAAATATACAGTTTCAACTTACATACAAATTCAACTTAGCAACAAATCTATCTTGTACGTAACCCGGGGACTGCCTGTATATAAAATAGCAGCAAATCTCCCCATCGGGTGTGTCTGGTATTGTCGTTTAGCATGATTCACCGTAAGTGGGATGAACTGTTATAGAAGGCGCAATCAATGGAGAAGAGAGGTACAGTTTTGGGTGAAAAAAAATTGATGAGACTGAGAGGAGGGTATGGTTGTCTTGTATGGCATATGTTTTTGTGGTCAGATTTCATAAAAGTCTATCGAGGGGGGAAGGGGAGTAGTGGTTGTGGATAGTGATGAGCAGAACCAAGTTCAGCCAGAAGTTTCGGGTTTGGTTTTCGGGCTCATCCTTCGCCGATAACACCAGCAAACAATGCTGTCAAGAGGAGCAACTATACTCAGGAAAATGGTAGAACGCCCACCAATGGTGCCACCACTACTCACGATGTTACCAGTAGTGGTGAACATTACCAAACCCAAAACTGAAAGGCTCATCCCTAGTTGGGGACTATAAATTTGTTGTCAGATTTCACTGAAGTCTATTGAAGGAGAATGTACAGGGGGAAATTGTGAAAATTAAGAAACTGTTAAAAATGTTAAATGTTATTTTTTTGTACTTATCCGGGGACATTTACACCAGAAAACCGTTGTAAAAGCCTTAAAATAATTGGAATCACTAGCGAAACACAAGAAATTGTGATTATTTTCCCCTTCATGCCATCACCACTCCAAGAGGGCAACCAGCCGAAATACCTTGACCATGCGAACCTTCCCCTTGGACGTTCCCATGTTTTTTTTTGGCTAAAAAATACACAGCTAACCGTCAGATACATAAAAAGGCCTTAGATGGAGGGGCGGAGTTTCCAGATAAATTTCCCCCATAGAATTAGTGGTCAGTTATATTATGTTTCAGGTGCGATGTCAAAGTACAGGCAGTCCCCGGGTTACCTACAAGATAGGTTCTGTAGGTTTGTTCTTGAAGTTGAATTTCTATGTAATTTGAAACTGTATATTTTTTTATTGTAACCCCAGACATATTTTTTTGGTCTTTTTGACAAGAACTAACAATAAAGCTTCATTGCAGACCCTTTAATAACTATTATAGCTCTTTATTTTAGTCCATGGCTAAAGTGCGGTACAGATCCTGCTTTATAGCAGATAACTGTGCCCCCTGATGTGTGGAGTTGCTGCCTGAGGCGAGAGGTTCAACTCGCCTCATGGCTTGTCAACACCTGCATACACTTTAACTGGTTCTTCTGTACATATTATAAATAATGTTTTAGCTGTTTAAGTTATTAGTTTTGTACTTGCTGTGCATGATCTGACTCCAGTTTGTAAATATAACCTATAATATATAAAAACTCCCCATTACCTTTTCAGAACTGGAGGATATCTTTTAAAGCCATTTTTTAACTAGTTTCCGACATATTAAGCCAAAGATATTTTTTTTCATAAAAAGTTCATTATTTAATTCAAGGAGATTTTCAGCTTCCGCGACTGGTAAAGCTATAGATAAGAGAACGGATGTCATAGATCTACCTTCAATATCCCCCTGGCTACGCAGCATATGCTTTTACTAACCTGGATCCTCATAACTCACACTAATTCTCTTCTCTATTCTCCTCGAAGGGACAATGTGCTTCTAATTATCAATGAGAGATCGGAATTGTATTGTTACTCAGAATCCTTCTCATGGATCGACTGGGCCGAGACCATTGTGGATCGTCCAAAGACTCTCCGCCATACACAAGAACTTATAAGTAGGTCAGTTCTTCTGATATGAAAATGTAGATTTTCTTTCATATTATGGCCTAAATACATCCATTTCAAACCCTGACTAAAGATTTCTGTCTTGGTTAGTTAAGAGATCCTTTGGTTAAAGGGTTTGGCTACTCTTTTACATAGGTTGACCATATGCCTTTACTTTCTTAATAATAATCCCTGAATGTTCATCAATGATTAAGCAGTCCTGCTACTTACTTTAGTGCTGTCTGTAATCTATCTTTTTTTACATGTCTGAACACTGTTAAATAGGAGGGACTGAAGGAGGAGAGTTATGAGTCAACCTGCTCCTTCCCCCTCCTCTGTCCCTGTGTCGGTCAGTGAGGACGGACTGTGCAAGTATGAGACACAGTGGGTGACGCTATAAGGACAGACTGACAAAGTGTGAGACAGGAAGTTGTGTTTATGCAGAGGGCAGCATGGTGAGAACAGGGAAAGGCTGAAGCTCTCAAAGGAGGCAAAGACACTGCAGAGTCATGTCTAATAGAAGAGATTTATTGAAAAGTGGCCAAGTCCTTTAAGGTCCCGAGTTTTAGGTTGGATAGAGTAGTATCCTGAGTAATGCATGTTGCTAATTCAAGTGTATATTAGTATGGCAGAAAATCCTTTAGACTTGAGCCCTAAAACCAATCAGTGGATCCACATAATCTACAGTAATGTTCTTCACAGAGCCATGGCACGGCTTTCCTTCACCTCAATGCCCAGTCTCATCCTGTTATACTTTTGATGGTCACCTAAAATTACCCAAAACAGTTCCTTACAGTACCTCCTACATACCATGATATATTTAGGCAACATGGTCCACCTGATTTTATAGAGTGGAAGTAAAAACTAATCATTTTGGTGGAATTCACATGATCACCTTTCCACTCTTCTCAAGCCTCCCCCCAAGTCTTCTCATCCTATTGAACCCTAAGTCTTCTTGTTATCCCTATTGTAGTCGGGACAATGCCGCAGTCAAGATAAATTCTTCCCTATGTCTTCATTCAACATTATTTTACACTTAACTATCACTTTCAAGGAGGCAGAGGATAAAATCTTTAGTGGGAGTCCTTCTTTTACCCGGAAGATGGATGGTCCAACACCCAAACCACCATTCAGTTATGGGACCTGGCACAAAGACAGGGGCACAGAGTTGGAAAAAGTTGGATCCATGTTGTGTGGGGTGGCTGGACACCATAACTGCAGCCATATTTACATCTATTTGGCACCAGGTCCAAGTCTCAACCCTCCACCGATCCTGTTGAGCTGCCACCACTGTTGATCACTTCCTCTCAGTGCTAGCTACTCTTGGAAGACACGTCATGACATTTTTCGTTTTTTTTTCTATCATTTTTGTCCAAAACTTTCCGTTACCTCCATCTGTATATTATATAATCAAATACCGTGATGGAACATATAGCATCAACGCTTATACATTCCTGTAGGGTCGTCAATGTTCCTACTTTATGGAAACCTAAACTTCCTCCTCCTAAACATAACACTTGGCCCGAGAGGAATCCGAAGAAAGTTTTTGATGTCTCGGCGTGATTGTGTTTCTTCTGTTGGCCCGAGGTGGTTATTATTATTAGAAATTACACAGCCATTCCTAATATTTGGAGGAAAATAACAAGTCCCACATCGTGTTTGTATAATAAATGTCAGCGGCAATACAGCGCCGTATACATGATTGTGTTTTCCAGTGGAACTGGACTGTAAAATCAGATTACACAAAGATTTAATCCTCTGCCATGAAGTGCATACTTTCACAGCAATATATTAAAAACAGACTCATTTCTAATATTTTAAGGAACGCTAGTGCTTTTTTTTTTTTTTTTTTGCCAAAATACTAAAAAAGGAAAGGTTTTTAAAAAAAACACCATGTTTTCATTTCCAGTTCTGTTTTTTTTTTTTCAAGTTCGCTTTGTCAATAAACTTGTAGTTACTTAGCGAGAAATTAGAGTATCGCTTTAAAGTGAACATTCCACAGGAACAAAGGATTCTGGGTGATTTTCATTATGCTTCAGAAATGTCCCACTGAGGTTCTTGCTGCGGCTAATGCTTCACATATTACTTGATTAATTTTTCTTTTTTTTACTTTTTTCATTACAGTGCTCTTTTATTATGTTTCAGGACAGATTAATGTATTCAGAACATGAAAAAGTAGGGAGGAATATTTGCAAACCAGTGTCTTTGGCACCCATGGGTCATGGGGTGCTGTTGTCGGAGCATTTGCCATCAAGCCACTTTACTTGGGCTCGGATCTAAAATGTGAACCCGTCAGCAGGTATGCCATAGCTGATCTTAAAACTGCCTTCTGAATCATTTCAGTACTTTATAAAAGATTATTTCACATTACCTGGCTCCCAGCCAGTAGCTTGTGGCACATCTGCATTCTGTGTGCCTGTGTCTCCTCATGCATTCTTTCTCATCTCCCCATCATTACCCCCCCTCCCCTGCCTGCTGAATGCATATGACAGGAAATGGGAGGAGATTGACACAGGGACATAGGCTGCAGCTGCCCCTCCCCTGCTGGCAGAGAGCCAGGTAATGTAAATAAAACTTATATAACACACTGAAATGATTCAGTATGCTGACAAAGAAATTTTTAAAATCAGCCGAGCGTGTGAGGATGAGGTAGGTCAGCATCCCGCTTCCTGGTCTGGTAGAATTGGCTTCATAGACTTCATGTGGACCTCTTTATGTGGGGACCCATTTCATCAGGGCCCCAAGCGATTTAATGGGTTGCATTATGGATAAATCCAGTGGCCTGGGTGAGGGCAGTGAACTGAATGGCTGATTGGGGTGAAGGAAAGCCGAGCCGTGGTTCTGTGAAGAACATTACTGTAGTCTTTGTCAATCCACTTAATTTGGTAAAGGGCTAAGGTCCAAAGGATTTTCTGGCCACACCAATACACCCTTGAATAAGCAGCAATGAGTCATGAGAATGCTACCCTAACTATCCAAAAACCAGGGACCTGAGCCTTCAACTCTTGACCAGAGTATGTGGCCTGATGAAGGTGCCATTACAGCGTGGAAATACGTCTCCATTCCACTTGCCAATAACGTGTAAAAACCTTCAATCTTCATCTCATCTTCTCATTTCGTCACATTCCAGCTGCCCTCCGTAGTCCCTGTATTTATATAGTTGTACCCCATTCCTAATGTAACACTAGGAAGATGTCACCAAGACAATACCAAGATGGTGCCAAGTCACCAAAAAGAAATGGTCATCTAACAAGCAACGGTCATGGCTGGTGGGGTTTTGCTCTACAGTAGACAGATACAGGCAGTAGACAGGAACAAGCTGGGCCAATAGCTGGATATTCTGGTGCTCAGTAGTGGGGGAGACCCTTTTGATTAAGCATTGGGGGATGTAGTGGGATCCATATGTAGCTTGAGATAGCTTGTCACTGGATAGAGAATAGACACAATAGCATACATTGGTACAATACTGATATTTTTTACCAATCATTATGGATAAGGATCTGAACCGAGACTTCAGCCAGCAATCTGGGCTCAATGTTCGGGGTCACACCTGCAATCTGTGCCAGAACTGATTAGGTGTATCAAGCCCTTAAACGCCAGTGGTGCGCGCACACCGAACTTTTCTCTAGGATCGTTGCTGCCCGATGACTTCATCGGGTTTGCCCGTGGTATTTAAAGGGTTAAAAGCCTTGTATTGCAGGGTATTAGCAGTGCAATGATTGCTTGTTCATATCCCATGGTGGATCAAGTAAAAAATGTAAAAAAAAAGGTTTTTCAATAAAAAATAACTTTATAAATCACTAAAAATGCCCATAAGCCCCAAAACATATAAAGAGACACATAACTCTCAAAAAAGTCTAAATCATAACACAAACCCCATATATAGTATCACCGCGTCCGTAACAATCCATAGAATAAAACTAAATAACTATTGGACCCATATGATGAACGCCGTAAAAAAAAACGTTAAAAACCCGCCCAAAATTATGATTTTTACCTATTATATCCCACTAAAAATGCAATAAAAAGTGATCAACAAAACATATGTACTCCAGAATGATACTGTTGCAAAGAAAAACATGTGTCGCAAAAAACAAGCCATCAACCAGCTCTGTAGCCAAAAACGTAACAATGTTATGCCACTTGGAAGATGGCGATGCAAAAATGGTAGATTTTTCCCCACATTAGGGTTTTATTTGGCAAATTTAGTAAAACATAAGAAAAAATATTCATGTCTGGTATCCCCGTAATCGTATCGACCCATAGAATAAAGATAACAGGATTATTAGGATATACGGTGAACACGGAAAAAAAAAAAGTAAAAAATCCAGTACAGAATTGATGCTTTTCTACTCATGACCTCAAAAAAAGTTCCTAAATTTTCAACAATAGGTGATACCAACCCCAAAATGGTAACACTGGAAAAAGCATCTCATCGCGCAAAAAAAATGCCGTCACATGACCCAAATAACGGAAAAGTGAAAATTTTATAGCCTTCAAAAGGGGCCAACGAGAAAACTAAAATCCTGGCAGCTGCAGGGCTCCTTCCCTTCTGCGCCTCGCTGTGTCCCCATAAAACAAGTAATGTCCACATGTGGGGGGTCGCTGCACTCAGGAGAAATTGTAGAACAAATTGTATGGTGAGTTTTCTCTTTTTATCTTTTGGAAATGTGTAAATTTTAGGGCTAAATGAATGTATAAGGGAACAATATGACCATTCTAAATTTCACCGCCATTTTGATTCAATTACTATGAAGATCTCAAGGGGTTAACAATCTTTGTAAATGCTGTTTCTGATAGTTTGTGGGGTGCAGATTTGAAAATGGGTTGGTTATATGGGGGGTTTTGATGCTAAATATGTAAAATTTAATTTCAAACAGTATTTATCCCCAAAATAGTCAATTCTGAAAATCGCCATTCGATTAGTAGGCCGCGTGACATCAAAATAAATTATCAAAACATTTCAAAAATTATGAAAATGTAAAGTAGACAAATGGGAAATGTTATTCTGCAAGTTATTTAGGTGGTAAATCTATCTGCCTGAAAACGCGGTGATTTTGAATTTCGAAAATGGCAAATTTTTCTAAAAATTCATCATCTTTTTCCTTTTTTTGTAAATAAACGCAAAACTTATCAGCCAAAATTTACCACTAAAATGAAGTACAACATGTGGGGAAAAAACAATCTCAGAATCGCTTTGATAAGTAACAGTGTTCAAAAGTTATAACCATATAAAGAGACGCAGGTCAGAATCCAAAAAATGGGACTGAGCCTTAAGCTGTAAAATGGCTGCATCCTTAAGGGGTTAATGGTTTTTTCCAGTTTCTGTTTTGTTTTTCTATTGTTTAACCCTTTCTATGGGGTCACTGGAGCTGAAGAAGGCTGTGCCTTCAGTGTGAGTAGTGAATGAAACGTTTTCCTGTTCTTTGTTTATTTTGCAGCAATGACTTGACAGTAGAGATGAGCGACCACTAAAATGCTCGGGTACTCGTTATTCGAGACGAACTTTTCCCGATGCTCGAGTGCTCGTCTCGAATAACGAGCCCCATTGAAGTCAATGGGAGACTCGAGCATTTTTCAAGGGGACCAAGGCTCTGCACAGGGAAGCTTGGCCAAACACCTGGGAACCTCAGAAAAGGATGGAAACACCACGGAAATGGACAGGAAACAGCAGGGGCAGCATGCATGGATGCCTCTGAGGCTGCTTAATCGCACCATTATGCCAAAATTATGGGCAACAGCATGGCCATGACAGAGTGACAGAATGAAGCTAGATAGCATCTAAAACATCCAATAATTGACCCTGACACTATAGGGGACGGCATGCAGAGGCAGCAGCAGCAGCGGCAGGCTAGAGAGTGGCATGGCGACATACCCTAAATGGACTCAGGCTTCAAACCAATGGGTGGCAGAGAGGAACCAAAGGAGGTGAGCAAGAAGCGCTCAAATAATATCGGTACATGATAAAAGTTTGCCAGTATATTTTGTGGATTACACAGCAGGGTGGCGACAAAGTTAACATGGAAGCCATGAAAACAACACAAAATTCTGCCTGACACAGCTCGTTTGATAAGGGGACCATGTATGGAGGCAGTGAACTAGTAGTAGATTAAAGGTGCTGCAGTTAAAACTATGTTAGTTGGATCTTGGCATGGAGCTGGCGCTCCGCTGCCAGGCGAGCTTTCGCCAATCCAAGCCCCTGTCTCTAGGCTACTCCCCAAACAGCACTTCTAAGAACCTTTTGTATAAGATCAAGTGTAGTAGCGTTCTTATAAGTTTGGGATATGGCGGGTGAGGGGAATGTAAACAGATGCGCAAGAAGCGCTGAAATAATATCGGTTAATCATAAAAGTTTGCCAGTATATTTTGTGGATAACACAGCAGGGTGGCGACAAAGTTAACAACTTTGATGTGGAATCCATGAAAACAACCCAAATTTCTGCCTGACACACCTCGTTTGATAAGGGGACGATGTATGGAGGCAGCTATATGGACGACTTTTGGAGGTAGCAATGGAGACAACGTGTGGAGGCTGCTATGGAGACAATTTAATTTGGATAGTGCCTGTATGTGGCAGTCCAAAAAAGTTTTCAAACCAGAGGAGCAGGTAGGTGGCCCTCCAGAAAAATGGAATAGATTGAGTGCCTGTATGTGGCAGTCCAAAAAAGTTTTCAAACCAGAGGAGCAGGTAGGTGGCCCTCCAGAAAAATGGAATAGATTGAGTGCCTGTATGTGGCAGTCCAAAAAAGTTTTCAAACCAGAGGAGCAGGTAGGTGGCCCTCCAGAAAAATGGAATAGATTGAGTGCCTGTATGTGGCAGTCCAAAAAAGTTTTCAAACCAGAGGAGCAGGTAGGTAGCCCTCCAGAAAAATGGAATAGATTGAGTGCCTGTATGTGGCAGTCCAAAAAAGTTTTCAAACCAGAGGAGCAGGTAGGTGGCCCTCCAGAAAAATTTAATAGATTGAGTGCCTGTATGTGGCACTCCCAAAAATTGTTTAAAACAGAGGACCGGGTAGGTGGCCCTCCAGAAAAATTAAATGCATAAAGTACTATAGCTAGAGCCAGTGGGCCCTGTCAAAAAATAGCCAGTTTCCTCTGCTTTAGTGTACAAAGAGGAGGAGAAGGAGGAAAATGAGGAGGAGGAGGAGGAGTGCATAAATTATTCAGGTTGAGCTTCCTTCAC
Organism: Engystomops pustulosus; assembly: GCF_040894005.1. NCBI lineage: Eukaryota > Metazoa > Chordata > Amphibia > Anura > Leptodactylidae > Engystomops > Engystomops pustulosus. The sequence continues at coordinate 86,336,884 of NC_092420.1, read as the reverse complement.
CTGGTGGAAATTGGAAATTATGAGAAATCCAGGCTTTATTCATCTTAATAAGCGTCAGCCTGTCAGCGCTGTCAGTCGACAGGCGTGTACGCTTATCGGTGATGATGCCACCAGCTGCACTGAAAACCCGCTCGGACAAGACGCTAGCGGCAGGGCAGGCAAGAACCTCCAAGGCGTACAGCGCCAGTTCGTGCCACATGTCCAGCTTTGAAACCCAGTAGTTGTAGGGAGCTGTGTGATCATTTAGGACGATGGTATGGTCAGCTACGTACTCCCTCACCATCTTTCTGTAAAGATCAGCCCTACTCTGCCGAGACTGGGGACAGGTGACAGTGTCTTGCTGGGGTGACATAAAGCTGGCAAAAGCCTTGTAAAGCGTACCCTTGCCAGTGCTGGACAAGCTGCCTGCTCGCCTACTCTCCCTCGCTACTTGTCCCGCAGAACTACGCACTCTGCCGCTAGCGCTGTCAGAAGGGAATCTTCTTCCCCCGTCTCTTGTGACGAGCGCAAAGCTTCCGACTTCATGCTGATCAGAGAGTTTTTCAACAGGCCAAGCAGCGGGATGGTGAGGCTGATGATGGCGGCATCGCCACTGACCATCTGTGTTGACTCCTCAAAGTTACTCAGCAGCACCTGACAGATATCAGACATCCACGTCCACTCCTCATTGTAGACTTGAGGAAGCTGACTGACCTGACTACCAGTTCTGGTGGAAGTTGACATCTGGCAGTCTACAATCGCTCTGCGCTGCTGGTAAACTCTGGATAACATGGTTAATGTTGAATTCCACCTCGTGGGCACGTCGCACAACAGTCGGTGAGCGGGCAGTTGGAGGCGGCGCTGTGCTGCCCTGAGAGTGGCAGCATCTGTGCTGGACTTCCTGAAATGCGCACAGATGCGGCGCACCTTCGTGAGCAAATCTGACAGATTGGGGTATGTCTTGAGGAAACGCTGAACTATCAGATTTAACACATGGGCCAGGCATGGCACATGTGTCAGCCTGCCGAGTTGCAGAGCCGCCACCAGGTTACGGCCGTTGTCACACACAACCATGCCTGGCTTCAGGTTCAGCGGTGCCAGCCACAGATCAGTCTGCGCCGTGATGCCCTGTAATAGTTCTTGGGCGGTGTGCCTTTTATCGCCTAGGCTCAGCAGTTTGAGCACCGCCTGCTGTCGCTTAGCGACGGCACTGCTGCTGTGCCTAGAGCTAGCGACTGATGGCGCCATGCCCACGGATGGTAGTTCGGAGGAGGAGGTGGAGGAGGGGTGGGAGGAGGAGGAGGCATAGTAGGCCTTTGAGACCTGGACCGAGGTAGGCCCCGCAATCCTCGGCGTCGGCAGTATATGACCAGCCCCAGGGTCAGACTCGGTCCCAGCCTCCACCAAGTTAACCCAATGTGCCGTCAGCGATATATAGTGGCCCTTCCCGGCAGCACTCGTCCACGTGTCCGTGGTCAGGTGGACCTTGTCAGAAACGGCGTTGGTCAGGGCACGGATGATGTTGTCTGACACGTGCTGGTGCAGGGCTGGGACGGCACATCGGGAAAAGTAGTGGCGGCTGGGGACCGAATACCGAGGGGCGGCCGCCGCCATGAGGTTGCGAAAGGCCTCGGTCTCTACTAGCCTATAGGGCAGCATCTCCAGGCTAAGCAATCTGGAGATGTGGACATTAAGGGCTTGGGTGTGCGGGTGGGTTGCACTATATTTTATTTTCCGCTCCAGCGTTTGGGGTATGGAGAGCTGAACGCTGGTGGATGCTGTGGAGGATCGTGGAGGCGACGATGGGGTTTTTGTGCCAGGGTCCTGGGCAGGGGGCTGACTATCAGCTTACACAGGGGAAGGAGCAGTGGTGTGCACGGCCGGAGGTGAACGGGCTTGGTGCCACTGATTCGGGTGTTTAGCATTCATATGCCTGCGCATACTGGTGGTAGTTAAGCTAGTAGTGGTGGAACCCCTGCTGATCCTGGTTTGGCAAAGGTTGCACACCACAGTCCGTCGGTCATCCAGTGTTTCCTTAAAGAACCTCCAGACTTCTGAAAATCTAGCCCTCGCCGCGGGAGCCCTCGCCACGGGAGCTTGACTACGTGACACATTTGGCGCTGATGCACCTGCTCTGGCCCTGCCTCTCCGTCTGGCCCCACCACTGCCTCTTCCAACCTGTTCTGCTATAGGACTCTCCTCCGTCTCAGAAGCACTGTGTTCACCCGGCCTCTCAACCCAGCTTGGGTCTGTCACCTCATCATCCTCCGATCCCTCAGTCTGCTCCCCCCTCGGACTTCCTGCCCTGACAACAACTTCACCACTGTCTGACAACCGTGTCTCCTCATCGTCCGACACCTCTTTACACACTTCTTCCACTACGTCAAGAAGGTCATCATCACCCACAGACTGCGACTGGTGGAAAACCATCGGAAAATTGCTCAGCAGCAACCGGACAAGTGGTTTGTGACTGTGGGAAGGGTCCAGAAAACAGTTCCTCAGAGTATGGCGGTTCAAATGCCAAATTTTCCTGGGAGGGGGCAGACTGGGGGGGAGGAGGCTGAGGTGCAGGAGCTGGAGGAGTGCCGATTTCGGTGACATGGGTGGACTGCGTGGAAGACTGACTGGTGGACAAATTGCTCGAAGCATTGTCGGCAATCCACGACATCACCTGTTCGCACTGTTCTGGCCTCAACAGTGCTCTACCACGAGTCCCAGTAACTTCAGACATGATGAACCTAGGGAGTGTAGCTCTGCGGCGTTCCCCTGCTCCCTCATCAGCAGGTGGTGTCTCACCCCACCCAGGACCACGGCCTCTGACCCCTGCAGTAGATGGACGCCCACGTCCCCGCCCTCGTCCTCGTCCTCTACCCCTAGCCCTCGGGTTAAACATTTTGAAAATGAAAGTTATAACTTTAATTTTTTTTTTAACTTTTTTTTGTGTTTTTTTGTGTTTTTTAGTTTTTTTTTGTGTTTTTTAGTTTTTAAAACCAAACAATGCTATCCTATTGCTATGGCTATTTTCTAGCCAAGTATGAAAGCACACTGATGAGATGACGCTGAGTTATGAAAAAATAAAAGGAAAATAAAAAGGAAATGGCAGACTGTGCCTAATTGAAATCCAACCCCTAATAAATTTTCCCACTTCGGTCTTTGCGATGGATATGTGCGTCACTAAGCGCTAAACACAGCGGTCGCAAGTCTCACTCCAAATTCCTCACAATTGGCTAGTATATGCACTGCAGCAAGGACAGCCACCAGCAGATCAACCAGAAATCAAATATATAACGCTACTGTAGGCGTAAGCCGTTTGGATTCTCCTTTGGCTATTTTCTAGCCAAGTATGAAAGCACACTGATGAGATGACGCTGAGTTATGAAAAAATAAAAGGAAAATAAAAAGAAACTGCCAGACTGTGCCTAAATGAAATCCAACGCCTAATAAATTTTCCCACTTTGGTGTTTGAGGTGGATATGTGTGTCACTAAGAGCTAAACACAACGGTAGCAAGTCCCCCTGCAAATTCCTCACAGTATGGTACTAGCTGCACTACTAGTGCCAGCAAGCCCAGCCACAAGCAAACAAAAAAAAAAAAAGTATAACGTTATTGTAGCCCTAAGAAGGGCTGTTGGGTTCTTGGAGAATCACTCCTGCCTAACAGTAAGCTAATAGAACACCCTAACGCTTTCCCTGACCAGCAGCAGCTCTCTCCCTAGCGGCATCCAGACACAGAATGATCCGAGCAGCGCGGGCAGCGGCTAGTCTATCCCAGGGTCACCTGATCTGGCCAGCCAACCACTGCTATCGACGTGTAAGGGTACCACTTCATGCTGGGTGGAGTGCAGAGTCTCCTGGCTTGTGATTGGCTCTGTTTCTGGCCGCCAAAAAGCAAAACGGCGGGAGCTGCCATTTTCTCGAGCGGGCGAAGTATTCGTCCGAGCAACGAGCAGTTTCGAGTACGCTAATGCTCGAACGAGCATCAAGCTCGGACGAGTATGTTCGCTCATCTCTACTTGACAGTAATTGTTAGGAGCGATGCAGCTGAACTCCAGCACACAACCCAAATTGTTAGACAGCACCGGGGGGGGGGGGGCGATGTAACTGCAGGTCTGTCAGATTGTATCTTACAGACACTAAGAAAGGGACAGGCAAGACTGAACCCAAGGCCTGCTCATGTATCAATGTATCCCAGTAAAGATGGAAAAAGTGGTAATGTCATCCATATATATGTCTAAGGCAGTAACTAAGTCATAAAAGGTTTATAATTTGTTGTGTTTTCCATTCTAAATCAACATAACCTGTATTTTTCTTTTCTCAGTGGGACTTAGGTAACATTCCTATGTGCCTACATTTGCAGGTTATTCTTTCTCAGGACTTCTCCTGTGCTGTGCATATTTCCTAGAATTTTCTTTCCATGCACCCAACAGAGGCCCGATGGATGGATCTCCATATTTCTGTCCCAATATTCCTATTTACACTTATTCAACAAAGGGGGTCATTTACTAAGGGCCCGAATCGCGTTTTTCCGACAGGTTATCCGAATATTTCCGATTTGCGCCGATTTTCCCTGAATTGCCCCGGGATTTTGGCGCATGCGATCGGATTGTGGCGCATCGGTGCCGGCATGCACATGACGGAAATCGGGGGGCGTGGCTGTAAGAAAACCCAACGGATTCGGGAAATCCGTAGCAGCGACATCTGGTGGACATTGGGCGCACTACCTTAGTGAATCGCCGGAAGACCTGAATCCTCTGCAGAGAACGCGCCCCTGGATTGCGAATGGACACCAATGTGTCTCAGGATCCGCCAGTTTCTAGCAGGGAAAACACTTGTGTTTTGCTGCGCCAGATTTATCACTTTGATGATGGGTTCTGGTGCAGCATTAGACTGTCGGCTCCTACTTTAGACATGCTTTTAGTTGGTCTAAACCGTGCGCCAGAATTTTGGCCGCACGGATGATTTCCCGCAAGCCACGCCCATTTCTTGTGAGGCCACGCCCACTTACCCAAAGACCACACTCCCTTAATCGGAGAAGTCGTGAAAATGCCAAAAAAAGGTCTAAAAGCCTTGATAACTCTGGTGCAAGGCATTTTAGTCAGTGTTTTTGGCGCAAAACCACCACAATTGTGGCGCAAGTGCGTTTATAAATCCCGCCCCCAACTGTGTCAGAACTGCGGTAAGAGCAGCTCTATCGATTAGACCGCTAGGCTGATAATCGCACGCGGGTGAATGTGCTGGAAAAAACAGGGTGATTACTAGTCGGTAGCCTCTTTCTGGCTGCGGATTCCACAGGTGCCGTTGCAATGATGAACGGCCAAACCAATCAGCATCAGGGGTGGTGTCCAGGAACTCCTTACATCAGTGATGTAATTTTGGGCCTATTACTGATTTTGTCTTTCAGGCTTGTGTCATTCTGTGTTACTCTGCTGTGATATTGCTGATCTTTTCTTGGACCTGATCGCTCTTCTGCCTTATGATTCTGTACCACGCCGCCTTAATTCTGACCTAGTTATCTGCCTTGTCTTCTTTTTTTGTATACTGTTCGGTACACCTACCCAGGGTAGGGAACGTTGACCAGTTGTCTTTAGTGATTTAGTGCAGTTCCAACAAGTAGACAGAGACCGATTTTAGACTTATTCCTTGTACTGTCACCATTTCTCTCCTCCGGCTGAGGTTCAATATTTCCCCACGTGTTGTCATTGGTTGATTTGCTGACAGTTGTGGCTGGACCCAGGCTACATGAAACAAGAGTGAAAACCAAAGCACATTGAGACCACAAGGTCACTGATTTGACCTCTGACTCATTTTACATAGTTCAGTGTGCCACTGTACCACTCAGGGTGGCAATATTACAACTGAAGCAGCGTAAGTATTCTTTTATTTTTTTATGGTAGCAATTAGGGAGACCACAGAAAACCCCTTTAATTTCCAAGCCACTTTTATATGTACAAGTACATGGGAATGTCTTAAAATACAGAAGCAGGATTTCTCTTTGTGATGTGCCCAACTGGTGTTTATAACCAAGCTATTCATAATAAAAACTTACCAATTTATATTTTCTTGGTGTTGGAACCTCCCTACTTATCCTTTTTGAATTTCTATTTTCATGCACCACTATGGGCAGCATGGTGGCTCAGTGGTTAGCACTACAGCGCTGGGGGCCAGGGTTCAAGTCCCATCCAGCGCAACATATGCAAAGAGTTTGTATTTTCTCTCTGTGTTTGCAAAGGTTTCCTCTGGGTCCTCCCAGACTCCCAAAATACACTCAGTTTAACAATTATGTTGATTGGCTCTAATAAATATGGCCCAAGGTCCGAATCGGCACTGGAACCACCCTTTTACATTCTTTCCTGTGAAAAAGTATGACAGAAAACTGGTACAGCCAGTTTAATAGATCTGGCCCAATATCTATACAATATCTAACCACAATCTTAGGATATTAACTTAGAGTCCATTTTCAATATTGTTTAAAGAAAAGAAGTTACATTTTCCTGGGCTTGAATGAATAAATACAGGTGGTCCCCTACTTAAGAACACCCAACTTACAGAGGACCCCCTAGTTACAGCCGGACCCCTCTGCCCACTGTGACCTCTGGTGAAGTCTCTGGATGCTTTACTATAGTCCCAGATTGCAATGATCAGCTGTAAGGTGTCTGTAATGAAGCTTTATTGATAATCCTTGGTCCCATTACAGCAAAAAATTTTTTGAAACTTTAATTGTCACTTGGGCAAAAAAAAAATTGTCTGGAGCTACAATTATAAAATATACAGTTTTGACTTACATACAAATTCAACTTAAGAACAAACCTATGGACCCTATCTTGTACTTAACCTGGGGACTGCCTGTACCAGTAACTAAAACTCCATAAGGTGCAGGCTCCCCCTTTCCTATGTATTGGACTGCAAACTACAGAAAACCAAAAGCCTCCAGGACAAAATGAGTCCCTTAAGTAGCAGGTCAAGTTAAAGGGTGATTGAATTTTCAAAAGCAAAAATGAAGAGCCTAACAAGATTTACTCGTTCACTCATCTGGAAGAGCTGCTCATTCCATTCACCCGTGAAACGTCTCTTTACCAGGCTGACCAGATGACATAACCAATATACACCAATGTCTGCTGTGGGAATTGAATCCCTGTGTGTCCCAACTGGGCGAGAAGTGACCCGGAAGATCTCGGTCATCGGAGAAAGATTACCCCAGGCACAGTTTCAATGAACCCGATCATCACACCTACAGTTCAGTGCTCAGGTATGTGGCCATATTAAACAATTACTTCCACTTCTGTTGAAGGTTAAAGGATTTGAGAGGATGGGGAAAAGGAAATACGCAGACTTTGAAAGTAGACGGGAGTCCCTTGACTATTACCCATGATTATTTTTAATTAAGGACATGTTCTAGCATATCGGTGCCCCCCCATCCCCCACATACAGTCTACACATAAAAATACCACACAATGGGGCACATTAACTTACCCGTCCGGAGGAGTTTCCGAAAGTGCTTTGTCCGATGACAATGCACTGTGCCGCAATTCACTAAGATCGTGCGCCCGATAATCTGCATGTGCCGCTCCCCGCTCAGGTCCAACAGAGTTCACCTTCTTCTTCCTGGTGCATGTAAGTGCACTGCTTGAGACACAATTTTATTCTTAAATTCCGCGCTCAGTCCGAATCAGTCAGATTGTCCGACGGCCCGCTCTCCGATTTTTGTTGCATGATAGCCACCACCGATGCACCAAAATCTGATCACGTGTGACACAATCCCCTTCTAAATACCTGTCCCAGCGGCACAAATCCGAATACCATGAACAGTCCGATGGAAATGTGATCCACGGACCCTTAGTAAAGAAGCCCCAATGTCTCATAATAAACACCATACATTGTTGTGCCCATACGCAATCCTATACAGTGCTGCCACCACTCCCCAATGGAAATATAGTTTTCTATATAGCTCCGCACAATACAGCCAGTAAGTGGTTGAATAATACCAATATACAAGGCCCAAATAACAGTTCATACATAAGTCACATAAGTCAGTCATAAAGAGCCCCAACCCACAACGTTTGGATCCGTGATGAACAAACTTATGTCAGAAGTCTGGGATTGGGTTGATGTTTGGCCCAAGCCACCATTCAACACCCATAAGTGGTGCTGGTACTGTTTGCAGGTGTTAACTCTTTAAATACCTCTAGAAAAGCGGTCAGGGTATGTGTGTTGCCTACATGCCGGTGGCACATATGGGCTGCCATTTTCTCGGAGGTTGTCACTCCCCGATGATGTCACAGAGAACTTCGATCCCTGGGAAAATGGCATCGGCTATTTCAGTGATCCTAACTTTTAATGAGTTAACACCCAATGAACTCAGCCAAAGCCAAACCTCAATGGGTCTGCTCAGCACTACAAATAATATTTTCCATATTTAAAAATGTATATTTCTGATATTTCTATCAACTTTTCCTGGAATTTTTAGAATCAGTCAAGAAGGAATTCATTCTCCTTTTGCAGGTTTCATTTTCATGTGTATAGAGTCTTAAAGACCATGCAAACACCAATTTTAAATTACCATACAAAACTATTTGTACCTGCCATAAAACAACAAGAATTTCCCGTTAGGAACACAAGCTCGGTCTGCACAATCATTATTGCAGGCATTTCTGCAATAGATCACGTTGGGCTGACCCAAACCCACAAAACCTTTGTTGTTTCCACCCAAAAAATATTTATCTAACGCAGATCAAATTGGTTTGTGTGTGGTCCGCGTAGAGCACATTTGTGACTGGAACCATGCACATTTCATCTTAATCATGGCCTGTCACATCAGATTCTCAACCTTCCCATTCAATCTAAGGAACCTAATCCATGTGAGCTCATTCCGGCTGCTCTCCACTGAAGCAATATGATATGGAGGTTTGCAACCTTGTTTATGGAATTCTTCTGTGTTTCCATTGGCGCTTAGAAGTGAACTTTTGGACTAGAATAGAAAGTTCTGTTTTCATTGAGTAAAATCACAGTGATTACATATCTCATGAACCTGAGATGACCAGGAGATTAATTTCACTCATAAATCTTTTCATTTTGATCTTGTGGAATGTAAAAATGTAGGTTTAACTGGTATTTGGTCCGCGGAATTCAGCAGCAGTGGAGACGGAATGGAGGAATTCCAGCCACATCAAAAATACGCTAAACCAACCATAAATGGATGCTGATTTTACTCCCTACGAAGGGAGTTTGTTTATTATCTGGTCAGCCATCTCCTCAGTATCTAGGACCAACTCATTGGGGCAGATTTATTTAAACGGTCCCATCACGATCCCGCGGTGCATTATCCGCCGAGGATTCGGGTCCGACACGATTCCCTAAGATCGTCCGCCAAGTGTCGCTTTTGCGCCGAGGTCCGCCGGAGTTCACATGCTTCTTTCTGGTGCATGTGAGTGCTGATCTTGCGACACATTTCCTTTTCTAAATTACGCGGTTTGTCCGAATCTGTTGGGTTGTCTGACGGCCACGCCTCCCGATTTCTGTCGCATACAAGCTGGCGCCGACCTGATTGCGTGCGCCAAAAACCCGGGGCAATTCAGGGCAAAAGAGAAATATTCAGGAAACCCGACAAAAGTGCGGCGTTCGGCCCCTTAGTAAATGTGCCCCATTGAATTAGAACCTGTGAGGGTTTGGGATTATTGATTTGTCTGAGGAAGCCGCATTTTGCGGCGATACGCGTGGGGCATTGCCTGGGCTCCCTCCGGACCTCCACTACACATTTGGTAACATTCTGTCTTTAGCTCTGTTTGCAGTTATTTGGTTCATGTGTTTTCTCTGGATAGATAGTGTGACTTACACACTCCATATTGTTTGTTGGTATCGTGAAGACTGCCGAACACATTATTTGCCCTGGTGGCGTTTTTGGAATCGATGCACACTTGGTCCTCTCCATTTAGACCCCTGCATTGTGTACTTCATCTTTGCTGCAGCTAGAGTAAATTGTGTAATTTTGTATTTATTTTCATGGTGCGTCCTGGGGGGCCCTGCAGCAGGTTTTTTGTCACTATCACATGACATTACCTGCTACGTCTGGTCACGAAAGCAGTTGATCTGCTTTTTCGTGTTTTAATTGTTTTTAGACTTTCTTGTCCATTTGAGTTTCCTATTTTGTATTTAATTTCAATAAAGTATTGTCTACAATCATGGCTACTTGACACATGGTTTTCTTGCTTTTTTTTCTCATGTATTTTTCATGTGTGTAGCACCAAAAATTCTTTGGTTTTCCCATAGGGATCAGATTCCGTTCTTTGTATCATGGTTGGACGTGTCCTTCGGACTTCATACCAACTTATCTGACAATTCGATTGGGATAAGTAGACCCATTTAGGTTTGGAACCTAAATTCGCACCCCCATCGATAATATCATGATCGGTGCCGGCATGATTGCGGGCGTCCACCAATAAAGCCACCAGTGGAATTTAAAAACCGGCGGCTCCCTCACGCATCCTTTTTTGCAAGGATCATTACGATCATAACTTCATTGAATGGTAGCGCTGCCTGTAGCTTTTAACACCCACAATTGGTGGCAGTAGCAATTGTGGGTGTTATCAGTAGTGGTTTAGCCCAAACCAATCTGGGTGAAGTTTGGGTACCCAAATCCGCAATATTCGATATGGACCTGAACACTGTGGTTTGTGTCTGCTTAGCACTTGTCAGGATTACTTTATGCATCTGTCGTGTAGGGTCCCAAACCTATTTTGGGGATCTGCCAACTTCAGTGATTGGCAATCCAAGTACTGAAGGATCTTCCGGTGGGCTCAGGCTTGACAGTTTACAGGCTTTACCCAATACAGGATCCTAAAGAAACTTAAGATATCAAACTAATTTAAAGGGTACAAGGGTCTATTTCAATTGGATTGATGGGTAGCTGGCCCACAGAATACACTTTTCTGGTGGTCGCATGGATCCCCATTCTGACACTGCCTGACTTGACTATACTTATGCCCCCTGGGTCATGCTTATTGGTAAAGCCAAGTTTAGTGCTGTATCTTGCATGATTGTGCATGCCCTGACCATTGGGCACATACCGTGAGCTTAATATATAGCTGTGTGACAGTAACAAGTCTATTATTATAACTCTCCATCTAGAGAATCTGTGTAGTAGGGTCCATCATATTGGAAGATCTGGAACCTATGATGGGTTACCCATAGATCTTCATAGACTTAAAGAGGTTCTACCAAGTTCATAAGTTACTACCTTTCCACAGAATATGGGTAGCAAGCCGACCAATGAGGTTCTTGCTACTGGAACCCCCACAATCACGAGAACGAGATCCCCAGCAATCCAGAGAATGAGGCTCCCATTCTCACTAACTGATGGAGGGCAGGTCGAGAATGGATCGCTCCATTTAATAGTATGGGAGAAACCCATGGGTGAGAGAATAGAACAATGGAAAATATGGGAAAATTTTGTTTCGGGTCAACTGTCTCTTATATTGTACAAATATAATGTAAAAAGGTATAATATGTTTTTTTTGTCTTAGAAATAACTTTGATTATTCCCATTCTGGGCAAAAAGGACAAATATGATGGACCTGTTTGTAGAAAGTGACCCAGAACCACAGCCTTATCAGCGTTTTCCTAATCCAGCCATCCTGTTCCGCTGTAATAAGACCCACATGGAATTCATCTATTTTAAGAAACATTCAAAGAAACACCCACATCACAAGTGAAGGGTAAATGTGAAAGTCATTGTTACGGAACACAGCAAATAAAAACAGAACAAATTACTCATTCCCTATGAAAGTTGTTTCTAATTTTCAATTAATTGCAAAGTATGGACGTTAAATTCCACCTTAGCATTTCATTGGCTTACGTAGAAGGGATCGGTAAGACGAGGGTCAAAGCTCAGTCATAGCCTTGAGGAACTCTTTTTTGTATTATATGAAAAGCAAGAAAAGTTATTGGGGCACATTTACTTACCCGGGTTCTCCGACGCTGATTCGGGTTCTGCCGGGATTCACTAAGGTCCGTGCACTGATATTCACCAGGTGTCGCTGCTGCGCCGCGGTCCGCCGGAGTTCACTTGCTTTTTTTCTGGTGTATGTGAGTGCTTGATCTTGCAACACAAATGGCTTTTTAAATCCCGCGGTTTTTCGGAATCCTTCGGGTTGTCCGGCGGCCACGCCCCCCGATATCGCGTGAAAGTTGGCGCGATTGTGCCAAAAATCGATCGCGTGCGCCACAATCCTGTGAAATACAGCGCAAAACGGAAATATTCGGGAAAAACCCGACGGATTCGCGGCTGCGGACCCTTAGTAAATGTGCCCCATTGTCTATATATAGGCAGTCCCCGGGTTACATACAAGATAGGGTCCATAAGTTTGTTCTTAAGTTGAATTTGTATGTAAGTCGAAACTGTATATTTTATTATTGTAGCTCCAGACAACTTTTTTTTTTTGCCCCAGTGACAATCGGAGTTTAAAATTTTTTTGCTGTAATTGGACCAAGGATTATCAATAAAGCTTCATTACAGACACCTTACAGCTGGTCAGAGCAGTCTGGGACTATAGTAACATCCAGAGAGGTCACCAGAGGTCACAGGGGGCAGAGGGGTCCATCTGTAACTAGGGGGTCGTCTTAAAGTCGTATGTCCTTAAGTAGGGGACTGCCTGTATTATATATATATATGAGCAAATGTAGGCCCAGCTCACCTCTCCCGATCACTCCCGATGTAAGGAAGCCACAACTCAAAAACCTCCGGTCAGTAAAATTCTTTTAAAAAAGGCATCCAGCACGCCCCGGAGTAGATCTTTTCCAAAACTTTAGTTTTGTTCTTGAACTACAAATTGAAAATTTATATGCAAATTTATATATGAATTATTTAAATAATTACAGCCTAATTCTTCCAAAATGTCACTGGTTCCCTAGAAGGTTTTTGGCAAATTACACATAAAATGTCACTTAAAGGAAATTACCATCAAAATCATGATAATCCAGGGTCACTAACTCATAGATCCAGGTACCGAGACTGTGGTAATCTTCTTATATATGTTATCCATAGCCTTTCTCTTTCTAAAATCAACTTTTATTATTATGGTAATGAACCAGAAGGATTCTTACCAGAGCCCCTCCTCACCAGAGCTTCACAGACTGTTACACTGAGCAGGATCCCTTCCCCCTCTCACTATCAGACAGAGTGAGGGGAAGTGCTAAACGGAGCAAAGGGAGGGGAGACAGTGTAACAGCCTGTGAAGCTGCAGCCGGTGAGTTAGGTTTTTAGTAATGACCCCAAGAGCCCTTTTGGCTCACTAGTTGATTTTAGAAGGAATGAATAACAAATATAAGAAGAGTAGAACAATCATGGTGCCTGGATCTAAGAGTTGGACTCCTAACATTTGTGTGACCTATAAAATTGTGCCACCTGATACTGGTCTCCACAGATGCCTATGGCGCCGGTTAGGGTACGGTGAGCACACACATGCGTTACCGTTGACGGGAAAAAGAGCATGTGCTACCTCGTCCCGTTTGTACGGTGGGGTGCATGGCTCCCTATAGAGAGGGGAGGGGTGAGTAGTTCTCACCCCATCTCTCCCAGCATGCGACTATAAGCTTGCCCGGGCGTGTATACGTTCGACTGAGAGGCCTGGTGGCCCTAGTTTATCATGTTTGATGGTAGATTTCCTTCAAATGCCACTCTGACTGTTCTGATTGTTAAATTTGGAGACAAAGTTACCGCCCCCTTGACTAGTAGGAGCTCTTATCCCCCCCATAAAGAACAACACACAGAGGGGCTCATTTACTAAGGGCTCAGCGGCCGCAGTTTCGTCGGGTTTCCCGACTTTTTCCATTTTGCGCTGAATTCCGGTGGGATTTTGCCGCACGCGATGGGATTTCTGTTTTCACGCGACAAGAATCGGAGGGCGTGGTCGTCGGAAAACCCGACGGATTCTGAAAAACCGCGGAATTTAAAAAACGAATTGTGTCGCAAAATCAATCACTCACATGCACCGGGAATAGGTTGGTGAACTCCGGCGGACCTAGGCGCAGCAGCGACACCTGGTGGACATCGGGCGCACAACCTTAGTGAATCGCCAGAAGACGCGAATCCTCGTGGGAGAACATACCACTGGATCGCGACAGGACCAGGTAAGTAAATGACCCCCATAGTTTTATTTTACTGCATAACATAAGCCTAGCACTGCTATGTATATATAATTATATATATATATATATATATACAGCACATATATAGAGCACAGGCTCCACATCTGTTATACCTTATAACGCACCAACTGGTATCAGCTCTTGGAAAAAATGTCCTCCCTGGTCTGAGGTCATATGAATTGTGTGAAGGTAAGCGCCATTAACTGAAGTGATATTTTCACAGGCGAAATCAATTCATTGTTTCCATTAAAATCCCCACCACAAATGAAACAAACACTTAGCGTGGCGGTTATTTCAGCTGTAAAGATTGGTGGTAAGGTGTAATGCTTTTATTTTATACACAGGCCCTGGGTATTTATAGGGGGATCTGGAAAGTCCATTGCCCGACCAGGTAACACCATAAAGTCGAAGACCCGCAATGAAACTCTTTATAGCAGAATTAATATGTAGAAGGTAACACCACTAAAAATTATTTAACAGAAACATTCATCGAGAAACGGCAGCGAATGAGCAAATGGCAGAAGAGCAGCGTAGGAAATTATATGCAGGAGGAAAGTTTCAAAAAGTAGAACCCAAGCTGCCTTTTGAAGGGGTTGTTCACTTTAGCGGGTTATGGCCTACTAATAGATCATCATAGATCAACTCTGCCTAATGAACCACAAGGGCTTTGGGGGAGGATTTGTTACCAGAGCCCCTTCATGCTATAGCTTCACAGGCTTTTTTACTTCCCCCATGCTCCCTCAGCACTTCCCTCTTCCCCTTCCTGATGTAATCTCAGGGCAGCATGGAGTTTTAGCACATAGTATGAGGGGGTAGTGCTCCTGCACCAGGACTGCATCTGCCATGAGGCGGTATTAAAATCCTGCCTCAGGCGGCAGATACAGGACTCTGAAGGAGTCGGCACAACAGTTTATAAAGTGGGTGATTTGGACAGCTGCTGGCAACTGTCTTTGCCAACTGTCTTCACTGTCAGTGTAATATCACTTACATTTGTGTTGTTAAGACTTGTGGAAATATTCCTCAAAACATTGCAAACACTAATACATATACTGGTGTAAGGGGTTTTTCCACCAAAGTTAGCGAGCAGGGAGGTCCAATGGTGTACGAGCTACCTCCATCAGACCCCTTGTTGCTCCCCGAGATGAGTGGAGCAGACAGTTGCGCATGTCCGTTCTGCTCCATTCATCTATTGATCTGTGGGGGTCCCATCACTGAGACCCCCATTGCTCAGCAAGTTAGCTTGTTTGGTGGGAAAACTCCACTAAGTAATGAGATCATATATAGTGGTGAGCAAACGCAATCCTTATTAGAAGTTGGATCCGGAGTTCAGCTCAACCCCAGCACCAATCATGGGCATTAACTCTTTATATGCCACTGGCAAAGTTGGCAGCAGCAGGGCACTGTCATTTTGGGTAGGATTGTCGCTCCCTGATGGCATCATTGGGAGCAATGACCCCCCCCCACACACACACAAAAATGGAGCTGCTGGCATAGTGCAGGGGCATGGTTGCAGCAAATTTTAGGCCCCCAACAACTATGCCCTCCCCCCTGCATTATAAGACCAGCTCCGACATAGGCACTTCCTGCCAGCAAGCAGCAGCATGCAGAGGCTTACTCTACAAGCTACAGACAAGATAAGGTCTTTATCCAGGGGCTAGGCATTTAGCAGAGCTGACAGTTTGTGTTATAGGTAAGATAGCAGAGCTGAGAATGTCATTATGTTTTATATCCATCTCACGGATCTCATCATCTCTCATCTCTGATCTGTCTCATCTGTCTTTATCTTTGTGCCCGTTACTATTGTATGTTCAGAAGATAAATAAAAGTGTAGCTAAACCCTGGACCCTGATGAAGTAAGCACATTGTCAGCACACAGCATCTCATAGCACAGAGGAATCATTAAGTGTCTGCTTAGAGAGTCCACGCTCACATTGAGTAAAATTGTGGTTGAAAACTATATTTATTGTGTTAACATCACTAGGGGTTAAAATTTGAGGCAAACCCCTTTAAGAGTTACCGGCAAAGCCGTAATTTTCCCTAAGATAATTGTTCCCCAATGACATCATGTGGAAGCAACAATCAAAAGCCGGCTGCAGTTAAAGGGTAAAAACCTGCGATCGGTGCCATCCGCGGATTCAGGTGCGGGTACCCTAACCAAACTTTTGTTCCAGGTGCGTCAAAACTTGCCAAACCCGCACCCGACTTGTACCGCTCAACCCTAGCTGTGACCTGAAATAGGTAGGTATCCAAATTTCCGTAACTGGGGAGAATTCAGTAGAGGATTCTGAAGAACAAATCCAGTTGTCAAAAACCATCTGTACAAATTGCCTGCACATTCTTCCCCCATTATTGCACACAAAGTCCTGCTCTAATTTTTTCTATAATAGCGTAAGGTAATATTTTTTGCAGCATTTTCTCCATCTGCTTTCCCTGCCAATAGCAAGTGATTCAGTAAAAGAAAAACATACAAAGAAACATATTACTGCAGTAACAGGCTAAATTAAAGTGATTCACGTAACCAAAGACGTGGAGACATTTGCCAGATTTCTGCTCAAAAGAAATTATATATTCCGAGCCTGATCTTCTCTCTCTTCACATTTCTGTCTTGTACATATCAGCTGTTGGCTTAACATCAATTTCCTGCAGTTAAAAGTTTATAAAACTCAATGTTCCTGGGCTCGGTGCCATTTACATGAGACATCAATGCTCTCTATGTTTCTACTCGGATGTCACTCGGAGATTCAATATTGTAATGTTTTCTGTCATCGCCCTCATCTTCATTAGGATTCAGCCTCATACCAATCATTTTCTATCTAGTATTTTGGCTCCAGGCAAAGTTGGAATTTTCTATAGATCCTGTGGCTTAAAGGAAACCCATCACCTGTTAAGGTAGGTCTGGTGCCAGGACAACCCCCCCCCCCCCCCCGATTTCTGTCGAATGAAAGCCACTGCGCCAAAATCCGTTCGCGTGCCACACAATTTACAGTTAAATACCTGTCACAGCCGCGCAAATCCCGAAAACTGTGAACGGTCTGACGTTCAAAGGGTGCGATCCGCGACCCTTTGAGTTGAGCCCCAGTGAGTTTACCCATATTTTTTTAATGGTTTCTTCTTCTTTTATCACATTCACTTTTTTGATATTTTTTTATAAATATTGCGAACCAAACAAGTGAATCATTTTTGGCTCTGGGAACTAATAACTTTCCAGACACTGGTCCAATCTCTAGCACAGGAGACCTCATTACAGGGATGATTTCAAGTTAATAAATCCTGTCAAATCTTATCTGCCACATTTCATGTTTAATCTTCTATGATACTTTTTATATGGAGAAGAAGCCGGCAGCTGGTGGTTGTGTGAGCAAAAGACGAGCTTTCAGCGTGATCAGAGAAGAAGATCTACCTAATGTACGACTAAGTGATCAACTCAGTTGTAATGTTCAAAATATATGTCCATTGATCACTATGCAATCAAGTATGTTGTTAGGTTGCAACACAAATTACTGTATGTAACCTTATTGTTTTGTTAAAATAAATAAAAAAATACTTAAAAAAAAAAAAGAATTGTGGTATAATGCGGATGCAATCATATACACACATGTAGAGTACAGACCAAAAGTTTGGACACACCTTCTCATTCAAAGAGTGTTCTGTATTTTCATGACTATTAAAATTGTAGATTCACACTGAATGCAATAAAACTATGAATTAACACATGTGGAATTATATACTTAACAAAAAAACCCCTGAAAATATGTCTTATATTTATAAGTTCTTCAAAGTAGCCACCGTTTGCTTTGATTACTGCTTTGCACACTCTTGGCATTCTCTTGATGAGCGTCAAGAGGTAGTCACCTGAAATGGTCTTCCAGCAGTCTTAAAGGAGTTTCCAGAGATGCTTAGCACTTGTTGGCCCTTTTGCCTTCACTCTGCAGTCCAGATCACCCCAAACCATCTCAATCGGTTCAGGTCTGGTGACTGTGGAGGCCAGGTCATCTGGCATAGCACATAATCAGTCTCCTTCTTGGTCAGATAGCCCTTACCCAGCCTGGAGGTGTGTTTGTGGTCATTGTTGTGTTGAAAAATATTTGATGGTCCGACTAAACACAAACCGGATGGAATAACAGCGGTTGCAAGATGCTGTGGTGACCATGCTAGTTCTGTATACCTTCAGTTTTCAATAAATTCCCAGTGTCACCAGCAAAGCCCCCTCACACCATCACACCTCGTCCTCCATGCTTCACGGTACCAAAGATCTAAAATTTGGACCATCAGACCAAAGCACAGATTTCCACTGGTCTAATGTCTATTCTTGTATCTCTTGTTCTTGTTGCCGGTCCTTAGCAGTGGTTTCTTAGCAGCGATGTTACCATGAAGCTGCTGCACACAGCCTACTCTTACCAGTTGTTGTAAAGATGTGTCTGCTGCTAGACCTCTGTGCGACATTGACCTGCTCTCTAATCTGAACTGCTGTTACCCTGCGATTTCTGAGGCTGGTTACTCGGATGAACTTATCCTCCACAGCAGAGGTGACTCTTGCACTGCACTTGGGGACACTTTCAAAGTTTTCCCTATTTTTGGGACTGACTGACCTTCAGTAATGATGGGCACTCGCTTTTCTTTTACTTAGCTGCTTTTTTCCAGCCATAATACAAATTCTAAGAGTCTATTCATTAGGACTATCAGCCATGTATCCACCTGACTTCTGCACAACACAACTGAGGGTCCTAACCCAATTCATAAGGCAAAAATCCCACTTATTAAACCTGTAATGTGAAAACCTTTTCAGGTGACTACCTCTTGAAGATCATCAAGAGAATGCCAAGAGTTTGCAAAGCAGTAATCAAAGCAAAAGGAACCAGTTTACACTTTTTTGTTAAGTATATAATTCCGCATGTGTTAAATAGTTTTGATGCCTTCAGTGTGAATCTACAATTTTATAGTCATGAAAATACAGAAAAGTTTTTGAATGAGAAGGTGTGTCCAAACTTTTGGTCTGTACTGTATGTATGGATTAGAAACCAGCAAATCTAGTTGTAGGTCCGGTCAGAATCTGATGATTTTTAGACAACAAATCAAAATATCTTGTGATTTGCTTCATCTTGTTCACACAATAATACCGAGAGTCTTACTAAATCGTAAAAATGTCCATTGATTTCAATGGACTTTGACAGTTTCCAGGTATCAATTGTAGTCATTATAGTGAAAGATGAATGCTAAAAAAATTGCAAAACGAGCTAGAAACTTTTTATACATAAATTATGTTTTAGAGGACGAGGGAATAAATAAAGCAAACTCAATTCATACTCTCATGAAAAAGTCAACAGTGGAGACAACAGGAGGAAGTTTATGCCCTACCTGATTTTGGCTAAAAGAATTGCACCAAAAGCCAATATTGTTACTGTATGTGGGATTCCAATTTTTGAGAGATTCTCTATATGCATTGACCATGATGATGAATAGCTTGGATGTCTATGTTAGCCAACCATTGGCTTACAATAACACCTCCCAACGAGTGGACGTGTTGTCATGATGTCCCTACCCTTGACGTGCTTGTGTGTTGTAATGTTTGATTAATAGCTTGAAGAAGATGTCAAAAATAAGAAAACTGGGGGGCGTGGCTTGGAAGCCGAGCTGAATGGACGCGTGAGGGGAGAGCTCCCGTGCTAATCCCTGCTCTTAGCGACATTTACCAGCAAGAACCACATCTATCTGCCGGTGAATGAAAGCGGCATACACAGAGAACTTACCGAGGATGACCAAAAGGAGAAAGAACGTCTCCAGGCCCAAAAAATTGATGGACTTTTACTTCGGCCCAGCTACGGACCTCAGCCAAGATGGCGCCAGCCCGCATGAGGACGAACCATCTTCCCCGCGAAACCTGGGATTATCTCCTGCTACAGCTAGAGGAGTATACTCACCTCCGCGGCGATCAACATCAGCCCCTGCTTCCCCACAATGCAGTGTGGCAGAATCGGAAGAAAGCGGAGAACTGAGGAGAGCTGCGTCCACAAGCGGGGAACGCGAGGCAGTGAGCTGGAAAAGTGCAGGAGGCCTGGAGAACTCCCCCGGCTCATCACCTCTGAGCTCTGAGAAGCAGAGGCAGAATACAACACCCGAAGGAGCCCACAATCAAAGGGCACAGCACAGATCTCCGGAGGTGAGTCAAGACGAATTTTTGCAGATTCCAGCCTCAGATAAAATAATGACGGAGGCAGCGATGAAGCACATGTTGGGGGTATTACGGCGCTCTTTTCAATCTGACATCAGTGCACTCTTAAAGCCCATCTCTGCTGAATTAGAACAAACAGGCACAAGGGTAAACCATCTTGAAGTCAAAATGGGAGAAATGGTATCCTCACATAACAACCTCATAGATGCCCACTATGAACTTGAGGAAGCAGTTAGGAGTATCCAAAGCAAGATGGCGGACCTAGAAGACAGGTCCTGCCGTAATAATATAAAGTTCAGGGGCATAACGGAGCTGGTGGGCCCAGCAGAGCTGACAAAATACCTGCAAGAGTTAATGAAGACTCTTCTACCAAACTGCACTCAGCAGGATCTAGAAATTGATAGAGCCCACAGACTCCCCAGACCAAAACACCTGGAGGAATCATCTCCAAGGGACGTTCTGGCCCGGATTCATTTTTTCAACACAAAAGAAAAATTAATGCTAGAAGCACGCAAACGGCAGAAGATGCCCGCTCCTTATCAGGACGTTAACTTATATGCTGATCTATCTGCAGCTACTTTAAGAGCCAGACGTCAATTTTCACCTATAACAGCGGCTCTGAGGGAACTTCAGATCCCATACAAGTGGGGTTTCCCAATACGTCTACTGATTAATCGCAATGGCAGAATAAACGTTATCAGATCTCTGGAGGAAGGTATCAAGCTGCTTCAAGCCTGGGGCATCAAGATCACGGAAGCAGCATCAGCCATTAAACCATCACAGCCTCGGAAGCTTACAGAGGAATGGCAGGTGGTGTCTCATAGAAGAAGCAGGAAGGACGCTGCTCCTTCCCCGCAGGGTAGCGGACATGGGTAAGACTTTTCTCTCCCGCATTGCTCCGGAATCGGAGCAGTTTCTTTTTCGGTTCCTGAACCAATGAGACTCTATTCAGTCTCGGAAAAACAGGCTGGACGATATTTCTATTCCCGTTTCGTGGAGCAGTCCGGACTGTTACTGCTCTTTCAGAGTTTGGTTGGTAATGTAAATTGTATTGTATGTTATTTAAAGGTTTTTTCACAGGAATTCAATATTAGCTTGTTAAGAAGCCATACAGAGAAAAACAAGAATTGTAACAAAAAGGTGTTTATGAGGGGTATGGATTACAGGAGTGCTCAAAGTATTGTAATGCTTAGGATGTTAATAATTCAATGGAATTGAAATTAATGTCTATGAACGTAAAGGGGTTAAACAGCCCTTACAAAAGAAATAGACTATGGGCAGAAGCTCAATCCCTAAAAAGCGACATTCTATTCATACAAGAATCACACATAATGGAAAAGGATGCGCTAAGGATTAAAAACCACGCATTTCCACACATCTATATGGCGCATTTTACAAAAAAGAGTAGAGGAGTGATAATAGCAATTAAAAATACAGTCACTTTTCAAGAAATAGAGGTCATAGCTGACGAAATGGGGAGATACGTCATCCTCAAATGTTTAATCAATAATGCCCCGTATACCCTTGTATCGGCATATGCGCCAAATAACAAACAAGTCCGGTTCACACGTAAACTATTGAGAATAGTAAATAAGCACAAAAAGGGTACACTAATAATTGGAGGAGATCTGAATGCGACTAGCGACCCTAATCTGGATTGCTCCCCCCCCAAGCAAAAGCGCCACCCCGGTCTTGAGAGAGAATGGGGAAATAATGAACTATTTGACGTATGGAGGGCACACCACAGCTCAGAACGCGACTACACATATCACTCGAGTGTCCATAACTCTTATTCACGAATTGATATGTTTATTGTAGATAGGGAGGCCCTATATAAAGCAACTAAATCTAGCATAGGAACAATCTCGTGGTCTGATCACGCCCCCATTACTCTAACTGTGGAAGGGAGCTCATTATACCCCACAACCTATCTATGGCGTTGTAGTCCTAGATTACTAAACAACCCTGAAAATAAAAAAGTCCTGGAAGTAGAACTTAAAAAATTCTTTATGCAAAACCCACCAGAAAATCAATCTAGGGCCACATTATGGAATGCGCACAAAATGTTCATTAGAGGTATAGGGATAAAATTAGGGCATATTACAAAAAAGAAAAGAGAGTCCCAAATTAACAATATACTGGCTGACATACAAAGAGTAGAGGACCAAAACAAAAAGTCGAACTAGACGAACTCAGGATTAAAAGAGATCAATTGCGCTCCATACTTCTTCACGACTATGAGAAAAAACTACAAAATACTAAAGCGTGGTATTATTCACAAAGCAACAAGGCAGGAAAATTACTGGCTTCACAACTGAAAGCAAAGCATGCTAAAACCAAAATAGCATATCTAAAACATTCAGATATAGGGGGAAAAATAACACACCCAATAGAAATAGCCAATAAATTCAAGGAATTTTATGCAGGGCTGTATAATCTAAAAAACGACCCCTACACATACCAACCTAGGGCCCAAGAAATCCAAGACTTTCTCCACTGCATAAAACTAAGGAAATTAAACCCCGCCCAATTGAACACCCTAAACTCTCCTCTGGTAGAAAGAGAGGTACTTGAAGCCATCAGATCTTCCCCAGCAAACAAGGCACCTGGTCCAGACGGCCTAACAGGGGAATATTATAAAGCCTTTGCACATACTCTAACTAAACTAATGACAGAATTCCTATCTGAAGCCATGGCTAATGGGTCTTTACCTGCGGAAAATCAACAGGCGTTGATTGTGACTCTTCCAAAACCGGGAAAAACCCCTGACACCCCCCAAAATTTCCGTCCCATATCGCTACTAAATGTAGATGCAAAAATTTATGCCAAGATCTTGGCTGCAAGAATAATGCCCTTTCTACCTAGCCTAATCACCCACGACCAAACGGGATTCATAAAAGGAAGACAAGGGGCAGATAACACGAGGCGCATTGTGAACATAGTACACCATCTAGAAAAGGAGAAGGTGCCCTCTTTGTTGATGGCGTTAGACGCCGAGAAGGCGTTCGACCGAATATATTGGTCGTATGCCTTCATGGCATTAGAAGCAATGGGGTTCGAGGGTACCATACTACAGGGAATACGTGCTCTGTACTCTGGCCCATCAGCAAGGGTGTTTGTTAATGGAACATTGTCGGACCCTTTCCATATAACTAACGGCACCCGGCAAGGGTGTCCGCTATCCCCGCTAATATTCATCCTATCATTAGAGCCTTTAGCTATACAAATTAGAAACACCCCACAAATAAAAGGAATAATGCTAGGTGGACAGAATCACACCATTTCTATGTATGCAGATGACATTATATTATCATTAACAGACCCAGCATCTTCAATCAAACCTGTAATGTCCCTCTTAAGCTCATTTAGCAAAATATCATATTACAAATTAAACACCGCTAAAACCCAGGCCCTACCATTAAATATGGACAAAAAACTTGTTAAGACAATGCAAGAGGAATACATATTCGACTGGCAGGATAATAGCATCCAATATTTAGGCCTTCGAATCACATCTTCGGTGCGACATCTGTTTAAACATAACTATGTCCCTCTCCTATCCCAGATCAAATCAGAGGCAGTCCGCATTCAAAAAACTGAGATTGCATGGATAGGGAGAATAGCGGCATTTAAAATGTTGCTTCTTCCAAGGTTGCTATACCTATATCATACTCTTCCCATCCCAATACCCTCTAGCTTCTTTAATGAAGCTCACAAGATACTATTCCAATGCATATGGAAAGAACACAAGCCAAGGATAGCCAAAACAACCCTAATCAAACACAAATTAGCAGGAGGAACAGGCACACCGGATCTTAGGGCATATTACCAGGCAGCAGTGCTATCTAGAGCCAGGGCATGGTGGAGAGAAGAGATGGATATACCATGGGTTCAGGCAGAACAAACCCTTTCAGGACACTACACTCTTAGAAGCCAACTATTAGCCCTCACATGGAAAATAGTTCCTACTTACCAGGTGGCCCCTCCAACAAAAGCAATAATAGATTGCTGGAAAGAACTACATGCCAGAACTCCTCCGAAAATATCTCCTGAAGTGGTAAACTTACCCACTGATGTGCTAGAAATCAGCATTGGAAGACATACAATGAGACAGTGGAGAAATAGGGGTATCTTTGTAATAGGCCAGCTAACAAAGAACCAAGTAATGATCCCATTCCCAACTCTGCAAAGGAAATTCGAACTTCCGAGTAGAGACATTTTTCTCTATCTCAGGGCGAAAAACACAGTGGAGAGCTTACTAAAGCAAGAAGTGCGTTACAATCCCAAAATACACACATTACTGTCCGCTGAAACGAAGGGACTGAAACCAATTTATAGCCTAGCATCTGAAAGCACTACTTTTCAAAAAATACGTCCAATGCAGAGTTGGGAAACTAATCTTAATAGAATCTATGAAGACATAAATTGGGAAAAAGCTATCAAGGTATCCCATATAGCACTCAAATGTACATCACACGTGGAGAACTTTCTCAAAACTTTATTACACTGGTACCTTACACCAGACAGATTACAGAAAATATACCCAGGATCCTCCCCTTACTGCTGGAGATCATGTGGAGGGAAAGGATCTCTCTATCATATATTGTGGGGTTGCCCCAAGATACAAAGCTTTTGGGAGGAGGTATATAGAGTTCTGAAACAATTGTTTCCGCACTTGCCCACAATTAATGCAGCACAAGCTCTTCTACACTTAGGAATAACAGAATTTTCAGTCCCGACGAAAATCTTGCTATGTAAGTTATTTACAATAGCAAGGGTGCTAATAACCCGACATTGGAAAGAGGAAGAGCCACCAAGAATGACGGAATACATAAGGGAAATCAATATTACATTCAGATACGAGAAATGCTTGGCCTATAGCTTATTGAAGCATCAACCAATAACATGCATTTGGGATCCATGGGCTTCACACCCATCTTGTGAGGCAACAACTTTATGAGGCAATGAAGGGATAGGGAATATGAAGATTTACTCCATTGCAAGGATATAGAATATAGCTTCACAAAAAATTCACTCTGTATCAATATCTTATGAAACCTGTGAAATGTTATTTGTTAATTCTTTGTTGTTTAATATCTGTTGAGACATGTTAATATCAGTTAAGGCAAATTGCCGAGAAACTTGGTACATAGGTACTACAAGACAGGTGACTTAATCCGAATGCATTAACATATACGGAATACGGAGAAATATATGAGTATCATTATAAGACAAAGCTTAAATGTAACATAGTGAGATGTTAAGGATGAATACAACGCTACAAGAATATAATGTAACATGTAATACCTATTTTACTGCATCAATGTTTGTTTGTATATGTGGTTAAAATGGAAAAAACCTAATAAAAATGATTGAAACAAAAATAAGAAAACTTAGCCATTTTTATATCCAAATGCACCATTTATGGTTGTGTCTTTTACTGAAGCTAGCAGCTGGATAGCAGTTTTACACTCAACCCCTGGCACTATTATTGGAAGGAAGATAGCCATTTTTCAAGTACTGAACATAGCCCAAAATTGAATTTAAAGTGATTCTCCACCTTAGAGACTTTACTATACATTTACTATACATACATTTCATTAGTATTTGGTAACAATTTAATTGGTCCGTTGACAGAAGATGCTCGTGGTTACAAGTAAAAATCACATGTCCTGCTCCTGCATCACTATGTTTGGTTGTAGCTGGTTGGCTGCAGTGCATCCAGTATGGCCAGTGTTGTGGTGAAACGTCATCTCAGTGGTCAATGGGCAGTGAGGGCAGTTACACACATCATTACTATGGTAACAGAGCAGGGCAGTCTGTTACATCATCACTAGGAGCAGAGCATAAGAGGGAGGAGCTGTTACAAAGAACTGAGGGATCATGGTAGTTGTATTCTCCTGCGGTGGCCATCTTAGAGATAACTCCATTTACTTAAGAGATTTGTGAATCATAAAAGCAAACTATTTAAGCTGTGATTAATGGCATTTAGTTTTTTGGGGGGGTTGGGGGGCAACTATAAAATCTTAAATGGGAACCACTTATTTACTGCAGATTCGGATTCCCTAAGGAAAATTGATTTAATCTAAGTATTTTTCAATTTTGGTGACAGATGAGGCTGTAATCGCCAAAAATCAAAATGTGTGCAAAAAAAACCTTGAAAAATGGGATAGTTCAATAAATACACATCAGATCTAAAATCTGAAAATAGACATATGCAATTTTTTGTTCCTAAAAGCTTCCAATGTTACCACATTTGAACATTTAATGTAGAGAATTTGATATTTGAAAACTTTGCGAGCAACGAGAAAAATCCCCATCTTCATCTCTCTCATCATCACTTGGATGTGTGAGAGGAGGGGACCAACCCCCGATTTGTGAGAGGCCAGGGATTAACATTACACTAGACCCCAATGTGTAAGAGGTTAAGGACTCACATTACCCCAGGTGTGAGTGGCCAAGGACTCAAATTACACCAGCACCCGAAGTGTGAGAGGCAAAGGACTCACATTACACCAGCCCCCCAGGTGTGAGAGGTCAGGCACTCAAATTACACCAGCCCCCGATGTGTGAGAGGCCGGGGAATCTAAGACTGCAAAAAAAAAAAATGGGGGTTCCCATAGAACATTTTATAGTTGCCCCATGGCCTACCCCCAGGGGGTGGGGTAAAGGGCCTGAATTCATTATCATTGGATAGATTTTTAAAAAATATTAAATATTTGAAACTTGTATTTTTAGGGTTTTTTTACGTGTGTTTCACAAGGTATTTCACCGTCCCGACCTTTTTGCTACACCCTGTATAAATACTCTATATACATGTGTTGCCCCATGTTCTGAACGTACTTTATGCTAACATGTCAGCTGCATCCAGCACCTTGGAAAATCCCTGAACTTGACATTCTTGATAAGACTTTGATGATTTGGCCAGAACTTAGCTGCCCTTATATTCATCAGCTTTGGCTTATGCGGTGATGACAGCAAGTTGGCGTCCAATTCAAACCTTTCCATAAAAAAGACTAGTATATTTTTTCAATACATCAGAACATTTAGGTATAGAAACTGGAACCGATCCCTACTTTAAACATTTGGAAGAGGACCGTGCCAACAGAATTTTATCATATATTTTATTAAGAATCGTGCATTCGGCATGTGTAATTTCAGACAGTCTCATGGTGGGTAAAGTCCACAAATAATCGGACCTTCGGCTGGAAGAGTAGAAACATATTACTTTTAGTTGTAGTTGGGTTTTATTTATGCTATGAATTTGGAGGTTTTTAATATCTCAATAAGGAACCTGTTGAGAACCTTTATGATGGTAAAGTGACAACCATGTCGATTCAGGGCCACTGATCGTGCAATAATTGTCATTAAACAATGAAACATAGTCAAGAGTGGGTAGTTGTTGGGAATACCACTGATACTGAGAACAAACTCTACCCATTATAGTATCATAGTTTATACGGTTGATGGGCATCAAGTTCAACCAAGGAAGGGAAGGGATTGCATGAGGAAGGGATTTAGGGTAAACAATTCAATATAACATAACCATCCATGTTATTTAGGTGTAAAAAGGCATCTAGATCCTTCTTGAAGCTCTCTGCTGTCCCTGCTGTGACCAGCGCCTGAGGCAGGCTATGCCCTGACCCATTGCTACCCATCACATAAGCAGGAATCGCTTTCCCATGAATTGATGAAGTGGAAGGTTGGGCATGTGTCCTACTTCTCCATTCAACACTATGGGCTCAGTCAATGTTCCGGTATCGGCAACATTCTCATAGACAAAGAATGGGACCCCTGTTCTTGGGATCGGTGGACGTCTGTTCTGGTGATTGTGGCAGTCACTTCAATTGGCCCCAAGCTTTCTCTGGGTCTCTGCTTCTGTGTTACAGCCCCGTTGCTTTTTGTATACTATCAGCTGTTCCGGAAGTAGAGGGCTCAACTCACCTATATGGTAAATCTGTAGTCTAAGCTTAGCTTTTGAACATAACAGTTATTATTTTCAACCCCAAATACTCTTGCATATGTTCTCAATAGAGAGAAATTTTAAATCCCTGTAAAGACGGTCCCCTACTTAAGGATGCCCGACTTACAGACGACCCCTAGTTAAAGAAGGACCCCTCTGCCCCCTGTGACCTCTGGTGAAGTCTCTGGATGTTACTATAGTCCCAGACTGCAATGATCAGCTGTAAGGTGTCTGTAATGAAGCTTTATTGATAATCCTTGGTCCCAATACAGCAAAACATTTTGAAACTCAAATTGTCACCGGGGCAAAAAGAAAAAAATTGCCTATAACTACAATTATAAAATAGTTTCGACTTGCATACAAATTAAACTTAAGAACAAACCTATGGACCCTATCTTGTACGTAACCCGGGGACTGCTTGTATATTGATTATCTCACTTGAGAAAAAAAAGGATCAGATATATTGAAAATTGACACAACAAATTCTTCTTCTTCCTTCCGTTACTTGAAATATGTTGTCAGAGAAGAGTTGTGACAACTCATAAACTGTTAATTTCTTCCTGACAAATTTGGCCAACATTTATCTACTGAGACGTAGAGAGAATTTTTGGCTCTGGATACATAGCGTATTTTTCGGACTATAAGGCGCACAAAAAATTCTTTGATTTTCTGAGAAATCATAGGTGCGCCTTATAGTCCAATGTGCCTTATATATGAACCGTACTTACAGAGAACAGCTGCCTAGAACTGTGCACAGGTCTGCCCCCTGCTGGTCATTCATCCTTATAATCAGGTGCACCTTATAGTCCGGTGCGCCTTATATATGAACCTAGATGTTTTAGCAGTCATTTATTGATGGTGTGACTTATAATCCAGTTTTATAATCTAGCCTTATAATCCAGTGCGCCTTATAGCCCGAATAATGCGGTAACCTTACCATGATACCAGGGTCATTTATCTTATAATTAAATCAATCTTCTCTCTTATGTAATGATATCGCTGTAAGATTTGGGTATCCAAACCTAACTATTGTTCCAGGTTCGCCTGGAACCTCCTAGATCCACTTATCACTATTTATGACCATGAATAAAGAAAAAAATTGCAATTCGAATAAAAAAATCCTCCCATGATCTTAGGACATGTGCATTTTGTGTTTCATGTGAAATCACTTACTGCTGTATGTAAAGGTAGAGGTCTACATCACATCTCAGCTGAGTCTAGTTACTAAACATATTGTCAGCTTGGCCCCATGACTGGAAAGGAACCATTCCATGCCTTCTCCAGCATCATTAATACGGCTTAATTCACATATATCGCCATCCTAGCCAAATGTTGCGCTTTTAACAAAGTTGCATGCTTCATGTAAGTCTGTCCAGACTGTTTTCAGTCTGCTCTTGAGCGCAGTATGGCTTACAATGTTCCCAATGTGTTATTCAGTTCAATGTCAGAATAGTCAATGTGCCAAGCCAAAGGATCTTGAGAACTCAATGGACCGAAGAGTATGTGCGGGTCCAAGATCTGATTTCATATCAGAAAAACATTTTCTCGTGATTTCCAAATAAGGAGGTTTACATTCCTTTTCAGAAATTTGATTAATATTTTTTATAATATTTTACAAAATTTTTGTCATTCTGCAAGAAGATTTATGGCTTCTAAACTGCCAATGTGACTTGTTCTGCAAAGGATTTTCGATTCCCTGGCAAAGGCATAGCTTGAGCGGTGAAGAGGGTGCAGTTGCAACCAGGCCCAAGAAGCTTAGGGGCCCATAAGGTGTCACTTCCCCACTTAGAAGACTAGTTCTATAAACCACACATCATATGACACAGACTTTGCACTTGGGTCCACCATGTTTCAATCCTATCTTTGCTCCTGGTTTCACGACAATCCCGTACTTCTTCGACCTCTTTGTAAAGGTAGCATGATGAAGAGGCCTGGATGTGTGTCTCCATTCAAAATTGGATGAGGTTGAAACAGAGAAGTTGGCCGCTTTGGCTAATGGTGATGTTCCCCAATGGAACAGGGAAGTCCCTTTAAGTTTTATGTATAAATATGGTTGACTACTGGTAGATGAGTTCTACAGGTGCTGAGAACATTTGTAGGACTTCCCTCTCAAAGGAACTGGATGGTTAGAAAGCGAGGAGATAGGGAATTGGCTATGAAAATAATGTAGAGGGAGGTACAAACACCAGACGCTTTTACGCAATGTGATGGAAACCAGCCCCATAATTTATAATCTAGAGAACCATAACTATGAGGCCATGTTCTCTCACTGTCTCTGAATCCATTTTTAATCTTTTCTCAATAGAAAACTCCCCAAATAGTGATCCTATTGCTACATCAAATCGGAACCAAAATAACCACATCCTGATTGTGCCAAATCCTCCTACAACAATGACCACACAACTTCAAATCCACCCCATGTACTTTCCGATAGGCTTCGCCTCCTTCACGGATTGATATCCTGCCAAAATTCGGACCATAGGGATGTATGAATTAATGAATTGACATAAATGCCTTGTTATACATCCATTAATTACTCAACCTCATATGAAATAACTAAGTGGAAAATCCTGTACCAGACAAGCGTCTCCCTGATGAAATCATGATCTTCTCGTCAGGATGTCTGGGCTCAACTTATGTTTCAGACTCCACAGACAAACTCTGGAATCTGTTGTCTGACTTTCGATAAGGACACAATTCTAAAACTGGCTAATATAAGACAAAGCAGACTTTGGTCAGGCTCGGCTCCAGATCCGAGTCACTCGTGAGCCAGGGTGGAGCTATGATCCATTCTCATAGTTCTTATGATCTCTTCAGGTGTTTATCCATGCTGTCGCGGACTCCGCCGGTAGACCGTCACTTGCCTGAAGCTAAGCTCAAGGAACAGAGATCCCTGTAAGAATAACACCTAGCCTGGTGTGAGACTGACTGCCAAGATTTTAACAGAAAACCTCTGTCAGCAAATGGTGTTTTCATATATGCCTCAGGAGTGCAAACAAAAATACATATTAATCATCTAAGAAGTGTGTTCAGGAATCGGGAGGCTTGTTTATTATGTAACCCTTCTACTGACAAAGGCTGAAGTGTTTGTTTTGCACCAGTTAGGGCTGCAGTCTCTGCACCGGTGGAAGGGTTAAGGATGTGAGCAAGCAGGTTTGCACCTTTAATAGTAGACCCCCCACCGTTTCATGGAAAAACACATTCTTTTTGCTTAAAGGACTTTGCTTCGAAAAATTTTTTGCACAGCTAGAAATGGACAAAGTGTGGCACAAATGCGGTTGACCACTCCTGAACTCTAGTGATCCAGAAAAACCATGACTGTGTATTGTCCATGTCGCTCCTTACCAAAAACCCCCCGATATCCCTTAATTAAAGAATTAACTCATACAACTTATTTCTTTGGAAATTATTGGCCATAGCAGCCAAAAGCTTATTAACAAAACAGGAAATTAACATAGTTTTTTCAATACGGTAGAGGGTTCTAGAAGCTCAAAAGAAGGGCAATGCGCATCAAACTTCCACAGTTGGAAAAATGTGACAACCCCCACAATTTACCACCAGCCGCAACCACAGGCTCGGTGGCACCATTGGCCACGTTTAGTGGCTTGTCACATCCACTTAATAATCTCGTTCGGGACTCGCCTGAGTCCCCCCCCAATCGTGCGCATGCCCATTCAACCAAGTCTCCAATAATCTGGAGGTGGGCCAGGCCCTGTGACTCCACCTCCTTTCCAATTTCGCCACCAACTTCCAGAACCCTCTACACGCCATAGCTTGCATGCCTTGACACCTCAAGCATGTGAAGCCCCCAACAAAGCTAATGCTCTTTCAATTCCTCCTTGAATACTCAGAGCCCATAGGTCAATTCCCACGGCATTAAGATGTACCCCATCATTCAACCAGTAATTGCCGTCTCCTCTCTCAATCTCCCAATGCCGAACACTCACACCACCATTTCTACAAACAAAACCAGCCACAGCCCGGTTTAATTTTACTCTTGCCCTATTGATTCCATCCACTGACCTAACATTACGCCATGACAAACGAGGAACTATGTCTGACCAAACAACCAACGTACGAGGATGCAACACCCATAATCTCAACAGATCATGCTTAATATCCCTAATAAGTTCCCGTGCCGGCCTAACCCCTAAATCATTGCCCCCTATATGTAGTACCAAAATATCAGGGGCCTTATCTAAACCTGCAAATCTGCAAACTTCACATAGCACCCTACTCCATCGCATACCACGGAAACCCAACCACCGGACTGTCGCAACCTCCCTGGGAAAACCGAGCTGTCTGCCGTTCTGCCTTACATCTGCTCGAATTGCTCCCCAATGGACAAAGGAATGCCCGAAGATCCAGATCAATCTCGGATGAATTCCTATGACAAATAAACATTGTTAGCAGCAGTTCTGCCCAATTCTTTTTAACATTAGTAAACTAATTATACATATTTATATACATAAATACATGTAAACCCATTTTTTTTTTTTTTTTTTTAATTCAATTTTTGAAAAGAAAACTCAATAACAACAAAAAGTTACAACTCACATTAACTCAGGACGGACGTATGACTTGTATCTCCTTGATTCCCATCGACCCACGCCCTTAATGCCTGCCTCCCCGAGTCCATACTCTGCTGCTTCAGTAGCCGCCCCAATTCGGAACGAGTGTGTACCAAAATCAAAAACCGGAAGCCCTAAAATATCCAAACACTTACGAAAAACAGCTACAAATTGGTACCGTGATAAGAACGACCCATCAGAATGACGCAACAACGGCCCCCCCTTATCTTCTGGTTGTCTATACTCTAACCAACACTTCCCAAGACACATATCAAAACTAGGTACTTCTCTTATGAGCACTTTTTTTCCACGACCATACTGATCCGTTTTTGACCTTCTTATCCATAATTCCATTACTCCTGCTCCCCTTGCCACATCACCAACACGCAAACCCCCCGCCCTAGTTCTGGACGGCGAAATCAGTTCACCAACCCGCAGTGCTCCGAAAAATGCCAGGGAAAATGCTAGTCTAAATAAAACCACCTCATGTCGATCAACACAAACCCTCCCAGCTGTTGTTCCTAAACCAGCTAAAATGGCGAACGTGACTGGACGACGTCCGTCTATACTAACTTTTCCCTTCCTAAAACCCTTCAAGGCCTGCTGCACTTGAAATGCTTTTGTTACATCCTTCAAACCCCTTAACTTAAAACCAAATGCAATACCGGCTAAGGTTTTGTTAACTTGAGACACCGATCGACCCTTTTTAACTGCTTCTCCAACAAAACACAACAATGCACCAATTCTGTCTTCATTACTCTGACACACCAATTTATTTGACCATACTTCCCATTCCAGCCATGCGGCTTCGTAAATCTTTCTTGTCCCCTCAGCCAGGGATTCCTGAATCAAATGCTGAACTGCATTCATACCAACTCCCATAGTTCCACAGGGCAGGAGATCCCTACTTCGTCCGCCCCCGGGACCAACGCTCGAAATCTCTCCCACTGGAAACGAGAAAGAGAGTCGGCAATTACATTTTTTACACCAGGCACATGCACTGCAGACACCCATGCATTTAAACATAAACATCGCAACACCAATCTTCTCAACAGTTTTACAACGGGTTCTGAAGATGCAGACATGTTGTTAATTGCCATAACTACACTCATGTTATCGCAATTAAACCTCACCCTCTTATCCTTAAAATAATCCCCCCATATTGTAACTGCAACCACTATGGGAAAAAGTTCAAGAACCGCTAAATTCCTAACTAAACCTAACTCTATCCATCTATCCGGCCATTTCTCAGCACACCATTGTCCTTGATATAAAGCGCCAAATCCTGCTCCTCCTGCAGCATCTGTGAACAATTCACAATCAAAACTATCAACTACATTTCCCATGAAAACCGATCTACCATTGTATATTTCCAAAAATTCAGCCCAAACCTTTAAATCCTCCCTATGCTCACTACGCATGCGCACATAATGGTGGGGAGCACTTGCACCAGCCGTAGCACTGGCTAGGCGCCTAGAAAATATCCTACCCATTGGCATTACCCGGCAAGCAAAGTTAAGCTTACCGAGTAATGACTGCAATTCCCTCAGTACTATCTTCCTTAATTTAGCTGCTTGACCCACCACTGCTCGAAGGTCTTCAATTTTCTCAGGTGGCAGTCGAAACTCCATGGCCATTGAATCAATTGTAATACCTAAAAAACTCAAACATGTGGTAGGGCCCACAGTTTTTTCTGGCGCCAATGGAACCCCAAACTTTCTCGCAACCCATTCCACTGTTTTCAGCAAAGTCAAACATGTCTGCGCGTTAGCCTCCCCCACACACAAAAAATCATCTAAATAATGAATGATTGATGAGAGTCCTGCAACCTCCTTAATTACCCACTCTAAAAAAGAGCTAAATGCTTCAAAGTAAGAACAAGATATTGCACAGCCCATAGGCAAACATCGATCTACATAAAAACAACCATACCAATAACATCCCAGCAAACGCATGCTATCCTTGTGCACTGGCAACAATCGGAAGGCGGATTCTATGTCGGTCTTTGCCATGAGGGCACCTGGGCCCGCTTTTCTCACCCAATCCAATGCCGCATCAAATGAGGTATACACCACTGAACACAGACTCTCATCAATCCCATCATTAATCGATAATCCCTTGGGGTAAGAGAGATGATGGATGAGCCGAAATTTATTCGGCTCTTTTTTGGGAACCACCCCGAGAGGAGATACTACTAAACCTTGAATCGGCATATCTCTAAAAGGACCTGCCATCCGCCCTAATTGTACCTCCTTTCTAATTTTTTCCTCAACCACTCCCGGGTGCTCCTGCGCTGACTTTAAATTCTTTAACGAAAACGGGACCTGGTGCTTAGGAGAGGGGATTACAAAACCATTCCTAAAACCTTCACTTATCAACAATGCATGCTCTCTATTGGGGTACCTGTCGAGAAACGGTTGCATCTCTAGCACCTTCACCGGCGTCACCCCCTTGTCCAGTACCCCCACTTCCCCTGCCTTTTCCCTTTCTGTAACACTTTGTGGCACTATGTGAACTCCCCCCACAGACTGAGCAGGCATGTTTAAATCTGCAATTAACACCGAACCTGCACTGACTCTCGTTATATTGCCAACACAAACCTGACCTGGCAACTGCCTGTTGACTACCGTGCCCTCCTGAACCCCCATGCGTGCCGGAGCCTCCGGCTCCCTCCCGAAAGGAATGCCCGTATTTGGTTGGACCAATGACCCTGAGCCACAGGCCAATATCCTTCTGATCCCATTTAATAGCTGGTCTAATTGCCTTGCGCTGTCTGAATTGCTCATCATACCGGAGCCATGCTTGCCCCCCATAATCCCGATGAGCCTCACCTATTGTATCCATATAACAAAAAAGGTCACAACAGTTGTCTGGAGCCTTTTCCCCTATCACACTTGCTAAGATAGCAAAAGCTCGCCACCAATTATTAAATGTTTGAGGAATAAGTCGCCATCTCCTCTTCTCTTCCTTCTTACTCTCATCCCTTTTTCCTTTATCAATATTAAATTTCTCCAAAGGCAATAAGGAAAATATTTCCACGTATTCATCCCTCCATATTTTTTCCTTTACCTCTTTTTTGAGATGCGAACCTAACCGACCCTCATAACATATGTAAACCTGACCCCTTGCTCTATCGTCTAGATGCACTCTATCCTCTTTTTCCTGATCAGTCTGTACTGATACCGCTACTCTCATCTCCTTCCGTGTTAAAGAGCTCTCTGTGCTAACCCCACAACTCACCATGGACCCTGCACCCGTTACAGGGACCCAAGCCGTTGCTGGTGACTGTGACAAACCCCTATCACAACGTTCTAACAGGGCCCTCACATTACCTAACAATTCCCGTACACCCTCCGTTTCTACTGTGCTAGCTGGCGCACTAACAGGCACCCTCTCTACAACACCCTCAGGCCTATTACTTGCACATTGAGACATAAGAATAGGAGGAAATGGACATGACAAAGAACAATACTCACCAAGCTGCCCGGGAGCTGAGGTCCCGCCAGCTGAACCTCTTGAATCAGGACGCCTCTGTTCTGAACCAAAAAGCAGGCTGCCGCTGTCTGACACCGCGACGTCGTTTCTCCTGACCTGCCATAATGAAGGTGACTGACCTTGCTGCTGACAGGAAGATGCTCCAGCACCACTCCGCTCTCCGACATTTGTCTCCATTTCTGTCTGGTGCATGCCTCTTACTCCTGTGAGAAATTCTGGACCCGCGGTCTGCGGCCCGCAAACTTGATACTGCGACGTCGGTACCGAGGCTACCGCCTGTAGCCCGCTCCTAAATCCTCCTGCGCCGGCCATATCCAATGGAATCACTGCCTCCTGCTGTCTGGTGAGCCCTCCGACAGGCACATCGCCAGAGGGACCCACCGCTGCTGCGCTTGATGTTGAACCTGATGACAGGCAGGAAGTGGGCATTGCCACACTGGAACACTGTGACCCTCTTCCTGCCGCAGGGCCCGGGCGCCTGTACGGATTCCTCCCTCGCCGGGGCGTCCGTGCCACTGTAGATGAGCACGGCGCCCGGCTTGGAGGGCCCCTGGTGGGGCTCCTTTGGTGTACCCGAGCCCTCGGAGCGGTACCTGATTCCGGGCAGAAACGCTCAGGCGGCCTTGATCTCCTGGCCGGCCGTTCAGGACCCGCTCCCACCGCTGAGGATCCAATCAGCCCGGATACAGCCTCCCGCAGCCATTCTTCGCCTCTGTCACCTGCCGCTGCCACAAGCTGTCCCAATAAATCCTGTGTGGAGGTCATATTCAGGAGAGATGAGGTAAGCCACTTGCTTACCTCACTTATTTCACTAACTGAGCCCACACCAGATTTCCCGCACTTTTACTGATTGGCTACTGCCACCTGCCTCATTCAAATTAGCCAATCCGCTAATTCCAAACCCCAGTCATGCTGGACTCCGCCCACCACTTCGTTCCTGGGGCTCCGTCCTTTCCTTTAGAAGAAACATAGTAAAGAAGTTGGATATCTGGGACCAAGGAATCTTCCCTAGTTGGATACCATAGCCAATATCACAACTGAAGCTTTAGGGGGGTTCATTTATATTGTTGGGAACGGTCAGCTTAAAATTATCATAACTATCTGCTGACTGTTGTTTCCTTTTGCTCAGTTGTCAAAATCTTGGGAAATTGAACCATTCAGAATCCTGACTCAGTGTTCAGTCGTATCTCTGGACGGGGTATTTAAGTCTGGGTATGTTACTGGTTATTGTCACGGGCACCCCCGCGATCCACAGCACCTGCCCCGCTCCTGGGGACTTACCTCTTACCTCTGGGGACCTGCCCCGCTCCCATCCGGACTAGGCCCCATGCGTGGCCCCGCTCCTTAGGGTGCACTCGCGGCTGTACTTCAATATTTAGGAGCCAGCGGCTCCCATCATTCCCTTCAAGCCATTTCCCTGAAGAGAAAGCCCTCCTGTGTATCCAAGCGTTCCTGTGTATCCAAGTGTTCAGGTAATCCATGCGTTCCTGTGTTCCCGTGGTCCTGCGTTCCTGTCAGCTGTGCCAGTCCGTTCCTGTGTTCCTGATCTGTGTGTCAGTCCGTTCCTGTGTTCCTGATCCGTGTGCCAGCTCCTGTGTTCCTGATCCGTGTGCCAGCTCCTGTGTTCCTGACGTGAGTCCTAGTGTGCCTTCCAATGCTATTCTCCTGCTGTCACCCCACGTACAGACTACATTGCTACCTTGGCTGCCACCGCAGGCTAGTCGCACCTGTGGAACGACCTGATGGTATCCCACCGCAGCAAGTCCATCCCGCTTTGCGGTGGACTCTGCTGAAGACCAGGTGCCACTTAGACTCCGGTCCCAGGTGTCGGCTAGTACCATCCCCTGCGGTGGTCCAGAGGATCCACTGACTCACAGCCCTGACAGTTATTGTGTAGTATTTGGCTAGTATTTATCTGTATCTTCTCTGAACTTCCACTTTCATTGGGTGCTTCCACTGGCTTGCTCTTGCCTGTTGTTTGGCTTTACCCACTTTCTCCCGGCTTCATCCTGGTTTGTTTAATAGTTATTTCTCTCTGTGCATTTTGGGTACCTTTAACGTTCTCCTAGTTCTTCCTGACTTAGTGTTCTTTCCTTCTCTCATGGATATTGTCTGCAGATTTAGAGATTTTATAGTATCTATATATGTACATTAACATCACAGAGGCTGACATTTACAGAGTAGAGGGGACTCCGCAGACAATTGCTACCTCCACCAGTTAAAGAGTCAAACAAATATCAGCTTAGATTACAGGAACGAAACAAACATCTGTTTTATTTAGATGTTACATAAACATGTAATCACGAGCCGCCGCTGCACAGACGTGACAACCTTCATCTTCCCAAACTCCGTCATTATAGAACAGATCCCACTCAACACCGTCTCCAAGAGAAATCAGGCAGCCAGGTCCCGAGATTTGTCTAATTATCACTTAATTATACAATTAATCTGCCTCTAATTAGAGAGAAGACAACTTCCCAGGATTTTCTACTCTCGGGACATGTCATACCTTTCTGGTTTCTTTCAGGAAGTGAATATTGAATGTATAGTATATAATGGGTAAAACACATTTACAATATACACAAAGTATATTAGAGCGTGAACATAGAAAAATGAAAGTTAATCAAAATTTATTTAAAAAGAAGCATTTTTTTAATGTATCATTAGGGATAAGCAAACCCGGTATGGTACCGAACTCGAAGTCGAATGCTCACCCCCACTAGTAACACTGATCGTGGCTGTTAACTCTTTAAATGTGGCCAGCAAAGCCGGCAGTCACAACTACTCACTGCTTGTGCACACGCCATCTTTTCGAGGATCATTAACTACAATGACGTCACGCGGCTTTGCCACCGGCATTTAAAGAGTTCACACCCGTGACCCGAGCCAGCACTGATCCTGGATGTTAACACCTGGAATGCTGAACCTGAACCCAAATTTCTTGCTGTAGTCTGGGTTCAGGAACCTGAACACACAGGGGCACATTTACTAAGGGTCCGAACAGCACATTTTCGTCCGGTTTCCCGACTTTTTACCGTTTTGCCCTGAATTGGCCCGGTTTTTGGCGCATGCAGAGCCGGATCTACATTGGCGCTCCTGGAGCACTTGCGCCGGGCCCCGGGTTCAGCCCTCTCTCTATGGGGCCCCGGCATCTGGCGCTGTAGATCCGGCCCTGTACACAAGAACATGCTACAGGGGCCCCGCAGACATCAGCTAGTAAGTATCGGGCTGCTAAACGCTATTAGCAGCCCCATACTGACACGCACACACTATATGGTACTGTGCCTTTAAGGCACAGATACCATAGAGTGGCAGAAGTGCAGGCAGAGCGACCTCTGCCTGCACTTTCAGTCCTCCACAGACGGCCGATCTATGACTCATAGATCGCGCCGTCTGTGTCTCCACACTGCAGGGAGATGAAGAGCCTTGGTGTAGATCATCCTGTCAGCGCTGCGAGGGATCGTCTGGAAAGGTGAGTGAACTTTTATTATTTTATTGTTTTACAGGGGCCCAGAAAGGAAGATAGAAGATAATTTAAATATATTAAGGGGCAAATGTATAGTGGAGGGGGTATTTATATATGGAGGAGGCACTGTATAGGAGACAGAGGGGGGGAGCCACTGTATAGGGGACGAGGGGGGTGTAATTTATATATAGAAGAGTCACTGTATATGGGGGTTGTATTTTATATATGTTGAGGAGCAAATGTATAGTGGAGGGGGGTTATTTATATAGAGGAGCCACTGTATGGGGAGTGGGGGGTGTAATTTATATAGAGAGGAGCCATTGTATAGGGGACGGGAGAGGGTGTAATATATATATATATATATATATATATATATATATATATATATATATATAAATATATTACACCC
Source organism: Engystomops pustulosus (assembly GCF_040894005.1). Lineage (NCBI taxonomy): Eukaryota > Metazoa > Chordata > Amphibia > Anura > Leptodactylidae > Engystomops > Engystomops pustulosus. Next base: position 86,296,694 of record NC_092420.1, on the reverse strand, counting down.
CCTCCCGTCCCCTATACAGTTCCTTCTCTATATATATAACAGAGAAGGAACTGTATAGGGGACGGGAGGGGGTAATTTATAAATAGGGAAGCCACTGTATGGGGGACGAGGGGGTGTAATTTATATATAGAGGAGCCACTGTATAGGGGACGAGGGGGGGTGTAATTTATAAATAGGGAAGCCACTGCATAGGGGACGAGGGGGGGTGTCATTTATATATAGAGGAGCCACTGTATAGGGGAGTAGGTGTCATTTATATATAGAGGAGCCACTGTATAGGGGAGGAGGTGTCATTTATATATAGAGGAGCCACTGTATAGGGGAGCAGGTGTCATTTATATGTTTTGGGTTTAGTTGTTAAGTGGCGGTTGCTGTATAGCAGGGGCAGCTTTATATAAATGAATGTAAATGGCAGTGTACAGTGAGTGGCCTATAGCAGGGGTACTGTTCATTCATAAATGGGGGTGCCATATATAGCTTTAGTAAGCAGGTGCTGTGTATATATATCCAGGTGCCATGATATTGTCAGTAATTGTGGTATCTTTAAGGGCACAGATGTGCTGCCAAGAGCTGAAGACATCTAGGGACGAATTCATCACAGCTGGAGGAGTTACACCGGATGAAGAAGAGATCCCAGTCTACAGGGGGCGCTATAGAGGCTGTAATGAGGTTGTAATGAAGAAGACAGTAAACAGTGAGTAATCAGATATAATTATATTAAAATATTTTTGTTTATCTGCAGAGCATTTCATTTTTAATTTTAATACATTTTTTGGTACTGGTTTTTTATTGAGTATGTGTTAGGTGGTATTATTTTGCAGTGGTAGTGGTAGCGGTCTGGTGGTATTATTCAGTCATACCACAGTAGTAATGGTAGTGGTCTGGTGGTATTATTCAGTCATACCACAGTAGTAATGGTAGTGGTCTGGTGGTATTATTCAGTCATACCGCAGAAGTAATGGTAGTGGTCTGGTGGTATTATTCAGTCATACCGCAGAAGTAATGGTAGCGGTCTGGTGGTATTATTCAGTCATACCACAGTAGTAATGGTAGCGGTTTGGTGGTATTATTCAGTCATACCGCAGAAGTAATGGTAGCGGTCTGGTGGTATTATTCAGTCATACCACAGTAGTAATGGTAGTGGTCTGGTGGTATTATTCAGTCATACCACAGTAGTAATGGTAGTGGTCTGGTGGTATTATTCAGTCATACCGCAGAAGTAATGGTAGCGGTCTGGTGGTATTATTCAGTCATACCACAGTAGTAATGGTAGTGGTCTGGTGGTATTATTCAGTCATACCGCAGAAGTAATGGTAGCGGTCTGGTGGTATTATTCAGTCATACCACAGTAGTAATGGTAGCGGTCTGGTGGTATTATTCAGTCATACCGCAGAAGTAATGGTAGTGGTCTGGTGGTATTATTCAGTCATACCGCAGAAGTAATGGTAGCGGTCTGGTGGTATTATTCAGTCATACCACAGTAGTAATGGTAGCGGTCTGGTGGTATTATTCAGTCATACCGCAGAAGTAATGGTAGTGGTCTGGTGGTATTATTCAGTCATACCGCAGAAGTAATGGTAGTGGTCTGGTGGTATTATTCAGTCATACCGCAGAAGTAATGGTAGCGGTCTGGTGGTATTATTCAGTCATACCACAGTAGTAATGGTAGCGGTTTGGTGGTATTATTCAGTCATACCGCAGAAGTAATGGTAGCGGTCTGGTGGTATTATTCAGTCATACCACAGTAGTAATGGTAGTGGTCTGGTGGTATTATTCAGTCATACCACAGTAGTAATGGTAGTGGTCTGGTGGTATTATTCAGTCATACCGCAGTAGTAATGGTAGCGGTCTGGTGGTATTATTCAGTCATATCGCAGCGGTAATGGTAGTGGTCTGGTGGTATTATTCAGTCATACCGCAGTAGTAATGGTAGCGGTCTGGTGGTATTATTCAGTCATATTGCAGCGGTAATGGTAGTGGTGTGGTGGTATTATTCAGTCATGATGTAGTCAGTTGTAGTGTGAGGGGTATATATGATATATGTGGGGTACATTGTGGTCAGTTGTAGTGTGAGGGGTATATATGATATATATGTGGGGGTACAGTGTGGTCAGTTGTAGTGTGAGGGGTATATATGATATATGGGGGGCACAGTGTGGTCATTTATGGTGTGAGGGGTATGTATGATATATATGTGGGGGCACAGTGTGGTCAGTTGTAGTGTGAGGGGTATGTATGATATATATGTGGGGGCACAGTGTGGTCAGTTGTAATGTGAGGGGTATATATGATATATGGGGGGCTCAGTGTGGTCATTTATGGTGTGAGGGTTATATATGAAATATGTGGGGGCACAGTGTGGTCAGTTGTAGTGTGAGGGGTATATATAATATATATGTGGGGGCACAGTGTGGTCAGTTGTAGTGTGAGGGGTATATATGAAATATGTGGGGGCACAGTGTGGTCAGTTGTAGAGTGAGGGGTATATATGATATATATGTGGGGGCACAGTGTGGTCAGTTGTAGTGTGAGGGGTATGTATGATATATATGTGGGGGCACAGTGTGGTCAGTTGTAATGTGAGGGGTATATATGATATATGGGGGGCTCAGTGTGGTCATTTATGGTGTGAGGGTTATATATGAAATATGTGGGGGCACAGTGTGGTCAGTTGTAGTGTGAGGGGTATATATGATATATATATGGGGGCACAGTGTGGTCAGTTGTAGTGTGAGGGGTATATATGATATATATGTGGGGGTATAGTGTGGTCAGTTGTAGTGTGAGGGGTATATATGAAATATGTGGGGGCACAGTGTGGTCAGTTGTAGTGTGAGGGGTATATATGATATATGGGGGGCTCAGGGTGGTCATTTATGGTGTGAGGGTTATATATGAAATATGTGGGGGCACAGTGTGGTCAGTTGTAGTGTGAGGGGTATATATGAAATATGTGGGGGCACAGTGTGGTCAGTTGTAGTGTGAGGGGTATATATGAAATATGTGGGGGCACAGTGTGGTCAGTTGTAGTGTGAGGGGTATATATGATATATGTGGGGGCACAGTGTGGTCAGTTGTAGTGTGAGGGGTATATATGATATATGTGGGGGCACAGTGTGGTCAGTTGTAGTGTGAGGGGTATTTAAATATATGTATATAGGATGATGCCAACCAGGTCTGTTTTATAAACCTGCAGAGATGAGTCTTGGCTGCAAGAAGTCTCCCTGAAGATTAGACAGGAGGGAAGAGACAACATCAGGGGCGTCACCTGAGGACTGGTATCTACTACTATATAGTTACTATATGCTGGTACATACTGGTCTGTCTGTATAGGTTATCATATAGTATTGCAGTATTATCCAGGCATTATGTAGTGGTGATAATCAGGATGTAATGTTATTATTTGGGCCTGGTACAGAGGTGTCATTAGTGATATTGCCCTTTGCTCGGTGGTGTTCATCAATAAATGGAGTTTATATGTGGTAAACCATTGGTAATACTGGTCTGTGTACAGAGTCTTGTGTTCAGTATCAGGATGTTGGTATTTTCTTTATGTTGTGGTGATGCTGTGGGTTGCAGTTTCGAGGCATCTTTTGGAATTAAGTTGATGGTCCAGCCAGCAAAAGTGATCTTTTTAGACTTTTATTTCGTCAATCATTCATTTGTCCATAGTGTTACTCCAAAATTCCAAAATTTTGGAATTTTGGAGTAACACTATGGACAAATGAATGATTGACGAAATAAAAGTCTAAAAAGATCACTTTTGCTGGCTGGACCATCAACTTTATTACTCAAGGTGTTTTGCCTTTGCAAACAAGGCGGGTTCCGTGCCGACATCCATGTGATCCTGGAGGTGAGCTGGGATAAAAAAAAATTTTTCATTGTATCTTTTGGAATTGTTTGGAATATTGGTTTTATGATAGTTTTAATTGGTAAGAGTATTGTGGTATCATTATCTGGTAGTAGTATGGCGCTGATATTTGTAATAGGATAACTATGTGGTATCTTTTTTTCACATATATTGTTGTGGAAGGGGGCCCCGCGTTGGCTGCCGAGCTGGGGGGCCCCATCTTAAATGAGGTGCTCCATACCGCTGGGACCCTTAATCTGGCCCTGGGCGCATGTGATCAGATTGTGGCGCATCGGCGCCGGCTTGCATGTGACACAAATCGGGAGGCATGGACTGATTCGGACAAACGCGGAATTTAAAAACGAAAGTGTGTTGCAAGATTAGCACTTACATACACTGGGAAGAAGAAGGTGAAGTCTGGCAGACCTCAGCAGGGGAAGCGACAGGTGCAGGAAAACGGGCGCACAAGCCATGTGAATCGCAGAAGATCCGAATCCTCGTCAGACAACTCACAGCTGGGATCGCACCGGGACAGGTAAGTAAATGTGCCCCACAGTGTTTAGCTGGAAATTTTGTATAAGGGTCCAGTCATCACTATTCATCACCAATCTTTTTATAATTAATATTGGATCAGTGGGGTCTAAATCTGGGCAGCCCGATGATCAGCTGTCAGAGAAAATTGCATCTTTTAGATTAGCACAGCACCATACACTGTATTGTGGCAGTTTTGGTATTGCCTCTCAGCGTCATTCACTTAAATAGAACTGAACTCCAAACAGGTTTCCAGAGTTGATCCTCCAGACTTGTCTCATGGACTCCGGTATATTATATATGCTCCATGATAAATATACAAAATATTCCTGACTAATTCCTGTGTGATAAAACGGAGATGTCTTGTAATAACCCTCCCTTATGTAGTAATTAAGTCATGAGTATCTGACCACACATGGAACGACCAGGGTAGAATGTCCCAAGAGCGAAGGGATTGGGTGACACATGTGAAGAACCACTGACAGATGAGAACATCATTAGTCTGGACATGAAGAGACTAAACAGGAAGTAAAATCACTAAATATCTTACTGAGGACTGATGTCATATATCAAAAACGACTAATGACGTAGATGTTTACTTGTCATTAGAACTTGCTGAAATATTCTAAGCCTTGTACGTGGAATAAATTAACTTATATCTGTCTTTGTGTGCCCCATATTTCAGCAATGCAAAATATATAGCCCATTTTTATGTTTATCATTAAGGGATTAACCAGAAATATTAAAGGGGTTGGCCAACTTCACTACAAGTTTTCTAGAAATATAAAGTAAAGCCTCCTGGTTCAGAAATGTCTTTTATCTCTTCAGATGCTATTCCTGTCCATAAAATGGCCAGAGATGGAGGGCCATGTGATCCTAACATGACTAATCGCCATTTCAGGACCTTATGATTGTATTCATAGCAGAAGAGTGATGATGGTGATGGATTGTTGGTTCACCACTAACTTGATATGGATGACTTGTCCTTAGACTTTTTGGGGTGGTGTTACCCCGCACCTAAAGACATGTTGGCATCAAATCATTCACCAGAAGTTCTGCCTTAGGAGCAAAACCAAAGACCACACAACTACTAGTGGGCAGCAAGAGAGTCTTGGCAGATCCTTAGAGGTCAACCACAGTAGTAGACCTCTCTTGAGGATCATAGTGGTGCTGCTGGACCGTAGAGGGCTACATAACGCATGGCATAAAACACCCTCTGACCATTTATCTGCTGGGTTACATGGACATTAGAGATGATCAGACCATTTGTTGAAGCTCAGGTTTCGCATTAAGGTTTGGTCACCTGACATATTGATGGATTGCCGGCCAAACAACCAATAAGGCAAATGGACAACCCTAACAAGAAGCCATAGCTAGTTGCCAGGGGCTTTCTTATGCCAAATTGGCCGCCAGTTCTGACAATATACCTGGGTCAGATGGCCAGACTTGAACAATGGGTCCTCTCATCTCTAAAGGACATCCATTGCAATGAGCAGAATCTAATATTATGGTAATGTTTGGCTTGATGGTTTGGCTTCAGGGTGTTTTTAAGAAAATAATCGCCTTTTGTAATTTACAATATAATACACGAACTGGGATATTTCAGGTGACTTCTCTCAATGTACTTTATATTTTCCACTAGATCAAAATTTATTTTTAAAAAGTACAAAAATTATCTTGTAGAACTCCAATTTGAAGACCAGATGATGACTCAAAACCTGACACAAGTAGGTGAGAAATACAAGAGGAAAGTCTTCCTCTAGCTGTCTTGTTACTGAATCCCCTTCACATGACCTCTGGGCCCTGCTCCATGTCTCATGCAGAATTTTTTGATGTTGATAGCTCTCCTCACTCATGTGGCTACTTAACCCAATCGCCCTGAGTCACATAACTAATCCCCTGTCCATAAGTTACCATGAAATAACCCAGCTTCAAATTAAAGCTTCCTAAGATAAATTGATTTGTAATCATAGCCGATGCCCCAGGGAAAATTTATCCACATGACAAAGCCACCCTGAAGTATGGCTCTTCCTGACAACTCTGCTGAGAACAAGGTCATGGTTGACCTGACACAGTGTGGATGTGATGTAATATGAAGCTTCACATCTATGGCTGGAATCTCCATGGGAGGACTTCAGTAGCCTCGTTAATGTTGGTTATTAGCCATGCCATACATTCATAAAGAAAATGTGTGCTTCTGCTTCAATTACAAGTTACTTTGCCAAGTTACTTCCAAGTAGCTCTACCATGTCCAATGCCACCAGTGGTTATTGTGTGTATGGTTAAAAAGTTGAATGTAAACTAAAGACACTAAATCTCTCTCCAGTCCGACCAACTAAGATTGGATGCTCCCAGTTGTCATTATTATTAGGATCTCTGACAATAATCTCCCATTCATCTGAATAGAAACTAGGCTGCAGTTCCTTTTTTCAGCCACTACACAGAGACAGTTAGTGGCGTAACAGGACATCTTTAGGCCCCAATGAAACTTTGGAAGGAGGCCCCATATAACTAAACTCACACTGCCACCCCGCATCCTGCACATTGCGCTTGAGAATATACATATATGCTACACAGACATATACACACAGCACCATACTCATGAACCATATATAGTTCCCATCAGCAGCCTCCCTTCTCATTACTAAAATGTCTAGCCTCCCCTCATTTACAAGATGTCCAGCAGCAGTCTCCCCTCATTAACAATATGTCCAGCAGCAGTCTCCCCTCATTAACACGATGTCCAGCAGCAGCCTCCCCTCAATAAAATATCCAGCAGCAGCCTCCCCTTAATAATAAATCAACCAGTAGCAGACACACGGCCCATGGCTTACCTCCCATTCTCCAGTTTCCTCATCAGGTGGCGCCAATGACGCATCATACAGTATTCGCGGGCAGTGCACACAGACATATCTGGGCCCGGTTGCACACCTTGCCACCGCGATTGTTACACCTCTCGAGAAGGGAGTTATCTACTTATCAGAATATCTGATCTCTGGGGATGCTGAGTTTTTGATCCAAAACAATGTGATATTGATGATCTGTCCTTAGACGTGTTGCAATGGGCTCATAAAACATCACTTGATGATGGCAAACCATCTTATGTGATTGTGTGCTCAGCAGAGCTCCAAATGAGGATTTGGACTCGGTGTTATGCAGGATAGCTTAATGAGCCTTGAGATCACAGGACAAAACCTTCAACCACAAAGTCCTAGTGGATGTGGGGGTTTTGTATAAAGTTAAGTAGATGATCATTCATCGGTGTTTGTCTTCTGGTTTGCATCTTCTTTCGGAAAATGTATCAACTGTGTGGAACTTTTAGTGAGAAAATCTGATTTGAAAAAAGCTGGTGGTCCTTTCAGTTAGACCCTCAGCAAGCAGATGCTGCTAAACGGACAGGGTGGGAAAAACAACATAAATATACTTACCCTGTACCAATATTCTCAATTTGGGGTCTACAGAAGTTTTGAAGGGTCACAACAGCCTTGATTCAGTCAATGGGTGACCTCCTTGGACCAGCGGATAACAAAGGAAGTGATGTCCCCTGGTAAAATGGAAATTATGTCCTTTGGTTGGAGTAATCCATTTATCCCAGTCCCCTTGGAGTTTTCCAGATTCCCAGAAGCCCCTTTAATGATATCACCAATACAGTGGAAGTTGGAAACTTCTGGCCAACAAAAGCATCACCTGCTCTTCATCGTTCTTCCTGTTTCAATTGTCTACTCCACCAAATGTTGAATTTTTCCCTATAGTTTCAGGTATCTATGTTCCCTCAGGACCATCCCATGGGCAGAGTGAAATTTCATAAGAAGAAAGAATGACAAAGACTTCCTTTGTGCCCCCATCGTGTAAGCCCTGCGTGTGGTTCCCGAAGAGAAGAGATTGGTTGTGTCTATATACTTATTAGCCAAGTCTCTTGTGTATGTTACAGATTAGAGCATAAAGGACGGAACTTCATTTGATACATGTCATTATAATATGTGTCACACGCCCTCTACTTCACCGAGGCTAACACTGACCAGATCCCCCCCGAGCAGCAGAAGAACAAAGCAATCCAATACATTGATACATTGCTAGTCAGGCACACAGGAAGAAAGTCTCATTCACAAGGGGAACATTGTCTCAGCCCTTCGCAGACAGATTGTGGTATGTCCAAAGACAGAAGTTGTATGTTTGTTTTAGATCAAGTGTGTCTTGTATCTCTCATGTAAAAAGGAAACCAAAGTACAAAGGCCAAGGACTGCAGGTGACGGAACCATTTGAAAGGGTTCTCCATAGGAGCTGAAAAAGATCTGTTGAGAATTTTCTAACTTTATCACCTAGAATGGGAAAATGGTGAAGCTAGAATCTTCCCTGAATGTAGAATATGTTGAAAGTCTGTGACAATGTTGGATTGGGGCTTGTTGGGCCCATCAGACAAAATTATTCTAGGAGACCACCCTCCATCAACCTCAAGGAAATAGATCCTAGAAGTCTCCTACAAGATCTCTTACGTACAATATTGGACCAGAGTCTTGGTCCACCACAAACTGTACTGAAATGAGGAAGACTGTCACCAATCCTCAAATGCTGCCCACAAAGGACCATTTTCCTGAGCATCGCTTCCCGTTGATGCCAACAATCCCTGGGAAATGGCGGTGCATACGATGCTGATTTTTAAGGAGTCAACACCCATGTTTGATGCCAGCACCAACTGCAGGTGCTACTAGCGGCGGTAGGGTGATTGTTAGAACCCGAATCTTAATAGGTCCCCAAATCCCTACTAAGGACCTTACGTTGTACCCCTCATAGTACCGCATATGAGCAGTGAAGCTGTGGTGTACTAGAAGGGTTTCATTGTATCACTGTGCTGGCTCCAAGAGCTCGGGAGAAAGGTAAGTATATAAGTATGGCGATTTTTGTTGTAGGACCAAAGGGAAAAAAACTGTTTCATAATGAGCTTTTTTAGGTTTAGTGTCCCTGACAGGTTCCTTTTACCAGCAAATAAAAAAGCTATAGTGGGTGTTAGGTATAGTCCCTGGAGATCCATGTAACCATAAGTAGCAGGAGGATTGTGAAAAATGCATTTGCATTCCACGATTTACCAGAACTTGGTGCAATGGAAAAGTATCCTCACACTGCTGTGTTCCATGTTCGCTGTATTCATACTTTTTGACAGCCCCTCCACTTCTGCTGTAATATCTAAGCAGAAGCCTGTTACTCACAATAGACGGGATGTGCTGTGTTTAGTGATCTCAAACACAGTACAGCTACCATCCTGGAATATAAACACACCTTTTTCATAGTCTTGCTACTACTAACAAAATACAGAAAGGTATGATTACACATCACTCCAGGGACCATACCTGACACTGTCTGCAGCTTTGTTGACTCCTTAGTTCACATCTGATTTCCTGATCCTGACTCTGAGTGTCTTTTCTAGGTGAGTGCTTTTCCTCTGTTAGGAGTTTGAACTGGGTCCTTATATTCTGACATTGACGAATCATTAGTGTTGGTATAAGACTATGTAGAAACACTATGTAGAAAACCACTTGGTGGAATAATCAATATAGACTTCAGATTTGTTATTTTATTTGTTCATATATTTTTTAGAAGACGTGTGACATTTAGAAGAGTATTGAGGACTCCCCTTAAATAAAGGGTCACATTTACTTACCCGGTCCCACGGAGTTCACCGAAAGTGCATTGCCCGACGATCATGCCCTGTACCGCGATGCACTAGGATCGTGAGCCCGATATCCTGCATGTGTCGCTTCCCCGCTCAGGTCCCCGGAGTTCACCTTCTTCTTCCTGGTGCATGTAAGTGCATTGTCTGCGACACAATTTGAAAGTTAAATCCCGCGCTCAGTCCGAATCAGTCGGATTGTTCAATGGCACGCCCCCGATTAGTGTCGCAGCTGTGCCAAAAAACTATCACGTGCAACACAATCCCAGTGCAAAGCCTTGTTAAATACCTATCAAAGCTGCGCAAATCCCGAAAACTGTGAACAGTCCAACGAAAGTGCAATCCACGACCCTTAGTAAATAAGCCCCAATATGTTACTTTCCCACATCGTTATATACTTCCCTGCACTGTATATAACTTTTGTCATTATTTCCATCCATTTTTAGCATGTGGTGGATGACTTGTTTTTCTTCATCTCATCTGGGTGCCCGCGAATAGCTGGGAATACCTGGAGGGCTTCTACACAGTATCCGCACCAAAAATAAACACACTGTGGTTTTCCTATTGCTGCCGATTAGTAAAAGTCTTTTTGACACGGTGTCTTTAAGCACTTAATTGCCTCATTAATGGTTAATTAGCGGGCAGCAGACGACGCATTGACTTTGAAGTCCCGTCCCACTTAGGCCTATTGGAGGATCGCTCCACTAATGAGACTTGAAGGTCACTTCCTGGACGATTGTGCGCTCTCCTAACGACTTTTCAGAAAAATGAATTCTAGAACAGAAATAGCTTTTCTTTTTTTTTTTTACAATAATCATTTGTATTCTGGAGACAGACGGGTTCCTCTGGGGCTTTGGGGAAACACTATTTTCTTTGCCCTGTGAAAAGTAATTCAGTCACTTAGCAGGACGGGGTGAATGGAAGTCATTGCCTTTCTGCTGCCGAGGCAAATCTTCTACAGACCGGCAAATAAACAGTATATGGGAGCAGGAAAACACAAGTATATAGAGATGTAACAAGGTCTGACTTATCAGATGGGACAAAAATGTATCAGAATATGCAAAGATTTCCTTCCGAGGGTAGAAAGTCTGAACAGATAAAATTCTAAAACATAATAATATGATAATAAATGTTATCAGATATTGGGCCAGATTTACTTACCCGGTCCATTCGCGATCCAGATTCTCTGCGCTGGATTCGGGTCCGGCCGGGATTCATTAAGGTAGTTCCTCCGCCGTCCACCAGGTGGCGCTGCTGCGCTGAAAAGAATCGGAACACACTGGAGTTCACCGAGCCGTGCATGCCAGCGCCGATGCGCCACAATCCGATCGCGTTCGGCAAGATCCTGGGGCAATTCAGGGGAAATCGGCGCAAGTCGGAAATATTCGGGTAACACGTCGGGAAAACGCGAATCGGGCCCTTAGTAAATGACCCCCATTGACTCCAAACTCCACACAGGGTCTAAGTTGCCGAAATATTAAAGGACCCTGCTACCTCGTGTACCAACATCTTGTCACCATTCCTTCTCTGTGGCATTTACAGGCCACTTCTCTGATAAGGAACAAATACCAAAAAATACACTTCATTGGAATTAAACATTGGAATTAAATGCTGTTGTAAGGTTCTGTGCATATCCAATTCCTGTGTTTTGGACTAGAGATGAGCAAATCTCATAGATCTCCTAGATTTAGTACAAATCTGCTCATTTTTGAGCGCTGAATCAAATTAGGTTTGGGTTAACGTTAGGGTTAGAAATTGGGTTATGTTTAAAGGGAACCTGTCAGCAGACATTGACCGAATAAACCAATACCAGTTGGTTGTCTAGCAGATAAAAACCTTCGAGATAATGGGGCACATTTACTTACCCGTCCCGCTGACGTCGCCGATCCGGAATGCCCGACAATGATTCAGAGCTGCCGCGATTCACTAAGATCGTGCGCTCGATTTATCCTGCATGTGTCCCTTCCCCGCTGATGTCCGCCGGAGTTCACCTTCTTCTTGCCGGTGCATGTAAGTGCTTGATCTTGCCACACAATTTTGAAAGTTAAATTCTGCGGTTTGTCCGAATCAGTCGGGTTGTCCGACGGTCACACCCACCGATTTGTGTCGCATGAAAGCCGACTCCGATGTGCCACAATCCAATCATGCGCCAAAAACCTGGGGCAAATCGGAAAAATTTTGGAAACCCAACGGAAATGGGTCTGACGGACCCTTAGTAAATGTGCTCCATTGTCTCTCTCATGATTTGGTGTGGTGGCATCATTCAGAAAATCAACTTTGAAGTGAGATGTGAAATGGTTGTATAAAGTCAAGGAAGCAGAGAATTTAAGTCTGAAGTAAAGCTCTCCCTGCCACAGAATGCTCCCTTCACTGTATTGATGGTCCTGCATCCAGAGAAATAACTAAGCAGATCACTTCAAGTTTGATGCATGATATCAATCACATCGTAGGAGTCATTCTGAGGTGGAAAGATCTTGACTTCAGGACCAAACTCTCCGCCTCCATGACTTTATGCAACCATTTTACATCTCACTTTCAAAAGAGATTTTCTAGATGATGCCACCACAATGGGCCACGAAAGAAACATGATCTCAAGGGTGTAAAGCTGCTTTCCAACAAACGGGTATTGGTTTATTAGGCAAATTTCTGATTCTGACAGGTTCCCTTTAAAGGAAATCCACCATCAACATTAAGCATAATAACCCATGGGCACTTCCTGGTAGATCCAGGCTCTGTGACTGTGGTAATCTTCTTATATTTGTTTTCCATGGCCTCCTTCCTTCAACTTTTAGAATTATGTTAATGAGCCTGAGGGGCTCAGGATTATTACCAGAGCTCAGCAATGTCCTTTAGAGATAAAGGCCATGCATGATTTCTTCCTTATGATCTATGTATAGGGGAGACACGTTCTTAGTAGATCAACGGCTTCAATATCTGAGTCCTAGAAACCTGATTTAAGATATTGGGACAAATTTAGTTACCCAGTCCTGTCGCGATCCCCAATTTCGAATGTCCCACAAGGATGAAGTCTGGCGTGATGCATGAGGATCGTACGCCCGAGTTCCTGCATTCGTCGCTTCCCCGCTCAGGTCCACCGGAGTTCACCTTCTTCTTCCCGGTGCATGTAAGTGCATGTCTTGCGACACATTTCTAAATGTTAAATCTTGCGCATTGTCCAAATTGTCCGGCGGCCCGTCCCCCCATTTCTGGTTGCGTGCAAGCCGGTGCGATTGCACCAAAATCCGATCGTGTGTGCCAAAATCCCCTGTAAAATGTGGCACAAAACGTAAATCGCTCCGTGAACCCTTAGTAAATGAGACCCTTTTTCTTTTTTGTTTTTTTTTTAATGTTACGAAATTTACTATTGGAATGTATTTCTATGCTGGGAATGAAGTCTCAGATTATTAGCGTTCCTGTGTTATGGTATGACAGATTTTATAACTATGAATATGTTTTTATTTGAAATGATAATGTAATAATTAGAAGCGAAACATATGAATTATAATAGTGATTTAAATATGTGATTTATTTATAAATCCTAACATCTAAAAAAAAATGAAATCTACAGACATGTTCACATGTGGCAGAACATTTTACGGAGATGTAGGTAAGAAAAGTAGTGAATTTTCATTTTCCTTAAACTCAATACTAATATAATAATTTAATATAATTGCTAGAATAATGATAATAATAATATAATTACTATAATTATGACTATTATCATAATAATATTTTCATAGCTCATAAATAAATATGAGAATGAGGCCCATTCTTACATAACATACATATATTAACTGAAAAGTTAGAAAATCATACATTGAACCTCAAAAAAAAAAAAAAATTGGCAGCTTTTCTCGCTTTCTCTGTGTATATTCCCTCTTCATCTTATCCAAATGTTCATTTCCCCTTCAGTCCCTCATTATAGTCCCCAGTGTCTTTCCCTCCCCAACTTCCATCAACACCTTCTCAATGCGCCTTCTAAACCTCTATACCGCCATTCAACCCTATCTCACCCTTCACACCCTTGTCACCTCCTCCACACGCCTCCTCTTCACTTATGGCCATGTCAAGTACTCATTTTCTATATTTCCTAAACTACGACCCTTGTTTTTTCAAAGTTTTATATTCTAAGATCTTCAAAACCAAAGGATAAAGCCACCGGATTGAGTTGGTTTCACTTCTCGTGAAGATAGATACGATCTAAGAGTTGACTTTGCGTAAAATATCGTAATTGGATTTTATATAATTTTGAGAATAACTTTAGTTACCCGTATATACTCGAGTATAAGCCGACCCAAGTATAAGCCGAGGCCCCTAGTTTTACCACAAAAACCTGGTAAAACCTATATTTTTTTTACTCAAGTATAAGCCGAGTTTGGGTTTTCTGCACATTTTTTTTGTGCTGCAAAAATAGGCTTATACTCGAGTATATATGGTACTTTAGTAACATTTTGTTATGGAGATTCCAATATCATCTCCAGACTGCTACCTATGGAAGAGACAAGACAAAAGAAGGTTCTACCCCTCCCGATGTAGATTTGTGTGGAGTCAGAAAAGATGCTCTATTGCTCTACTTTTTAATAGTTTTTTTTTTAAGTAAATAAGTTTTACAGATTTTTAAATCATGAAGACCAACCAATAGATCAAGTGATCTCAAAAATAGAATTAAGTAGATGCACCACTAAAATACTTGTTTTGGCCTATGTTGGTTGGGGACTTGTTCTTCATCATAGGTTGAATACAGTAGCGGATTATAATATAGACGGATTGGGTGACCGCCCGGGGCCTAAAGCTGCTAGGGGGTCCATGACCACCTGAATCAATCACAAAGTTTAATACTGCCCATTAGAAATAATAAAGAGAAGGGCCTCCAGCCATGAAATCCTCAACACCTACTTATATAGGTTTCCTAGGGGCATAACTACAGTAGTAGCAGCCATAGCAGCTGCTATGGGGCCCACAATGTCAGGGGGCCCCGTCATCCTACCTGACATACTAAAGAGTGGAGGATGTGCACCATTATATACATATTATGCTGCACATGTGATGTATATATGCTCTATATGTGTTTATAAATGTGTGATTGTAAGTTGCATGTGTGAGCATACAAATAGGTATATTTCTTAAGTAAGAAGGGGGCCTCCATGCAGAAGCCTGCTATGGGGCCCTGCTTCTCCTAGTTACGCCACTGCTTCCACCATTGTTTTTCTTGTGAAATTCTCAATAAGTTTGATGTGTTACATGACCCTCTTCCCATTGGAAAAAAAAAGTTAAATCCAAAATGTCCCACTTCAAAATGGCCGCCATGGTCAACACTCATTTTGAAAAGTTTGAAAAATTTTGGATAATTTTTGATACATTGTTGTACCATTTCTTTGTATTACTTTTAGACATTTCTGAGGATTTAGCCAAGGGGGTGTTACCAGTTGGGTTTTTCCCTGAGTAGTTGGTTACTTTCCAATAAGTGCTGAAAGTATCAGGCGAAAGTAAAGGCAATGAAATGAAATATAAAACCCACTTTTGTGATGATGAACATCACACAGTCCTTGTCATGTTAATGTTCTTGTTTTGGGGTTTTGTTGTGAGATATTTTTAGCAGATGTTCGAGTGTTGGGTTATTTTTGGAAGCATGAGTCATTATAACATACAATTTTGTTTTGTGATATAAATAAAGTGGTGTTTGTTATAAAAATTTTTTGCTTTGGAAGTTTCTATTGTTGAAAAACAACAACAACACCCCCTTTGGTCTTCACGTGGTAGAAAGCCAACAAACATTCCAACATTATACCACAGATAATCCCTTTTGTTCCTGGTGGGCTAAAGTTTTGGTACCAGGAATCTGCTTTTAACTATATGAGCTAGCATCCAGGAAGATCTATTGAGAGCCCACTAAGATCTCATGGAGATGTAAGAGCAACAGAAAGATGGTTCCTAAAGTCATGTAGTGAGTAGATACACCATATAACATGCACCATATACCAAGGTTAAACTAAACCTCAAGGAATGAGTCATTCAATGGTTTTGGATATGGCCATCTAGAGGCACATTAGCCATACTCCTCTAGGTGTATGATGACTTTGTAGTTTATTTTTTATGGGTTGAGCTTCAGGGGTTAAGGTTCTCAGCAATTGGCTTTTGGCAGCATTTCCTTTCTGATTGGGCCCAGTGGGTGTCGGGATAAAAGGTCGCTGTGCCTACGAGGGGCAGAAGAGAGCACCTCCCAAAACCTAAGAAGAACTGATCCCTCACTGCCCTAGCAAGATTGTGGCAAAATCGAGAGTTATCACTGATGAAGATCAATCCTCAGGCCTTGTGGTCCTGTTGGACTAGAAGAGATGGTATCATATTCGTTGAATAAAGGTCGTTTGATCAAGAAGCTTGGAAATGGCTCAGACATCATGTGAACAGTGTATGTACCATAATTACTCCAGTTCCAATGAGATTGGAATTACGAGGGACCAGAGAATAGACATTGGTACAGAGGGGTCTTTGAAGAGACATGAATAATTGAACGTCATGGAATCACTGAGACTGGCAATTGGCTCAGTCATCTTGTGAACAATGAATTAGCTCTCGTGGTCCAATGGGATTGAATGTTCTTGGGACCAGAGCACCAGACCTAGAACATAAAGGCTTTTTAAGAGTTGAGTTTATTTTTTTTATCTTATTTTATACAAAAACCGCCCTGCCATGTTTTAAAAAAAATTTGACAATCCTTTTAAAGAAGTAGTAACCCAATTGTTGCTCCTTCAAGGGGAAAATCCCTTGTGTACTATACAGTGTTGGGTCTGCCCATCAAATTGCTAGATCCTCCAATGTTCTAATCTCTAACCAGACTCCAGAGTCTCAGCAGAGGACCATTCCATTTGGAGGCTACTTGGCTATATTTCCCAATAGTCAAGAAGAGTAGACCCTCAGATTTATAGCGACCCCTGTCAAACACTGGTGCTATAAGGCAGGAACATCCAGTTTCCTACAGAGTGCAATCTGGAGCACATTACTGATGTTCCTTCAAGTATTATGTTCTGGTTACAAAACAGTTAACTGTAAGATGTAGGTTGAAGAGATTCCAGAATGAGTAAGACCATTTGGATACAGCAATTATCAACAAACACATGAACGTAGTGCAAGTGCGTCCTGCACACACGCGGCCAGGGATTTATCTAGTAGACGCACACGCCGAACCTCTAGCAAGGAGCCAACCTTGTGTCCTGTGGCATCTGAGATCTGTTTCCGCCAACATAATTTCATCAGGAATCAAGTCATTTGTGTAAACTGTTTCAGCCACAAGATGTTTTGGTGCTGGAGAATGAACGAGGATAATCTAGGAGTTTGTAAACATTGTGTCTGGCAGGGGATCATTACCCCGAGCTGTACAAATCAAGGCTCGTACACTCAATTTCATGAAAATATTCCCTGTTCCATCAAATTACCTTCTAATTCCCTTCATCAAATGAGCTGATGATCCACAGGGCTTTCGGAATGTTGTGTTTGTGGACAAAGCAACTCGAAGGTGTGAATGTGCCTATTAGTTAACTTCTGGATGGTTTCGTAAAATCAAGTGCCCTGCCCCCATAAACAATCGGGTGAACGCTGTACTCCTCTCCTGCAGCACATGGACTGCACATGTCTTCTTTGTTATTGGTTACTTGTTTCCTTGAATGAACTGAAACATCATCGTAGCTATTGCCCAGTCATTTATTTGTTTTTGCATTGGACATAAAGTACAGTGCAGAAGTTTTAGGCAGAGGTGAAAAAATTAGAAGAGTGAATTGTTTTTGGATAGATTTTTTTCAATTAACTAATGCAAAGTGAACGAACAAGATGGGAAATCAAAACCCAACCAATATTTTGTGTGACTTCACTTTACCTTTAATAAGTCCTTAGTTCCACAGTTTTTAAAGAACACAACGGGGTGGTTGTTCCCAACATCTCGGAGAACTGAACACAGATCTTCTGTGGATGTAGGCTTCCTCCAATCCTTCCCTTCATGTATTTCCAGAAAGGCAGGAGGATGAAGAGATAAAGGCTCTTTGAACGTCAAAATTAAAAATGTAACAAATTACCATATATACTCGAGTATAAGCCTAGTTTTTCAGCACAAAAAATGTGCTAAAAACCCAAACTTGTCTTATACTCGGGTAAAAAAATTATCAAAACTCACCTTTCTGGCTTCCCCCACTGCTGGCTATATACTGGGGCAGGGGGCTGGCTATATACTGGGGAGGCTGTGACCAATGCATTTCCCACCCTCGGCTTATACTCGAGTCAATAGATTTTCACAGGTTTTTTTTTTAGGGGCCTTGGCTTATACTTGGGTCGGCTTGTACTCGAGTATATACGGTAACTAAATGAGTTGAGAGCTTTTCATGAAAAATATGTATTTTAGAATGCCAGGCGGATACTAGGAGCAACATCAAACCAAATGTTTTGAATGGCAAGTAGCACATGGCCTTCAGGTAGTGCCTATTGGAGTTGCTACATCACCATTAAAGCAATAAAGCTTTGGGCCTCTTCCACTTGGGAGGAAGGTGGTCTTCTGGTAGCTCAAGTAGGCTTCAACATTGAAACCGTGATGAAGTGGAGTATGGAAAGGCTTACCCATTGCAGAGAACAGTGATGGTCTGAAGATCTGAAGGTGTGATGCATCTCAGTAAACCTCACAGAGACATTGGGGCAGATTTACTTACCCGGTCCAATTCGCGATCCAGCGGCGCGTTCTCTGCGGTGGATTCGGGTCCGGCCGAGATTTGTTAAGGTAGTTCCTCCGGCGTCCACCAGGTGGCACTGCTGCGCTGAAAAGCATCGGAACGCACTGGAGTTCACCGGCTCGGGCTGAGTGAAGGTAAGTGCAAGCTCTGCGACAGATTTTTTTTTTTAAATGCGGCGGTTTTTCCGAATCCGTCGGGTTTTCGTTCGGCCATGCCCCCCGATTTCCGTCACGTGCATGCCAGTGCTGATGCGCCACAATCCGATCGCGTGCGCCAAAATCCCGGGGCAATTCAGGGGAAATCGGCGCAAATTGGAAATATTCGGGTAACACGTCGGGAAAACGCGAATCGGGCCCTTAGTAAATGACCCCCATAGTCTTGTTGTTTTTCTAAGATAGGCAAGAACTGGTTGTCTAAGGAGTGAGGTAAGGAAGTTGTCTATTTGGAAAATTGGGATTAGGAATACTGACCATCGAGTAGAATAGACTGCATGTGTGGTAAGATTGTCCCAAAAAGTTTTGTTTAATTCTCTAAAGGGTATCAATTGTGTTGATGTTGGTTTACCTAAAGTATTTCCACAAACAACACAGCAATTATTCCATCGTAGGATTCTATTCTGAAAATACCAAGTTTACAGTCAACTATTGTATACAATAAAACCTAAACTATACACTTTGGTGTAGGTCCTACCCCCAATGATAGCGCAATTATTGTGCAGAGTAATGTCATTGTTCGTGTGTATATACAGGCTCGTTGATGATGTGTTCTCCTTAGTTTGACTTCTGTGGGTTCCTGATGGGAAATCTACATAAACCATTGTGAGACAGATGAACAAACGAAGATTTCAGAGCATTTTCCTGGATATGAACCATCACAATTATGTTTCAGACTTTGTTGGGGGGAGAGTGGATCATATTACTAATTAATACAAAATCTACCTGTTGTTTTGTATCTGATGTTTCTTTTTCATTGTTATCTGGAGAAAACCAAAGTCAGCTATAAGACAATGAAGATGTGTCACCTGGTCACCCACCTCCATGTAAATATACAGTTGTCGCGGGTGCCTCCGCGATCCATGTGTCGGATATCGGGCACACTCCATGGCGCTGCTCCCCGGGCCTCAGCACCAAACTCACCTCTCTACGCTCCTGCTCTCATCCTGCCTGGTCCGCGCGCACGTCCCCGCTCCCTCAGGCGCACACGCACCGGCACTCGAGGATTTAAAGGGCCAGCACACCACTAGCACTCTTGGGTTTCCTTTAAGACAGGCTGTTCCCAGGATTCCCTGCCGGTTCTTTGTGCTCATTGCCATAGAGAAAGCTTCGCAGTATGTTCCTGTGTTCCCTGCGTTGTTCCTGTTTCCTGCTCTGCTGATTCCTGTTGTGACCTCGGACCTAACCGCTGACCTCTGCATCTCTGCTGCCTGCCCTGACTCCAGGCCCATTTCTGACGTTGAGTCTGGACTCCGATTCTGCACCTCTACCTCGGCTGCCACCACGAGCTAGTTGCACCTGTGGATCGACCTGGTGACACCCTGCCGCAACAAGACCATCCTACTTTGCAGCGGGCTCTGGTGAAAACCAGGTGTCACTTAGACTCAGACTTAGACCCAGGTGTTGGCTAGAACCATCTCCCACGGTGGTCCAGGAGGTCCACTGACCCAGAATTGTTGTTGGTGAACTGTTGGCCAAAAATTTCCTACAAGACCATTTTCTTTCCCAATGTTTGCCATCATTTAGCTTGAATGAACATCTGTGGTCAAATTCCATCTGATGAATGGTTCCTTAGGTTATAATTGTCCATGTTGTTTGGTTTTGGGTGGAAGTGGTCCATGTTGACCAGCTTTACTCCACCTTGAAAATGACTTCTTTTGGAAGAAACTTTTTGTATTATAAATTCAATAGTTATATGATTTGCTATCTAATTGTTTTATTGTATTTTAAAAGATATAATTGTACTTGTCACCTTTATCCTCATGTCCGGAACATTGTTAGAAGAGTCATAATTAGAGATGAGCGAACACTAAAATGCTCGGGTACTCGTTATTCGAGACGAACTTTTCCCGATGCTCGAGTGCTCGTCTCGAATAACGAACCCCATTGAAGTCAATGGGAGACTCGAGCATTTTTCAAGGGGACCAAGGCTCTGCACAGGGAAGCTTGGCCAAACACCTGGGAACCTCAGAAAAGGATGGAAACACCACGGAAATGGACAGGAAACAGCAGGGGCAGCATGCATGGATGCCTCTGAGGCTGCTTAAACGCACCATTATGCCAAAATTATGGGCAACAGCATGGCCATGACAGAGTGACAGAATGAAGCTAGATAGCATCTAAAACATGCAATAATTGACCCTGACACTATAGGGGACGGCATGCAGAGGCAGCGGCAGGCTAGAGAGTGTCATGGCGACATACCCTAAATGGACTCAGGCTTCAAACCAATGGGTGGCAGAGAGGAACCAAAGGAGGTGAGCAAGAAGTGCTCAAATAATATCGGTACATGATAAAAGTTTGCCAGTATATTTTGTGGATTACACAGCAGGGTGGCGACAAAGTTAACATGGAAGCCATGAAAACAACCCAAAATTCTGCCTGACACAGCTCGTTTGATAAGGGGACCATGTATGGAGGCAGTGAACTAGTAGTAGATTAAAGGTGCTGCAGTTAAAACTATGTTAGTTGGATCTTGGCATGGAGCTGGCGCTCCGCTGCCAGGCGAGCTTTCGCCAATCCAAGCCCCTGTCTCTAGGCTACTCCCCAAACAGCACTTTTGTATAAGATCAAGTGTAGTAGCGTTCTTATAAGTTTAGGATATGCCGGGTGAGGGGAATGTAAACAGATGCGCAAGAAGCGCATGATGCGCATGGAGCTGGCGCTCCGCTGCCAGGCGAGCTTTCGCAAATCCAAGCCCCTGTCTCTAGGCTACTCCCCAAACAGCACTTTTGTATAAGATCAAGTGTAGTAGCGTTCTTATAAGTTTAGGATATGGCGGGTGAGGGGAATGTAAACAGATGCGCAAGAAGCGCTGAAATAATATCCCTAAATGGTAAAAGTTTGCAAGTATATTTTGTGGATTACACAGCAGGGTGGCGACAAAGTTAACAACTTTGATGTGGAATCCATGAAAACAACCCAAATTTCTGCCTGACACACCTCGTTTGATAAAGGGACGATGTATGGAGGCAGCTATATGGACGACTTTTGGAGGTAGCAATGGAGACAACGTGTGGAGGCTGCTATGGAGACAATTTAATTTGGATAGTGCCTGTATGTGGCAGTCCCAAACATTTTTCAAACCAGAGGAGCAGGTAGGTGGCCCTCCAGTAAAATGGGATAGATTGAGTGCCTGTATGTGGCAGTCCCAAAAATTGTTCAAACCAGAGGAGCAGGTAGGTGGCCCTCCAGTAAAATGGAATAGATTGAGTGCCTGTATGTGGCAGTCCCAAAAATTGTTCAAACCAGAGGAGCAGGTAGGTGGCCCTGCAGTAAAATGGAATAGATTGAGTGCCTGTATGTGGCAGTCCCAAAAATGTTTCAAACCAGAGGAGCAGGTAGGTGGCCCTCCAGTAAAATGGGATAGATTGAGTGCCTGTATGTGGCAGTCCCAAAAATGTTTCAAACCAGAGGAGCAGGTAGGTGGCCCTCCAGTAAAATGGAATAGATTGAGTGCCTGTATGTGGCAGTCCCAAAAATTCTTCAAACCAGAGGAGCAGGTAGGTGGCCCTCCAGTAAAATGGAATAGATTGAGTGCCTGTATGTGGCAGTCCCAAAAATTGTTCAAACCAGAGGAGCAGGTAGGTGGCCCTCCAGTAAAATGGAATAGATTGAGTGCCTGTATGTGGCAGTCCCAAAAATTGTTCAAACCAGAGGAGCAGGTAGGTGGCCCTCCAGTAAAATGGAATAGATTGAGTGCCTGTATGTGGCAGTCCCAAAAATTCTTCAAACCAGAGGAGCAGGTAGGTGGCCCTCCAGTAAAATGGAATAGATTGAGTGCCTGTATGTGGCAGTCCCAAAAATTGTTCAAACCAGAGGAGCAGGTAGGTGGCCCTGCAGTAAAATGGAATAGATTGAGTGCCTGTATGTGGCAGTCCCAAAAATGTTTCAAACCAGAGGAGCAGGTAGGTGGCCCTCCAGTAAAATGGAATAGATTGAGTGCCTGTATGTGGCAGTCCCAAAAATTCTTCAAACCAGAGGAGCAGGTAGGTGGCCCTCCAGTAAAATGGAATAGATTGAGTGCCTGTATGTGGCAGTCCCAAAAATTCTTCAAACCAGAGGAGCAGGTAGGTGGCCCTCCAGTAAAATGGAATAGATTGAGTGCCTGTATGTGGCAGTCCCAAAAATTCTTCAAACCAGAGGAGCAGGTAGGTGGCCCTCCAGTAAAATGGAATAGATTGAGTGCCTGTATGTGGCAGTCCCAAAAATTCTTCAAACCAGAGGAGCAGGTAGGTGGCCCTCCAGTAAAATGGAATAGATTGAGTGCCTGTATGTGGCAGTCCCAAAAATTGTTCAAACCAGAGGACCGGGTAGGTGGCCCTCCAGAAAAATGGAATAGATTGAGTGCCTGTATGTGGCACTCACAAAAATTGTTTCAAACAGAGGACCGGGTAGGTGGCCCTCCAGAAAAATTAAATGCATGAAGTATAGCAAGAGCCAGTGGGCCCTGTCAAAAAATAGCCATTTTTCTCTGCTTTACTGTACAAAGAGGAGGAGAAGGAGGAAAATGAGGAGGAGGAGGAGGAGTGGATCAATTATTCAGGTTGAGCTTCCTTCACCTGGTGGAGATTGGAAATTCTGAGAAATCCAGCCTTTATTCATTTTAATAAGCGTCAGCCTGTCAGCGCTGTCAGTCGACAGGCGTGTACGCTTATCGGTGATGATGCCACCAGCTGCACTGAAAACCCGCTCGGACAAGACGCTAGCGGCAGGGCAGGCAAGAACCTCCAAGGCGTACAGCGCCAGTTCGTGCCACATGTCCAGCTTTGAAACCCAGTAGTTGTAGGGAGCTGTGTGATCATTTAGGACGATGGTATGGTCAGCTACGTACTCCCTCACCATCTTTCTGTAAAGATCAGCCCTACTCTGCCGAGACTGGGGACAGGTGACAGTGTCTTGCTGGGGTGACATAAAGCTGGCAAAAGCCTTGTAAAGCGTACCCTTGCCAGTGCTGGACAAGCTGCCTGCTCGCCTACTCTCCCTCGCTACTTGTCCCGCAGAACTACGCACTCTGCCGCTAGCGCTGTCAGAAGGGAAATACTGTTTCAGCTTGTGCACCAGGGCCTGCTGGTATTCATGCATTCTCACACTCCTTTCCTCTGCAGGGATGAGAGTGGCAAGATTTTGCTTGTACCGTGGGTCCAGGAGAGTGAACACCCAGTAATCGGTGCTGGAATAAATTCTTTGAACGCGAGGGTCACGGGATAGGCAGCCTAGCATGAAATCTGCCATATGCGCCAGAGTACCAACGCGTAAGAATTCACTCCCCTCACTGGCCTGACTGTCCATTTCCTCCTCCTCCAACTCCTCCAACTCCTCTTCTTCTGCCCATACACGCTGAACAGTGAAGGACTCAACAATGGTCCCCTCTTGTGTCTCGCCAACATTCTCCTCCTCTTCCTCCTCATCCTCCTCCACCTCCACCTCCTCCGATATGCGCTGAGAAACAGACCTCAGGGTGCTTTGGCTATCAACAAGGGAATATTCTTCCCCCGTCTCTTGTGACGAGCGCAAAGCTTCCGACTTCATGCTGACCAGAGAGTTTTTCAACAGGCCAAGCAGCGGGATGGTGAGGCTGATGATGGCGGCATCGCCACTGACCATCTGTGTTGACTCCTCAAAGTTACTCAGCACCTGACAGATATCAGACATCCACGTCCACTCCTCATTGTAGACTTGAGGAAGCTGACTGACCTGACTACCAGTTCTGGTGGAAGTTGACATCTGGCAGTCTACAATCGCTCTGCGCTGCTGGTAAACTCTGGATAACATGGTCAGTGTTGAATTCCACCTCGTGGGCACGTCGCACAACAGTCGGTGAGCGGGCAGTTGGAGGCGGCGCTGCGCTGCCCTGAGAGTGGCAGCATCTGGGCTGGACTTCCTGAAATGCGCACAGATGCGGCGCACCTTCGTGAGCAAATCAGACAGATTGGGGTATGTCTTGAGGAAACGCTGCACTATCAGATTTAACACATGGGCCAGGCATGGCACATGTGTCAGTCTGCCGAGTTGCAGAGCCGCCACCAGGTTACGGCCGTTGTCACACACAACCATTCCCGGCTTGAGGTTCAGCGGTGCCAGCCACAGATCAGTCTGCGCCGTGATGCCCTGTAATAGCTCTTGGGCGGTGTGCCTTTTGTCGCCTAGGCTCAGCAGTTTGAGCACCGCCTGCTGTCGCTTAGCGACTGCACTGCTGCTGTGCCTAGAGCTACCGACTGATGGCGCCGTGCCCACGGATGGTAGTTCGGAGGAGGAGGTGGAGGAGGGGTGGGAGGAGGAGGAGGAGGCATAGTAGGCCTGAAACACCTGGACCGAGGTAGGCCCCGCAATCCTCGGCGTCGGCAGTATATGAGCAGCCCCAGGGTCAGACTCGGTCCCAGCCTCCACCAAGTTAACCCAATGTGCCGTCAGCGATATATAGTGGCCCTGCCCGGCAGCACTCGTCCACGTGTCCGTGGTCAGGTGGACCTTGTCAGAAACGGCGTTGGTCAGGGCACGGATGATGTTGTCTGACACGTGCTGGTGCAGGGCTGGGACGGCACATCGGGAAAAGTAGTGGCGGCTGGGGACCGAATACCGAGGGGCGGCCGCCGCCATGAGGTTGCGAAAGGCCTCGGTCTCTACTAGCCTATAGGGCAGCATCTCCAGGCTAAGCAATCTGGAGATGTGCACATTAAGGGCTTGGGCGTGCGGGTGGGTTGCACTATATTTGCGTTTCCGCTCCAGCGTCTGGGGTATGGAGAGCTGAACGCTGGTGGATGCTGTGGAGGATCGTGGAGGCGACGATGGGGTTTTTGTGGCAGGGTCCTGGGCAGGGGGCTGACTAGCAGCTGACACAGGGGAAGGAGCAGTGGTGTGCACGGCCGGAGGTGAACGGGCTTGTTGCCACTGAGTGGGGTGCTTAGCATTCATATGCCTGCGCATACTGGTGGTAGTTAAGCTAGTAGTGGTGGAACCCCTGCTGAGCCTGGTTTGGCAAATGTTGCACACCACAGTCCGTCGGTCATCCGGTGTTTCCTTAAAGAACCTCCACACTTCTGAAGATCTAGCCCTCGCCGCAAGAGCCCTCACCACGGGAGCTTCACTAGTTGACAGTGGCGCTGATGCACCAGCTCTGGCCCTGCCTCTCCGTCTGGCCCCACCACTGCCTCTTCCAACCTGTTCAGGTCGAGGACTCTCCTCCGTCTCAGAAGCACTGTGTTCACCCGGCCTCTCAACCCAGCTTGGGTCTGTCACCTCATCATCCTCCGATCCCTCAGTCTGCTCCCCCCTCGGACTTCCTGCCCTGACAACAACTTCCCCACTGTCTGACAACCGTGTCTCCTCATCGTCGGACACCTCTTTACACACTTCCACTACGTCAAGAAGGTCATCATCACCCACAGACTGTGACTGGTGGAAAACCTGGGCATCGGAAAATTGCTCAGCAGCAACCGGACAAGTGGTTTGTGACTGTGGGAAGGGTCCAGAAAACAGTTCCTCAGAGTATGCCGGTTCAAATGGCAAATTTTCCTGGGAGGGGGCAGACTGGGGGGGAGGAGGCTGAGGTGCAGGAGCTGGAGGAGTGGGGATTTCGGTGACATGGGTGGACTGCGTGGAAGACTGACTGGTGGTGGACAAATTGCTCGAAGCATTGTCAGCAATCCACGACATCACCTGTTCGCACTGTTCTGGCCTCAACAGTGCTCTACCACGAGTCCCAGTAACTTCAGACATGAACCTAGGGAGTGTAGCTCTGCGGCGTTCCCCTGCTCCCTCATCAGCAGGTGGTGTCTCACCCCGCCCAGGACCACGGCCTCTGACCCCTGCAGTAGTTGGACGCCCACGTCCCCGCCCTCGTCCTCTACCCCTAGCCCTGGGGTTAAACATTTTTAAAATGAGAGTTATAACTTTTTTTTTTTTTTTACTTTTTTTTTTTTTTTTGTGTGTTTTTTTGTGTTTTTTGTTTTTTTTTGTGTTTTTTGTTTTTTTTTGAGTTTTTAGAACCAAACAATCCTATCCTATTGCTATGGCTATTTTCTAGCCAAGTATCAAAGGAAGCACACTACTATGCCAGATGAGATGACACTGAGTTATTGCCTAATAGAAATCCAACCCCTACTGAATTTTGCCACTTCAGCCTTTGCTATGGATATGTGCGCCACTAAGCGCAGAACACAGCGGTCGCAAGTCTCACTACAAATTGCTCAGAATTGGCAAGTACATGCACTGCAGAAACTACAGCCACCAGCAGATCAACCAGAAATCAAATATATAGAACGCTACTGTAGGCTTCAAGAAGCTATTTGTATTCTCCTATGGCTATTTTCTAGCCAAGTATCAAAGGAAGCACACTACTATGCCAGATGAGATGACACTGAGTTATTGCCTAATAGAAATCCAACCCCTACTGAATTTTCCCACTTCAGCCTTTGCTATGGATATGTGCGCCACTAAGCGCAGAACACAGCGGTCGCAAGTCTCACTACAAATTGCTCAGAATTGGCAAGTACATGCACTGCAGAAACTACAGCCACCAGCAGATCAACCAGAAATCAAATATATAGAACGCTACTGTAGGCTTCAAGAAGCTATTTGTATTCTCCTATGGCTATTTTCTAGCCAAGTATCAAAGGAAGCACACTACTATGCCAGATGAGATGACACTGAGTTATTGCCTAATAGAAATCCAACCCCTACTGAATTTTCCCACTTCAGCCTTTGCTATGGATATGTGCGCCACTAAGCGCAGAACACAGCGGTCGCAAGTCTCACTACAAATTGCTCAGAATTGGCAAGTACATGCACTGCAGAAACTACAGCCACCAGCAGATCAACCAGAAATCAAATATATAGAACGCTACTGTAGGCTTCAAGAAGCTATTTGTATTCTCCTATGGCTATTTTCTAGCCAAGTATCAAAGGAAGCACACTACTATGCCAGATGAGATGACACTGAGTTATTGCCTAATAGAAATCCAACCCCTACTGAATTTTCCCACTTCAGCCTTTGCTATGGATATGTGCGCCACTAAGCGCAGAACACAGCGGTCGCAAGTCTCACTACAAATTGCTCAGAATTGGCAAGTACATGCACTGCAGAAACTAAAGCCACCAGCAGATCAACCAGAAATCAAATATATAGAACGCTACTGTAGGCTTCAAGAAGCTATTTGTATTCTCCTATGGCTATTTTCTAGCCAAGTATCAAAGGAAGCACACTACTATGCCAGATGAGATGACACTGAGTTATTGCCTAATAGAAATCCAACCCCTACTGAATTTTGCCACTTCAGCCTTTGCTATGGATATGTGCGCCACTAAGCGCAGAACACAGCGGTCGCAAGTCTCACTACAAATTGCTCAGAATTGGCAAGTACATGCACTGCAGAAACTACAGCCACCAGCAGATCAACCAGAAATCAAATATATAGAACGCTACTGTAGGCTTCAAGAAGCTATTTGTATTCTCCTATGGCTATTTTCTAGCCAAGTATCAAAGGAAGCACACTACTATGCCAGATGAGATGACACTGAGTTATTGCCTAATAGAAATCCAACCCCTACTGAATTTTGCCACTTCAGCCTTTGCTATGGATATGGGCGCCACTAAGCGCAGAACACAGCGGTCGCAAGTCTCACTACAAATTGCTCAGAATTGGCAAGTACATGCACTGCAGAAACTACAGCCACCAGCAGATCAACCAGAAATCAAATATATAGAACGCTACTGTAGGCTTCAAGAAGCTATTTGTATTCTCCTATGGCTATTTTCTAGCCAAGTATCAAAGGAAGCACACTACTATGCCAGATGAGATGACACTGAGTTATTGCCTAATAGAAATCCAACCCCTACTGAATTTTCCCACTTCAGCCTTTGCTATGGATATGTGCGCCACTAAGCGCAGAACACAGCGGTCGCAAGTCTCACTACAAATTGCTCAGAATTGGCAAGTACATGCACTGCAGAAACTAAAGCCACCAGCAGATCAACCAGAAATCAAATATATAGAACGCTACTGTAGGCTTCAAGAAGCTATTTGTATTCTCCTATGGCTATTTTCTAGCCAAGTATCAAAGGAAGCACACTACTATGCCAGATGAGATGACACTGAGTTATTGCCTAATAGAAATCCAACCCCTACTGAATTTTCCCACTTCGGTCTTTGCTATGGATATGTGTGCCACTAAGAGCTAAACACAACGGTAGCAAGTCCCCCTGCTAATTCCTCACAAAATGGTAAAAGATGCAAATTAAAATAAAAAAAGTAGAACGTTATTGTAGCCCTAAGAAGGGCTGTTGGGTTCTTTGAGAATCACTCCTGCCTAACAGTAAGCTAATAGAACACCCTAACGCTTTCCCTGACCAGCAGCAGCTCTCTCCCTAGCGGCATCCAGAGACAGAATGATCCGAGCAGCGCGGCCAGCGGCTAGTCTATCCCAGGGTCACCTGATCTGGCCAGCCAACCACTGCTATCGACGTGTAAGGGTACCACGTCATGCTGGGTGGAGTGCAGAGTCTCCTGGCTTGTGATTGGCTCTGTTTCTGGCCGCCAAAAAGCAAAACGGCGGGAGCTGCCATTTTCTCGAGCGGGCAAAGTATTCGTCCGAGCAACGAGCAGTTTCGAGTACCCTAATGCTCGACCGAGCATCAAGCTCGGACGAGCATGTTCGCTCATCTCTAGTCATAATGTGATACTGCAACGTTCTATCTAATCAACTTCTCCGACCTTTGTGATAAACCTGCCATTGACACCTTTTGGGTTTCTTAGACGTATCTATCCATTAGAGAAACTTCAGATAAAAATTGATTGAATTTTTTTTTGTCTCTTAAGACATTGAAGTAGGAGGTTTCAGAGTGATTGAGTAAATTAGATAGACCAAGAATTTCAGTTTCCAGGGAAGGTCTATTCATCCCTAGATCTATAAGAATGGACTTCAAATGACTCCCAATAACTTGTGAAATAGCCATGTCATTAGCCTGATACTTAGGATTGTGGATCTCACCATTATCTCACATATTAAACATGGAAAAGATAATACAGATCAGCAAATGAAGGTCACATATTGATTTTCTTCAACACTTGGCTTTCATCCTTCTGACAACAAGGTTTTGTTACCTAAAAAGTCATTTATTCTATTATCTGCTTGTAAATTAGTTTCATGGGGTTAAAGAGCAGACAAAATTATAGATAAATCCATACATCTCATGAGGGAACCAATGGAAGTCATAGTTTTACACCACTAAAGATTTCAATATCAGAAATAAACAGCAAATGGGTAATGTTGGAAAAAGTTTAGCCAAGCAGAGCAGAGTATTTGTTCTCCATGGAGAGAGGGGAGTGAGCTCCAGAGAGAGACCAGGGGCAGCCGCTCACATTCCATTAATGGACTAACCATATGACCACCATTTCCATCACAGTAAAGGAGTGTCATGACTAAGGATAAGTGGATCCGAGCCCACATTCAGCCAGAAATTTGGATTTGGCGTTATGTGTTAACCCTCTGAATGTCACCAGAAATGCCCATGCATCATCCCTAGGAACCTAAGGCTTTGCCAACAGCATTTAAAGGATATCTACCACATTTAGGGGTGGTAGACTGTCCCCAAACAAGTGCTTGTTACCTTAGGGGTTATGGGGGACCACTGCTGTCTTGCTCCGGACCGTCTTCTATACTGAAATATGCATTTGAGCGTGAAATAGGCAACCTGAGCGCCTCCTAGCTCCATTGAAACATAATTTATTCACGCCCCCCTCATCTAAATACATACTCGGCGCCAGTGGAAAGGGCTGCAGGCAGCCGGTGACGTGACACAGCTGTCTTCCTTGCATGCGCGACTTTGCCAGCGCTGAGGATGTATATAGATGAGGGGTCGTCCATAAATTAAGAGGCACTCGGGTAGCAGTACAGTGAATGCCTCCGGCTCATTTGCATAAACTCTATAAGTGAATATTTCAGTATAGAACATGTCCAAGAGCATGACAGCAGTGGTCCCCCGTCACTCCTAAGGTAACGAGCATATGTTTGGGGACAGCCTACCACCCCTAAATGTGGTGGTAGCTGTCCTTTAAAGGGTAATACCTACGATCATAGCTCACCACAGGGGGGGGAGCAATCGGATTCAGGTAACCAAACTGAATTTTTAGGTTCAGGTCCAGGTTCGACTGAACTTGGTGAATCCGAAAGGGTCCACTAGTCCCTAGTAGAGATATCCATAGACATTAGCCCACCAGTCATTCATCTAATGAGCGTGGCTCATGTCATCTGCATAGCTATCACATGAACCTTGATATCAACTCCCCTAAAATCAACTTGGCTATTGAAAAAGTTATATATTTTATCTTGTTTTGTTAATTTTTTAGGAAAGTTTTTTTTTTTCATTTTTCCCTCACAAATGCCATTTTGAAAGATTCATCTAAAGTAAATCATAGAAGATTCTGTTTAGATTCAATGCCTCAGAAATGGGAAATTTGTATTTTTGTGCAGTGACGAGAGCACAGTATCACTGCCATCTCCCCACCCACATAGCTACACCCTGTACATAGAAAAAGGAGGGATATAATCCTCACACTCCAAAAAAAATAAGGGAACACCTCTTCCCTTCAACCCTTATCAATAGATTGTTGGTCCTGCTGATTATGGCTTCATGTTTCTACACGTATGAATGGACGTGAGTTTTAACAGCCCCGAGGGGGTGAGGGAAGATTTATTTAGTAATATGGTAAAAACTGCATGCTTGAAAGAAGAGGGAAAGACACCAGAAGAGAGAGGGACTTTACAAGATGTGAGGGGGTCACTGATGCAGGTAATGGGGAGAGCAGAGGAAAAGAGCCATGACGAATTTAGGGAATGGGCCTAGGTTGCCGACATCTGTGTCAAAAAGTTTCGACTAAGGGTAGTACCAACTCATTCAGGGCCCCAGGAAAGATTCTAATTCAATTTGCTACCTACAAAATGCCCGATTCATACTGAATCTTCGAAACAATGGATAGATTTTCTCATCTATAGGAAAGAGTACAAGGACTGACTGAATATTGAGAACATTGACCATCCTGAAACTGGACATTCCCTCAGCATTCTAAGTCTTCTCTCTTAATTTACAAGAAAGAATAGAATCCAAAACTCTGTAAAGAAATCCCTAGACAATGCAAATTTCACCGGTGTCCAGCCTGACATAACTCTCGGTTTTCTTCTCCAGAACACAATAGGTCTCAAACGAATTACGTGTGAAGAGTGTGAGCGTTGAGTAATGGAATCTCGGGCCGGGTGGGGACACATTGAATAAACAGCTTATCTTCTCCTGAGAAGTTTCAGGAACAGACCTCAAAGCCAAACTGAGCAGAGCCTCGGCCAATTATGTTTTTATGGGGAAAAAATGTCCCGGAAATATGGCAATAAAAACTGAATTTATGTATAAAATATAATATATTAGACAGGTTTAATATTGGACACATGTCAGGATACAAGTCAAAGATATCCGGTTTCCCAATAAATACCCCAGTTTCATTTCTGTTCCCGCTATGAACACATCATAGTGATAGTCTTAGTCTTATGTAAACTAAGCAAAAACCCCCAAAATTCATCCTTGTTTTGCTATCTTTTACATGGTTTAATGAGATGCCAACCCCTGCTATTAGGGTATATGGCTAATGAAGAAGAGGAATCCTGCTTTGAACCCCCGCACCAACAGCACTTTATGGTGTAAGCAACTCAGGTTTAAGTATTTTTTGGGACCACCAGATAAAATTATTCTGAAGGCCCACCATCCTCCAATTTCTAAGAAATTGACTCTAATAACTACTGAATTGCGTTGTCTCTGCAGTCATGAAGGTGATTTTTCATATGTAATCAGGACCGTGAATCACTGTGAATCTCACTGTGCATGGGTGGAGTAATCAGGACTCTCGCTGCCAATCACTGTGTGTGGGCAGAGTAATCAGGACTCTCACTGCCAATCACTGTGTGTGGGCGGAGTAATCAGGACTTTCACTGCCAATCACTGTGTGTGGGCGGAGTAATCAGGACTCTCACTGCCAATCACTGTGTGTGGGCAGAGTAATCAGGACTCTCACTGCCAATCACTGTGTGTGGGCGGAGTAATCAGGACTCTCACTGCCAATCACTGTGTGTGGGCGGAGTAATCAGGACTCTCACTGCCAATCACTGTGTATGGGCGGAGTAATCAGGACTCTCACTGCCAATCACTGTGTATGGGCGGAGTAATCAGGACTCTCACTGCCAATCACTGTGTGTGGGTGGAGTAATCAGGACTCTCACTACCGATCACTGTGTATGGGCGGCATAATCAGGACTCTCACTGTTGATCACTTTGTGTGGGAGGAATAATCAGGACTCTCACTGCCAATCACTTTGTGTGGGCAGGGTAATCAGGACTCTCACTGCCAATCACTGTATGTGGGCAGAGTAATCAGGACTCTCACTGCCAATCACTGTGTGTGGGCGGGGTAATCAGGGCTCTCACTGTCAATCACTATATGTGGGCGGGGTAATTGTGACTCTCACTACCGATCACTGTGTATGGGCGGCGTAATCAGGACTCCCACTGTTGGTCACTTTGTGTGGGCAGGGTAATCAGGACTCTCACTGCCAATCACTGTGTGTGGGCTGGGTTATCGGGACTCTCACTGCCAATCACTAAGGGAGGGATAATCAGAAGTTTTACTGCCAATCACTGTGGGTGGGGCAACCAAGACTCTCAGTGTTAATCACTGTGTGTGGGCGGGGTAATCAGTACTCTCACTGTCAATCGTTGTGTGTGGACGGTGTAATCAGGACTCTCACTGTCAATCACTGTGTGTGGGCGGGGTAATCAGGATTATCACTGTCAATCACTGTGTGTGAAGAGTGTAATCAGGACTCTCACTGTCAATCACTGTGTGTGGGCGGGGTAATCAGGATTATCACTGTCAATCACTGTGTGTGGACGGTGTAATCAGGACTCTCACTGTCAATCACTGTGTGTGGGCGGAGTAATCAGGACTCTCACTGTCAATCACTGTGTGGGGGCGGAGTAATCAGGACTCTCACTGTCAATCACTGTGTGTGGACAGTGTAATCAGGACTCTCACTGTCAATCACTTTATGTGGGCGGGGTAATCAGGACTCTCACTGTCAATCAGTACATTTGGGTTGGGTAGCCAGGTATTTCACTGTCACTTAGTAAATGTGGGCGGGATAAATGGACCCCTTTCTATTGTACCATCTATAGTTCCCTGATGGCAGAGTAATGCAGAATTAAACCTGCAGGACTTTCCATGGCAATGTCTTTTAAATACTTGGAGAAATCACAAGCCAGAGTTACCTTTAAAAAAGTTACTCCATGTATTATAAGTGATTATCAAATTACAACTCCCCCTCCTGTGTGTAACTGAATGGTTTCTAACATGATTCGTAGACTCTCTGCAGCTTTTCAGCATGGGATTTTTTAGAAAGCTGCTCTGAAAGTTTTGTGGCTTATACAACGATTTTAATTGCTGTAAAGAATGTTATTTAATCTGATCCATACAGAAATATGGGAGAAAACTCCAACAACAAAGGAGCGCAGAACATTCAAAAACAGAGAAACAATAAACTTCAGACATTTGAAACAAAAACAAAGGAAATTAGACAATTCTTAAGGTTTTGTCGGCGGTTATAGAGAGACGCTAATTATACTGAGGGGGAATATTCGTGGATGTCTTTGTACGGGCGGATGTGGCCTTGTATTCGGACGTCGGCTGCTGTGGATTTTATTCTAAGACGTCGCAGGCAGCAACTCGCTGTGTGATCCTTATTAGGAGGATTTGTCTTAGATGATTGTAAGTTTCCATTCTATGACATTGTCAGACGGCTTATAATTGGGAAATTGTGGGTATGAAGAAATAGAGCTTTTATCTCAGTATATTGTTCTGTGAATTGGCACCTTCAAGAAGTCCTGCCAGATGGTTTATGCCGTCCTTTTTAGAAGCCTTGCCGAGCTCTTTATGTGATTTTTGAGTAAAAAGTAAAGAAAATCCTTGGAGCATTGTTTAGAGTCCTGATTACCCCGCCCACACACAGTGATTGCTAGTGAGTCCTGATTACTCCGCCCACACTCTGTGATTGGTAGTGAGTCCTGATTACTCCGCCCACACACTGTGATTGGTAGTGAGAGTGCTGATTACTCCGCCCACACACTGTGATTGGTAGTGAGCCCTGATTACTCCGCCCACACACTGTGATTGGTAGTGAGAATCTTAATTACCCTACGCACACATGGTGATTTACAGTCCTGATTACCCTACCTACGCACAGTGATTGACAGTGAGAACCATGATTACTCCACCCATATACAGTGATTGACAGTGAGAGTCCTAGTTACCCAACCTACACACAGTAAGTAACAGGGGTAGTTTGTAAACTCTGCCTAAATACAGTGATGAAAGTGAAAGTACTGATTACCGCCCTTATAAAGTGATTGACATTAAGAGCCATAATTTCTGCGCCCACAGAGAGTGATTGGCAATGAGGGTCCTGATTATCCTGCCCAAACTCAGTGATTAACAGTGAGAGTCCTGATTACCCTGCCCACACACAGGTATTGGCAGTGAGAGTCCTGATTACCCCGCCCACACACAGGTATTGGCAGTGTGAGTCCTGATTACCCCGCCCACACACCGGTATTGGCAGTGAGAGTCCTGATTACCCCGCCCACACACAGGTATTGGCAGTGAGAGTCCTGATTACCCCGCCCACACACAGGTATTGGCAGTGTGAGTCCTGATTACCCTGCCCACACACCGGTATTGGCAGTGAGAGCCCTGATTACCCCACCCACATGCAGTAGACTTGCTATGACATCATGTCTTCACATCATGTGACCAAGAGACAGGGAGGGACTTGTTCAAAGTTGGATTCAGTGGGTTTGGGCAAACCCTTAAAAAGGCTTGGTTTGGGTACTAAGAAACAGGGAGACACTTGTTCAAGGTTGGGTTTGGTGGGTTTGGCTAAACCTTCAAAAGGTTCGGTTTGGGTATCATGTCTCAACACATCATGTGACCTAGAGACTTGTCCACTCCTCCCATTGTCAGATAACCACCGATCAATGCAACATGGCGGTTACATTGTGATTTTTTTAGCCCCCTTCTCACTATATAGTCCCTGCAACAACCCCCCCCCCCCCATGTGGCAGTGATGATGTGCTCCCCAAATTAGCCAACATGACTTAAAATATTGGGCTTCGGGAAACGGGTCTCTTATAACCCCTTTAAATTAAATGTTTTAGGTAACTTCCTATTGTCATATTGTCAAGGTAAAAGGTGCGGAGGTGCAACATATTTTTAAACCCCCGGCATTTTTGTAGCTACATTCTGAACAATAATGAATCTAGACTTTACATTTTTTGCTTTTTGATCCTGGCAGAAGCTGAACTCATTTGTCAATGCCAAAAATACAGTATAAATGAGAAAAAAAACCCTCTGGGTAATATTCAAAATACAAGATCAAATGTATGATTAAGTTGTTACATTTTTTTTCTCGTCATGAATAGATGTGCACATTTTTTTTGATCTGGGATTTCCCCCCTATAATAGAAAATAATGACGGCCATTTATCAGAAGCCTCGGAGCGAGCGCGGCGGTTGTGTCTAAGGTAACAATAACTTCATTTTTGCTTCATAAAAGGTCATGGGGGCCTCAAGTACAAAAATAATAGCAGCTCAGTGTGTGGAGAAATTAATAGTAATATTATAAGTAGATATGTATTGTAGCTTAGCTATTGTTTAGCATTGTACTCTGCGAGCTAAACATATAAATATGGCGCCGTTAGAGAATCTATTGGTCGGTACGGATCAGTCATAGTTCAGGCACCGAAATGAAACAGTGAATTAGTGATGAGCAGATTGGGTTTGGTAGGTTTGGCTAAACCTTCAAAAAGGTTCGGCTTGGGTTCTCAACCTTGCTGAAACTGATCACTGGTGTTCCACCAGCCAAGCCAGCATCAGCTTTAAATGCTATTACAGATCACAGGTGTAACCGACAGGGGTGAGCCTGAATGCTGAACCCGAACATCGAACATCTGGCTGAAGTCGGGGCCTCAGATTGGGTTCACCCGTCCCTAATCAGAATTTTTTCTGCGTCACTTCAGATGAATCTTTGAAAATGGCGTCATCTGCAACACCCCTGCCAATACATAGGCAGGCTGGTAGTTGCGAATAATACCCTCTCCAGGTCAGGAGCTGTTAGTGGGAGTTGCGACCCCTCTATGAAGGTTCTAGAACCTGGTCATTATGTAATAGCAACTGTAGATTCTTCTTGGGGAGGCAATAGTTAAGTGGGGGTAAGATGTTATCCAATTATCTGGCTGTATTGTAAACTGCAGTGTGATTGGAGAGGTGCTACCACCTGACCAGGGGGAGTATAAAACCCCTGTGCTGTGGGAGCACATGGTCTTTGTCTCAGGTCTTCTTTGCCTGTCAGCAGTCCAGGCTACAGGAGTCTGAGAGTGAATAGAGAGACAGTGGGGAACATTTACTTACCAGGTCCTGTCGCGATCCCCGATCCGGACAGTCCGACCAAGATGAAGTCCGGCATGATTCACGTAGCTCCTGCATCCGTCGCTTCCCCGCTCAGGTTCGCCAGAGTTCACCTTCTTCTTCCTGGTGCATGTGAGTGCGTGTCTTGCGACACAATTTGAAATGTTAAATCCTGCGTGTAGTCCGAATCCTTTGGGTTATCCGACGGCCACGCCCCCCGATTTGTGTCGCGTGCAAGCCGGCTCCGATCGTGTGCAACACAATCCCCGGAGTGATGCAGATCGGATCAGAAATCGTCGGAATATCCGACCAAAGTGCGGCCGCAGGACCCTTAGTAAATGAGCCCCAGTGTGTAGCACACCTTTAGTGCTGTCACAGAACCCAGTCCCAGGAACTGGGTCAGGAGACTCTAACCCAGAGCTGCAGCTTCCACAGTTTGGACACAACTCCATCTCAATTATCCCAGCCTGCATCTACTACCAGGCTGGTGCCTTATCCTGCGGACCACTCTCCACGACCACTCCAGTACCAGAATACAGATCTGCTGTTTGACCGTTTAGGCCCGTTGCCTGCTGTTCAATAAAGAACAGTGAGTTGATTTGCACAACGTTGCCTCCGTCTGATCCCTGGATGCGGCTGTTACCACCACAGGCTTCCCCATCCATTACCCAGGGACCTATCTTACAGACATTCAGGGGTTGCCCCAGGGAGAACCAGTACATCAGCCTCTCCCTCCATATATCAGCTGCTTCCAGGCCCCAAGAAAAGGCTTGGCCCCGGGAGATTTTGTACATCCCAGAGCTAAGGATGGGGGGATGGGTACGGGTAAATCAAATAAATTCCAAAAAATTCACTAAACGTGATAGGAGCTTTAAAGCAACATCGGTTTGTAGTATATAAATTTGGATCCTCAACCAAATATTTCGAAAATTTTGATAAAGCTTCTCTGAATCAAAACTTGGATGATTCACTCCTCTTCCCTAATTAAATGGAAGAAAATGTTCAAGGCACAATTCCTCTTCCATTGGTGTACATTTTCTCTTTTATCCCCAAATGTTATTTTGTATTACCGTTATAAACTTTTTACCACCTCTACCAGCTCCATCTTTACTTATTCCGATAAAGTTGGATATTTTACTCTTGTCCCCTTCATTTCCGTACAATCCTTGCCATTAGTATCAACCCAAGAAACTACACCCAATTGGTACATCCAGTTGGGTGGTCCTGGGTGTGAACAGACCGCTGGGACCGCCCACCTGAAAGTAAATAAAGCAGGAAAAGGAACTTATTTCCGAAAAGGATTTGCAGAAATGGTGATATATACGGCTAACCTGCAGAAGTCTAGTTGATACTGAAAGGTCAGTAGGTAGAGGTGGGTATTCGTCTAGGACACAGGACTATTTATCAGGGTCTCACAGCTGAAAAATGCACTGAATACATCCCAAGAACTGGCAAGCAGATTGAAAACATCCAAAGCAATTAGAGGCACAATGATTCTTTCTGCCGTCATCTGACAAGCTGATTTTCTGTCTCACTGCAGACGCAGCGCACACAGTTGTTGTTCTGTCCATGCACCCATTCAGCATTGTATCCATACCCTATATGTTGATGGAAAGCAGTTTACCTACAGGATGAATACATATACAAATTTCAGAACATGCTACGTCATGGTGCACTCTCCTGGTAGGAAAATAGTGGAGTGACACCTAATTGTAACACTTCTCGGCTACAGAGGAGAACCTGAGGACTTCAACCGATCTCGGGAGGGCTAGAAAGGGGAGCAGAGCCGAAGAGGGTCTCAAGGTTTTCATTTTTGGCTTGGCATTAGAGGATTGTCCAAGGTCCTGTTCTGTAGAAGAGTCATTAGTAGAAAGCCCAACACAATAAGGAGTTAGGAATAGAGATGAGCGAACCTGGCGTTTGCATTGGGGTTCAGCCAATCCGGCAATATGTGTGGGGTCGTGCGGCCTTACCTAAACACAAACGTCAGGTCCGCTCATCTCTAGTTAGGAACAGAACCAAAGGTCATCATCTAGAGAGAAGTTATGAAAATCACACTGGATTGTGGTAAGAACTTAAAGGACAGCTACCACCAGGATGAAGGATTGTAAACCAAGCACACTTGGTGTGCGCCCCCTCTGGCAAGATCCGTTCTTCTTTTAGCTTCTTATGTCCTTGTTTTACATAAAAGGCTTTAAAAATTATGCAAAAGAGCTTGAGGGGCTCTGGACTCCATTAACACCTATGAAGCTAAGAGCCCCTCAAGTATTTTAAAAAACAAAACAAAACAAACACAAGTATTTCAATGTGCTTGGTTTACAATCCTTTATCCTGGGTGTCCTTTAAGGAAATCTACGACCAGGATGAAGGTTTGTAAACCAAGCACACTGACATACTGCTGTGCGCCCCCTCTGGCAGGATCTGCACTTCTTTAAGCTTTGTATCCCTTGTTTTAAGGCTTTAAATTATGTAAATTAGCCTTAGGGGCTCCAGGCTCCATTAAAATCTATGGAGTCCAGAGCCCCATAGGCTCAATTGCATAATTGTAAAATCCATTTTTTAAAAAAAAAAAAAAACAAGGGAATAAGAAGCTAAAAGGAAGAGCAGATCCTGTCAGAGGGGACACGCACCAGTATGTCAGTGTGCTTAGTTTACAATCCTTCATCCTGGTGGTAGATGTCCTTTACCACCTATCAATATCATGTGGTGATGTGTTAAATTACTCAAGGTCCCACCAAGCACGAGAATGGGGGTCTCAAGCTCCCTGTTCATATTAGGGACGAGAGCCGTCTCTGAGAACATTGTTCTGCATGATTTCTTATCATAGACCTTTAAAAGTACAGCACTTATTTTTAGAATATTTCATAGATACATTCAGGAAGTTCACATTGATGGAGGTCAGAATCCTGGACCATTAATGATTTTAATTACAATCTAGTTATGACTTTGTTCACCACTAGATGGCGCTTTGATCATTTCAGGGCCTTGCTCCTCCCTGACATCACTGGGGCTTATGATAGATATGACGTCATACTGATGTCCACATGTTTTTTTATCTTCTCACAAACACCAAAAAGGAGGGTTTATGTGTCTCCTGCATAAAATACATAGTAATATTCTGAAGTTTCCCTTGTGGTAGTTTCAGGCTGGTGTCATTCTAAAGTCTACATCTATGTGGGAATTTGTTGCAACAGGAGCTGAGCAGATTGTACATAACACTCTATCTCTAAAAATTATGTTGTAGAGCAGGAGGAGCAAAGTAGATTGTACATAGTGTCCTATCTTCAGTTAGCATGTTATAGAGCAGGAGAAGCTGAGCATATTGTAAAGTGTCCTATCTGCAGGCAGCATGTTAGAGAGCAGGAGGAGCTGAGCAGTGTGTACATGGTATCCTATCTGCAGGCAGCATCTTATAGAGCAGGAGGTGCTGAGCATATTGTATATAGTGTCCTATCTGCAGGCAGCATGTTATAGAGCAGGAGGAGCTGAGCAGTGTGTACATGGTATCCTATCTGCAGGCAGCATGTTATAGAGCAGGAGGTGCTGAGCATATTGTACATAGTGTCCTATCTGCAGGCAGCATGTTATAGAGCAGGAGGAGCTGAGCAGATTGTATATAGTGTCCTATCTGCAGGCAGCATGTTATAGAGCAGGAGGAGCTGAGCAGTGTGTACATGGTATCCTATCTGCAGGCAGCATGTTATAGAGCAGGAGGTGCTGAGCATATTGTACATAGTGTCCTATCTGCAGGCAGCATGTTATAGAGCAGGATGAGCTGAGCAGATTGCATATAGTGTCCCATCTGCAGGCAGCATGTTATAGAGCAGGAGGTGCTGAGCATATTGTACATAGTGTCCTATCTGCAGGCAGCATGTTATAGAGCAGGAGGAGCTGAGCAGATTGTACATAGTGTCCTACCTGCAGGCAGCATGTTATAGAGCAGGAGGTGCTGAGCATATTGTACATAGTGTCCTATCTGCAGGCAGCATGTTATAGAGCAGGAGGGGCTGAGCAGATTGTACATAGTGTCCTATCTGCAGGCAGCATGTTATAGAGCAGGAGGTGCTGAGCATATTGTACATAGTGTCCTATCTGCAGGCAGCATGTTATAGAGCAGGAGGAGCTGAGGAGAGGGATATTTAATTTGTTTGGTAAAATCTATATTCTTTGTACTTTATTCTTATCAGTTGCAGCTTCTCCTGGGTGGATTGATGGTCCTAATCAGTAAATGACGGATTATTCAGCAGAGTTTACACACAGAGATAACAACTCACATTCTATTTGGTAGCAACTTCTACACCTGGTTCCTGCCAGTGAAATGAATGTGTCACGGCCAGATAAATCTGTGTGCACAACTTATATGGAGGGGGAGGGGATACAACTGATCTACAGAACTGACTGCATCTGATTTGCTGCAAACTGAACAAATAGTGAAAACTGAGAAAAAAAACACAATTGTCATCAGGAACAAAATGCAAAATTATTTCTTATTAGCCAAGGGGGCGGAGCACAGATTTACTTTGCGTGCTGTATGATAATAGAAGGTTACCGCCCCCTTGACTAGTAAGAGCTAATTCACATTAGTGAGGGGGAAGCGGCTGAGGGAGGGAGGTGGTTGTAAAGCTTGTGAAGCTGAGTTGTAAGGGGGCAATGAGTTGACAGACAGGTCCAGTGGATTCCACTGCTTCCCTGTCCCGTAATATTCAGTAGTCCCTCCAGACTAGTTATGAGTGCTGCATTTTCACAAATGAAGTGCTTACTGCCCCCTTGATTGGTGAAGAGTCCTGTGTATTCATAAGTTAAATGTTTGCTGACTTTCAGACTAGTTATGAGCCTTGTTTATTCATGAGTTAAGTGTGTACAGTCTTCCTGACTAGTTAAGAGCCCTGTGTATTCATGAGTTTAGTGCTTGCTGCCCTCCATACTAGTTATGAGTCTTGTGTATTTGTGAGTTCAGTGCTTACTGCCTCCCGGACTAGCTTTGAGTCCTGTGTATTCATGAGTTTTGTTCTTGAAGCTCTCCATACTAGGTATGAGTTCTGTGTATTCATGAGTTAAGTACTTACTGCCTCCCTGACTAGTTAAGAGTCCTGTGTATTCATGAATTAAGTTCTTGCTGCCCTCCAGACTAGTTTTGAATGATGGGTTTTTACAAGTTAAGTGCTTACTGCCTCTTAGTCCCGTGTATTCATATGTGAAGGGCTTGCTGCTCTCCATATTAATTATGAGTCCTGTGCATTTATGAGTTAATTGGTTTCTGACTTCAACACCAGTTATGAGCCATGTGTATTAATATGTTAAGTGGTTACTGCCTGCCATACTAGTTATGAGTACTGTGTATTTGTGAGTTAAGTGGTTAATGGCTTCCAGTCTAGTTATGAGCCCTGTGTATCCATGAGTTAAGTGCTTACTGCCTCCATGACCAGTTAAGAGTTCTGTGTAGTCATGAGTTAAGTGCCTGCTGCCCTCGATACTAGTTATGAGTCTTGTGTATTTGTGAGCTATGTGGTTAATGACTTTGTCTAGTTATGAGCCCTGTATATTCATGGGTTAAGTGCTTGCTGCCCCCCACACTAGTTATGAATGCTTTGTATGTGTGAGGTAAGTGCTTGCTGTCTTTCAGACTAGTTATCCATT
The DNA here is from genome assembly GCF_040894005.1 of Engystomops pustulosus. NCBI lineage: Eukaryota > Metazoa > Chordata > Amphibia > Anura > Leptodactylidae > Engystomops > Engystomops pustulosus. The sequence continues at coordinate 86,253,592 of NC_092420.1, read as the reverse complement.
CCCCCTTTCTACACACTGTGATACATTGACACACGGGGGCTGTCAATCAATACTGGACAGGGGGCGGCAGTTTATTTACACACAGTTTTTTTAGGGAAGCCTAGCACAGTCATGATTGTGGGGGGCGTAAAGAGTGACAATCTCTATGATATCACAATCATTACGATTAGGGTGTGCACTCGGCCTCTCCTTCTACCAGAGCTAGAATAACTAAGATATACTGTAGCTTTAGGGGTCTTAATGTTTTATTATGCTTTGTCAACCAGCACAAGGACAATTTGCCCCCAAAGCTAAACCCTGATCTTTACAATTGCCCTCAATGAGGATCAATAACCTTATAATGTCCCCCAGGGTCGTCCATTGGATGTAATGTAGAATTGTATAAATGCACAAAGTTACGGTTTGTACTTGGTAAAACTTATGAGAGGTAGGGATCATGTGATAAAATGTCTTAAAGAAATAAGGTCTTGAAGAAGTCAAGTACAGGCGGTCCCCTACTTAAGAACACCTGACTTACAGACGACCCCTAGTTACAAACGGACCTCTGGATGTTGGTAATTATTGTACTTTAGCCTTGGGCTACAATGATCAGCTATAACAGTTATCACAGGCGTCTGTAATGAAGATTATTATTCCTGGTTCTTATGACAATAGAACATTTTTAAAATCCAATTGTCACAGAGACCAAAAAAATTTGGCTGGGGTTACAATTATAATATATACGGTTCCGACTTACATACAAATTCGACTTAAGAACAAACCTACAGAACCTATCCTGTACGTAATCGGAGACTGCCTGTACATCTACAATTAGAGATGAGTGAATCATCAAAGATTTATTGAATTGTCCAGAATATTTGATTATAATCCGAATTAAATTGATCCGAACTGGAAAATTGGTGTTTAACCCCTTTGTGTCCTCTAAAACACAGATTAGTTATGAAAAACTTATACGACTTACATTAAGTTTTTACAATTTTATTTTCATTTTCACCCTCGCCCATGGGATAAATGACAGCGGTATACAATAAGATTCACCCAAAGTCAAGCGGAAAAGATTCAGATCCGATTTGGTACCTGGAAAATGAAATATCCGAACCGATTCTACAGATACATTCGCTCATCTCTATTTACAATCAGACAGTTTTAGTGAAAATCTTATAGAATCTCCAGAAAAGTTACTTTGTATGTAACAAGTTGTTGAGTGTTAGAATGAGAGTTCATGATATGATCCGTCCTCGGTTTGGGACTGTCCTCGGAGCCGTGTGTCGTGGAATGAGCTCTCGTACTGCAGGCGAATGTCTCTTCTGCTGAACTTTTTTGGGGTGGGGAGAGCCGTGTGGCTGCACCCTCTAGTGGGAGGAGACCACTGACAAGGAGTTCAGGATGGGACTCTCACTAACTTCCCAGCTGTTACAGAGTGTGATACTGACATGCAGAGCAGGGTCTGCCTTCATGTGCCTCTTCAAATAGCAGCGCCCAGTACACCCCTCACTCCCATCAGCACCCAGTCACCCTGGCAATACCTCCACACAACTTCTCTACAGCCAGGGGCATGGAGGAGGCCAGCACTGCCCTGCCACCCCATCCCTGCTGAGACAGCGCAGGGCTTCCTTGCAGGCAGCTACATATAAGAACTTCTCTGCACTTGTTCAATGTGGAGGGAAAGTTTCTGAAGTTGTCACTTTACAAGGAGAACCATGTGGACCTGGACTGGCACCCTCTACTTCCTGATAGTGGGCGCAGTGTTTTTGCAGGAGGTCTTGTGCAGGAGGCTTCCAATGGATACTGGTCAGTGTGGACTGCCGAAGTCGGTGAGTGATATACTAAGTAATCTTTATGTGTTATTTATAGATTGTAAGCTCTTCTGCTCAGTGGGGTCATTTGTCCTGTATGTGTCTGACTGCGGGAATATTAAAGCAGTATTATAATTATGTATTGACACTTATATATGTACAATTATAACCCTACAATGATCTATCTGTGTATATATTCACATATATATGTATTATTTTATTGTAATATATAAAATGCACATATACTGTACATAACATAAGCAAAAACATAAATGTGTATGTAAATATGGCTATAAACATGCATTTACCTATCCATGTAATATCGATTTATCTCATATCAAACTCATATTGATCTATACATTCAGCTATGTCACATTATCTATCTATCTGTCTCTATATCTATCTACCTACCTACCTGGTATATACATGTATATACGCAGATCTGCTAACACAAGCACACAAATGTATCTATCTATCTATCTATCTATCTATCTATCTATCTATCTGTGTCTATCTATCTGTATCTATCTATCTATCTATCTATCTATCTATCTATCTATCTATCTATCTGTGTCTATCTATCTATCTCCTATCTATCTCATATCTATCTATATATCTCATATCTATCTATCTATCTATCTATCTATCTATCTATCTGTGTCTATCTATCTATCTATCTATCTCCTATCTATCTATATCTATCTATCTATCTCCTATCTATCTATCTCCTATCTATCTATCTATCTATCTATCTATCTGTATCTATCTCCTATCTATCATCTATCTATCTATCTATCTATCTATCTATCTATCTATCTATCTATCTATCTATCTATCTATCTATCTGTATCTATCTCCTATCTATCTATCTATCTATCTATCTATCTATCTATCTATCTATCTATCTATCATCTATCTATCTATCTATCTATCTATCTATCTATTTTTATCTATCTGTATCTGTTTCTATGTAGCTATCTATCTGTATCTATCTGTTTCTATGTAGCTATCTATCTGTATCTACCTATCTATCTATGCAAAACTTAAAAAATCCTATATATAAACCCATAATTTCCCAATACAATGACTAAATGTATGGTATTTAGAACCATAAGACAACAATCTAGGACGTTGTGCCATGATGGTCATACTTGTACTGTAGGAGCTCCTTAGCCTGATTTGGGATGGGGGCAGGGGGGTCAAAAGAAAAGCTTTGATTCAAATCCTATTTATCGGAATCTGCACTGAGGGGATTCAGCCCATTATTTGCACACCCCATGGAGTCTGTGAACTGGGAATGACCGGTGGACAAGATGCTGCTTGCCGGGGAGATGTCTTTCTTGAAGAGTGATTGGAAATTACCAAGTGTCACCTAAGTTGTCTTGATGATGACGTTGATGATAAAACTTATTTTGTGCTTTAGAAGAATTATATTATATTATTTTACTTTAAAATTTAAGAACTTTGAAGAACTTTTGTTTAATGTTCTCCTCCTATTTATTTTAGCAAGAAGATCTGAATTCATTCTTATGGACCATCAGGAGGGATCCACCTGCTTACCTCTTTGGAACTATTCATGTGCCTTATACCAGAGTATGGGATTTTATACCCCAAAACTCGAAGAAAGCCTTTCAGGAAAGTAACAATGTCTACTTTGAGCTGGACCTTACAGATCCTTACACCATCTCAGCTCTGGCCAGCTGTCAGATGTTGCCTCAGGGGGAGAATCTACAGGATGTTCTGCCCAAGGACCTATACAGGAGACTTAAGAGGCACTTGGAGTATGTTAAGTTAATGATGCCTCACTGGATGACTCCAGACCAAAGGGGCAAAGGTCTCTACGCTGATTACCTTTTTAATGCCATCGCCGGCAACTGGGAGAGGAAGAGACCTGTATGGGTGATGCTCATGGTGAACTCTTTAACAGAGACGGACATTAGGTCTCGGGGTGTCCCTGTTCTGGATTTATATTTGGCACAAGAGGCTGATCGGATGAGGAAGAAAACTGGAGCTGTGGAGAGGGTGGAGGAGCAATGCCATCCCCTCAACAGGCTGAACCTGTCCCAGGTAAGAGGTTATGATCATTGCCATGTCCAAAGGTCAAGCTGATTTCCTTACTGAGGCTTGAGGTGAAGTGGTGCCTCAATGGTGCCTCAATGACAACACTCTGTGTTATTGATGTGGTCCATTTTGGGTGCCACATGTTGGCACAATATATCCTGCCTATAGCCACCCTCTGAGGAGGTAGACATCTTTGACAATTGATTGAAGAGTTAAAATTGCCAACATCAGCTGCAATTTTCCTACAATTTCTATGATACTAAGAGAACTTTTTTCATACATATTTATCAAAATTGTTCTAGTTGCTTATAGTATCCAATGAGAATTCATCTTTCATGTCATAACTTGCTTCAGCAAAATGAAAACTGTGCTGTAATTTATTGTTATGGGAAACAAAAATGGCTTCCTATAGTCAATGACCTTGGACAAGATTTGGTGTGACTAGGGTAGCTATTATTAATATCTGGCATAACATGGGGAGTGGATTATAATATGGGCGATTTAGGTGGCCGCCCTGGGCTCAAGGATTCATGGCCACCCATACCATCCACCAAGTGTGATAATGGCCTTCAGAGACAATAAAGCCAAGGACCTCAGTCCCTTAAATCCTCATTTATACAATAGACCTTCTAGGACCATTAAAGGTCCTCCAACTAAAGAACTGAAAGTTGACAAAAGGGACCCCTGTCCTTTCCAAGAACCTTGATTCTGGTATGGTGTATAGAAAGTAGATATCAAACCCTTAAAAAATTTAAGCTCATGTATATGCAAATTGGGTCACATGATTATGATTGCCATGAGCCCTGAGTTGTATAAATCAGGATTCATGGCAATCATAATCATCCCCCGATGACCCAATTTGCATATACATAAAAAACTACGACCTCCAATATGGGCCGGTTAAAAAAAAAGACCAAAAAGTAAAAAAAAATAATCCATTTTATTGGATAACTGGCTAGGTGGTAACCCAAGGTGGGGCAGCGACCACAGTGACCATGTGACATGGTAACGTATCCTCAGCTCTCCTACAGCTGACAGAAACACTCCATAAACCTCTCCAGTGAAATCCCTTAGTAATTTCCTAATGGTGTCCAGAGCTTGTAAAAAGATGCCGACACCAGAGACGAAACAAGGAATTAGCAGCTCATTATTACGGGTCTAATGTCCAGCTCTGCGCGGTATTGGCAATACTAGGGGTCCGCTCCGGCCAAGTCACGAATAAACATAGGAAAAATAGAACAACGCCCAGGCCGCAGCTTATCACGTGTGACACAATACACACATTTTTCAGCAATCTGGCTTTTATCATTGCACATGAATGGGAGTTCTCATTAGCAGGAGGCTTGTCTCACCGATACCTCCAGGCCTGGGGGACCGTCCCTCCTCGGGGGTTATCAGATGTGATTCGGCTTCTCTCCATCAGCGTCAGGTGGTCACACAGAATTATCTACTTTATACTTTTAGGAAGGTGTTTGATGAATTGATTGAGTTCTACTTGGATGGGGGGGAGGGAGAAAATGTGTTTGTAAAGTTCTGGTTTGTGTTTGAAAACTGATACAAAGGAATAGCTGTCCATAGTGATCATATGGAGAGAAGGAAAGAATTAAGAAGAAAGAAAAGAAAGAAAGAAATATGATTGGTAAATAGATAGAGGGATAGAAGATAGATAGATAGATATCTAATAGATAGAGATGATAGATAGATAGATAGATAGATAGATAGATAGATAGATAGATGATAGATAGATAGATAGATAGATAGATAGATAGATAGATAGATATGAGATAGATAGATAGATATGAGATAGATAGATAGATAGATAGATATGAGATAGATAGATAGATATGAGATAGATAGATAGATAGATATGAGATAGATAGATATGAGATAGAGAGATAGATAGGAGATAGATAATAGATAGATAGATAGATAGATAGATAGATAGATATGAGATAGATAGATAGATAGATAGATAGATATGAGATAGATAGATAGATAGATATGAGATAGATAGATAGATATCTAATGATATTGATGATATATAGATATTTAATAGATAGAGATGATAGGTATATAGATGATAGATATTAGATAGATAGATAGATAGATAGATAGATAGATATGGGATAGATAGGTAGATGATAGACAGACAGACAGACAGACAGACAGACAGATAGATAGATAGATAGATAGATAGATAGATAGATATGAGATAGATAGATAGGAGATAGATAGATAGATAGATAGATAGATAGATAGATAGATAGATATGAGATAGATAGATAGATAGATAGATAGATAGATAGATATGGGATAGATAGGTAGATGATAGACAGACAGACAGACAGACAGACAGACAGATAGATAGATAGATAGATAGATAGATAGATAGATAGATTTAAGCATTGTGATGTGCGGTTGTAGATATGTGTGTGTGGATATTTTAAACTGAAGAACTTGTTCTCATAGGCTTGAAACATATAAGACTGTTTGTATCTGCTCCTTGTAAAACCAAGTGAAGAATTTACGATGGAAGTGTCCTATACAGTACTTCTTTCTGAGTAAATGGATACAAAACTGTAGATATATAGAAAATAGATACTGCAGATATAGTAATAAGCGATTTATAGATACAGTAAATAAATTAGTGTGAGAAAGATAGATATGAAATAGATACTTTAGATATATTAGTGTGAGATAGATCATAGTAAGAAAGATAGATAGTTAAAATATCAATAGATAGATAAATGAGAGATAGATAGATAGATAGATAGATAGATAATAGATAATTGATAGATAGATAGATAGATAGATAGATAGGAGATAGATAGATAGATAGATAGATAGATGATAGATAGATAGATAGATAGATATGAGATAGATAGATAGATAGATAGATAGATAGATAGATATGAGATAGATAGATAGATAGATAGATGATAGATAGATAGGAGATAGATAGATAGATAGATGATAGATAGATAGATAGATAGATATGAGATAGATAGATAGATAGATAGATATGAGATAGATAGATAGATAGATAGATATGAGATAGATAGATAGATAGATAGATATGAGATAGATAGATAGATAGATAGATAGATAGATAGATGATAGATAGATAGATAGACTTAAGATTCACTGTTTGATGTTTTTATACATATTACATTAATCAATTCTCTGTCAATGTGAGTGAAATACTTAAAACATCTTTTAATTCTTGAATGTATTAAAATGTATTTAAGGTGTAAAAGTTAAGTTTTAAGTATTCTATTCATATTGACAGTGAACTAATTGATCAGTTTTTGGGATACATATTACATTATCCACAACACAGAAAATAAGGGATGAGAGCTATATGATAGATAGATAGATAGATAGATAGATAGGAGATAGATAGATGATAGATAGATAGATAGATAGATAGATAGATAGATAGATAGATAGAAACAAATCTGTTACACATTGATCACATGATTTAATAGTGGGATTAATGGTGATGACAGCTGAGCCTCCTCTTCATATTCAGTATTTTGTTGCCGTCTTGTCAGAATTTCTGGACTATCAATTGCTGCATAAACAGATTATACTATATTATGTATCTATTCCATTCGGCCATTTCTCTTATTTATATCTATATATCTTCCTGAGTTCTATGGATGTCTCCGCTTCTGTCACCCAACTTTCCTGATCCTCCTGATAGGATA